>NC_133621.1:144820430-145146408 GCF_048593235.1 Sminthopsis crassicaudata
CATGTGCAAAATATTTTTATTTTCAAAAACTTAAAAAATAAAAATAATATAGTTACATGCAAGAAATATAAATTATGTTCAGTGTAATTTGAGGGTTAACAAATTCTCATATACTTCAGATGATTTAATCCTGGTACATAATAGGCAATTAATAAATGTTTGCTAACTAATCAACTGACTGACATTTGTATATTTTCCTATCTCATGTAAGCTTTGACTGTGTTCTCTCATAGATTTACTATCTGGATCTTCTCAGGGTGACAAAGGCATTCCTTAATTATTCCTGTATCAGGAAGACACTAGTGGAAAATTTGAGTTATATAAGTTCTCCTCCATGACTAGACCACTTTGTCTACTCATAAATTCTATTGATGAAATATTTTAATCATATTCTTTGAAAAAAAATCACCAGTGTCTTATGATATGTAATAAATATAATCTATTAACCAGAAAGCTTGATTAATCACAATAGGCTATTCTCTGACTATTTTGGATAATTGTTGTTCAGTCATTTTTGGTCCTGTTCAACTTTTTTTTATCCATGTTAGGGTTTTTTAAAAAGATATTGGAGTGATTTGCCATTTCTTTCTCTAGCCCATTTTATAGATAATGAATCGAGGCAAATAAGGGTTAAATGACTTTCCCAAGATCATATGGCTAGTAAGTGTCTGAGGCTAGATCAGGTCTTTATGAATCTAAGCCTGCACTCTACCTGCAGCACCAAAACCCTGCCCTATTCTGGATAACGTGAGTGTATAAAATTAGATGATGTATATGAATGTATACACATAATGCATTCATTCCATTCCATTTGAAGCATAGCATTCTAAAGAGACAATAAATGTTCTTTCTTGATTAGGTATTTTAACAATTCTGGCTATAAACCAATGACTTCTGGGTATAGTCAGGAAACTCTCTTGATTAGACTCTCAAATTGTTTGGGAGTTTCTATAATTTCTTATTTGGAAAGGGATTTTGCAGAACACAATGACTCTTATATTGGCTTGGACACAATCAAGAGATCTGATTTACCAGTAAATATTTTCAAGCTATGACACGATAAGCTTTTATTTCAAATGCCAATCATTCTACTCCCCGCCAGTTCCAATGCACATTCCTCTGTAGATAGGTTTCATCTACTCTGACACCAAAATTATAGTGAAATGCTGCTATCTTTAACAAAAGACCAAAGCAAAAGCTCAGATGGGGAATTTGTAAACGACAGAATTTGCAAGAGTGCAGATTTTGCATTGCATAACAATTTTCATGATGAATAGGACAAATGATGGTGTTTGCAAAAGAGGTGATTGTCACATACTAATCACATTTTATCAGAAAGTGCCATAGATGGAGGAGGGTGGATTTCCCAGAGCTTCAGTTTGAAGTTTTTATGTCTAAGAAAGAAATAGCCATTCAATATATCTCAGGATGTATATGATCGAAGTAGTTGGGAGAATTGCACTGGGAAAAGGACCTGCTTAAATCTCCATTTGGTATTTTAACTGAATTGATCACCTCAGAAAATTAACTCTTCAGTATGAAATGGTGAAGATGTGTTAATTTGATATTATTTGTCAGTGCAATCCTGGAACCTCTTTTGTAACCTGGAAAAGATACTAGACAGATATCTTAGGATCAGAGAAGAACAAATCTTAAACGTCATTTAGACCAAGTCTCAAGAGAAAGCAGCCGCAAAAGAGGTAAAGGGTCCACCTGAGACCACTGAGGTGGTAAATTAGAGAGTCAGAATTTAAAATCACAATCTTTGGCTCCCAAATACCTTTATTCCCACTTTTCAGACAAAATCACATAATCTAAGAATGGAAAGGAAGGGACCTGCATGGTTACCTACTCCAATATATGTTTCTTTATACTTATTGCTCCTTTTCAAGAAAGGCCAAGAAATAAATGACTAAAATATGGTATCATATTATGGTTATTGATGGGGAATGTATAATATGTGCCCTGAGGTTTGGTGAAAGGCAGAACTATCAAAAGCTGAGAGTTCAATGACACAAAAGTTGAAAGGCTAAATAAAAATGAATTAAGTCCTTCAGGCAATAACATTCCTTTTCTCCTCAAGTAGAATTTTAAATTTCTTTGAATAAAACAGACTATCCATGGACTGGCCTGAGTCCATGTCCTTCTCCCCTATCTAATGCTAACATCCCAGGAGGGTTATTATTATTAATTCAAACTTATCCTACAACTTCAGAAAGCTCTGTCACAGCCTCCTGAAGCTCAAGAGGTACAGGCCAAGAGGGGAAAAAATTCTGGACATCAAAGGCTATACAGTAATATTTAATTTTTTAAGTCTTTAATACAATACAGCAAGCCGCAAGAGCAATAAACAAGGAAGGGAGTTGAGAACAGTACTTGTGACCTCAAGATACATAGAACATGTATCATTTTAAAAATGAACTTTTAGTTTAAAAGGAAAAACACACCACTGAGATATGCTAAGATAGAAGTCATTACTAAAATATAATCATGGATATTTCCTATTCAATAGTAATAAATCTAAGAGAAAGGATTGTCAATTAAGAAGTTGTGGAAATCTACTTACTTGAGGGAAGAAGCACTATGTTCAATACTTGATGGAGGATAAAAGGGGATAGACTCAATTACATATACAAAAGATGGAGCAAGGAGGAGTGACAGAAACAAATTTTGGTTAAATGTAAAGAAAAAATTAATTTAAATGTTACATTAAAAGGCAGTGTGATCCCCTTCATTAGAGGTCTTCAAGTGAGAACTAGATGATTACTTATTTAAGAGATATTATTAGCCAGGTACAAGTTCCAATTCAAGGATCTGGTAATGAATGATTCTCTGATTCTGTGTGACATCACTGTAAAAGTAAACTGAATACTGCCTGGTCAGAAAGGATGGGAATGATTTCCTAATAATATTGGACATGAAACCAGCAAGGTATAGTGGCACTGCTGAGAGATATTGGGACATCTGCTAAGAACTTTTCTTGAGCTAAAATCAGCACATCTGATAAGTACTTCATTTGCTTTGCTGATAATTTTCATTACTCAGAAGGGAATTACATCTTTCTCTAGATTTAATTCTAAGAAGAATTCTTTTGTGATTCAAAGCTGCTAGAAACTATGGAAGAAAGAAGCCATATTATCTTTTAGATTTTAATAATGAAGGACAATGCTGGTCATAGTCAGCCATGAACTTGAGAGGCAGTGTTGGGTAGTAGGACTTAAAATATAAGTTAAATTCCTAGGTTTAAATACTGCCTCAAACTTTTGCCATTTGGATGGCACTGGTTAAGTTATTTAATTTTTTGGAGCTTGTTTCCTCATATGTGAAATGGGAGTAGTAACAATACCCATGTCATAGAATAGTTGAGAGGATCAAATGAGACAAGGTACATAAAGTGCTATGCAAAACTTAATGTGCAATATGAATATAGGCTCATTTCTTGAACCATAAGAAAGCAGATTTCAAAAACTCAAGGAAAAAAAAAAGATAGTTATGATCTCATTTCTAGAAACTCCCAAAGTGAAAATGGCTCAGGAGGGATGGATAGCTTTTAAAAACAATGTTCTGCTTATATGACTAAGAATAATAGAGAAAAGAGGAAACTAACTAAAGAAATCAATATGGCTTCAGAGAGAAAGGGTTCTCTGATGAGCTTCAGATTTTAAAAAGAATATACATGAAAAGATGGATGGATAATTTATTTTCCTAAAAAAGTGGAAGGAACTGGTAACAACAGAAGTAGGAAAGCTATACTACTGAACAGGCCGAGACTTTCAAATCAAAAAGAAAAACAAAAACCAAATTTTTTCCTCCTTTTATGTTGTGTTTGGAGAAAAAAAAAAAAAAGAAAAGCTGGTATAAGACAGCCTGGGGAAGACAGCATAAAGTTAATAGATTATAGAGTGAAGGAAAAATTACTCAACTTTTATTTTGCTTGTGAACAGACAATAGTCTATTCACAAAGAATATAGTACTTGAACTGGAAACCATAGAGTAAACATTGTTTAGAGAAAAAGAGAATGCAAAATAAGAAGGAAAATCACTAGAGAGCTTCCTCCCCATTTTAAATGAGTTCACATCTCCAGGATCAGTCAAATTCTGTATGAAGATATTTAAAAGATCCTACAGATGTACTTGTGGAACCACATTTGCTATCATTTGGGAGATAGCATAATACTCAAGATCCACAAATGTGTAGTACAGTGAAAGGAGGACTAAAATGAAAGTTGGAGGAGCTGGGTCCAAAAAAGTATTTGGTAATCAGGGTAGTGACACAATAAGATCACAAGGCCAGTCAGAGTGACAGAGTTTTGACACTTAACTCTTGGTCTTTTTAATGCTCCGTCTTGTGGTCTTTATACTATCCCCTACAAATATAGAAGGAGGAGGACTGCTGTGATAGAAATTCAGAGGGAAAGAATCTTGGGCATTCTAGTTAAGAGTATGATAAAACATTACAGAAATAAAGGCGTATCCAGATAACAGTACATAATAATCTTATTGGACTCTCTTGAATGCAAAGCACATGAAGTATCATGTCTGGTTCAATGTGCCACCCTTTAAGAGGAATGTTGGCAAAAGTGAGATATCCGTGATCGAATGACGAGGAGGGCAAAGGTCTGTAGATTATTTTACATGTGAAATAGATAAAATAATTGAGAATGTTTGGATTCAAACAGAAAAAAGGTTATGGGAGAACATGAAAACTAATCTGAAATATTTGAAGGACTATTATATGACAAAGCGATCAGATTTTGTGTTGCTCCAGTGGGCATAACAATGGGTGAAATTTGCCAAGTAACAGAATTAGACTAAAGATAATTGTAATAAAAGGCAGCATAATGTGATGAGAGAGCTGGGTCTTCAAGTTTAAAATATTTGATTTTAAATCCCTCCTCTGACATATACTACCTGTGTGATAGTGGGCAAGGCACGCTCTGGGTGCTCTGCAAATTTCTAAGACTAAATTTTTGAGAAAGTGTTGACATGCATTGGTAGAAGAAGTTTCCTTATCTAGGAGTTCTCAATACCAAGAATATCACAGGTCTAGTTGCTACCCCTTAAAGTTGAAATGGAGGTAATCAGGGTCTCCCTAGCCTTATCCAGGGAGAGCAAACCCTATTTGGAATGTATATAATTGAGCTGGTCATTTCCAGTGACAAATGGGGGTCAGCATTAAATGATTTACATTTTGGGAAGATGAGGCAATCCCCTTATTAATTTCTTGGTCTCAGTGAAGGAAGCAAGGGAAGGGAGAGAAATTAAAAGGTACTATGCCACACAGAAAATTTTAAAGGAGAGATAATTTATGTTTATACTGACTTTTTTCTTCTCTCTGGAACATATGCCTTGGAAATCTCTCTAGGATTTTCCATAGTGGACTGGAGAATATTATCCTTCCCTCTCGCTTTCCCAGGTATGATAGATATCCACATGTGACAAATTCTCCTCGAAAGCCCATATGCTTTCAGCTACTTCCATGCCTCCACCATATTGGGTGGTAGTAAATAAAAGGTTATGCTCCCATATTGCCCAAGGAACATCTCATAAAAAGTTCTAAACTCCCATGTTCATGATAGAAGACAGAAGAATCTCTCCATTTTTAATGTCTACTAATTGGAAATGAAAGGATCACAAAGAGGATTGCTTCATATCAAAGCACAAATCTTCCATTGTATTATTAGAAGTGGCCAAGGAAGCTCAAATTCAGCTTAACTTCATTCATAATCCAATGGAATATCTTGAAAAGTCATGAATTCCTCATCAAAATGGACAGAGGATAACCATTCTTTGGAAAAGAATGGGAAGAAGGTGAAACTATATCATCTCTAAAATTCCTTCTGTTGCAACATTTCTACGTCTTGTGAAACTATCTAGAACCCTATACCACATAAAAACTTTTGCCAAAAAAATTGCAAATTTGGAAATGTTAAGAATTAGGTTGAAAGATGTTGAGTTTGTACAGTCTTCTAGAAGAATGAATGAAGTGACAAGTTTCTAATTTTATTTGCAGCCTCTTTATTACACATACTAAAGTATACACTTGAGGGTACTATGTATAAATGATAAGTATGAATTACTAACATCATAAACTATTTAAGGGAAAGTTACTGAAATGGCTCAGAAGAGGTTTTAACATCGAGACAAGATGAACTTAAGCATGAATATGAAATATAATCAAAATAACATTTTAATTTAGACACAGCTCTCATTCACATTTGCTTCCTTCTCCATAAAACATTTTGAGCAGGTGAACTCCAGGATGTCTGAATAATATAAAAATGTTGGATTCATTACAGACTAATAATAGCTTGCATTTTTATAATGTTTTATGGTTTACAAAATGCTTCCCCCCAACTCTGAGCAATAGATATTATTAGTCTTTTGATTTTACAAGTAAAAAAACTAGCTCAGGAGACTTCTTCACAGTACCGAATAATAATCTGGAAGACCCTGGATTTGTTTTTGTCTTCTGATTTCAAATTCTGGGTTTGTCCTTTTGCCCCATACCTTCTTGGCTGCATGAGTCAGAATAGGCAGCAAAATAGTACTGTGAAAAGAATGCTCACTCGAGCTAGAGAATTTGTATTCAAATCTAACTTCTTGTATTTACTGCCTATGTGACCTTTCTCATATTTTGCTTAATCTTTTTAAAAGTTAGAATTTTCAAGTTAAATGATCTGAACAATGAGAGGTTTCACCAATGTGTCCAAGACTTCTTTTAATCTTAAGACTTCCATATGTTTTTTTAAAAGAGAGAGAAATACTTTTTTAGAATATGTAAGTGTGTATATGTATAAAAACATTATAATATATAATCCCTTAAAATCTAGTATATGAATCAATTAACAAAACATCACAAGTACTAGTTACCAAAATTAGAGACAAAAGAATCAATATGCCTTTTCATTGAGTTAAAACATGAAGAAAAGCACAGTGTTCTGAATGAAAGAGGGTATAATTCTGTCAATGGATATGAAATGAATCCCCAGTTTTTAATGTCAACATTCTTGTGGTGATAGTATATGGCTGTGAATCACTGAATACTATAATTCCTACATAACCTAAATTGAAAGGTCACTCAACATGGAGAAAGGTATGGAAGTTATGAGTAGGGCTTCATATATTACTAATAAAAAACTATGAACAAAAAGTAAAAGATCAAAAATATATACAACTAGGAAATGGTCATAGAGTAAGCCAAAGGTAGAGAGAGGTATTGTGTAGATAATTTATATATGCCATGGTACCCAACACACTGTTATAAAGCCCCAAGATCATTGGGTGAACCTGTATAAAGGATTTATGGGATGGCATGCATAATAATTTTTCAGGATGATATTAAAGAATAGAAAGGTCATAAATCTGTGCCAGTCTAGCACTTCTAAAATTGAGCTCACAAATATACTTAAGTTTCAAAGTGCTGAGATACATCTAAGTATTACAGTGGATATAGCCCCAGCCCTGGAATCAGAGGGGCCTGAATTCAACTCCAGCCTCAGATCTTTATTAACTCACTAACTCTGGCAAATAACTAACTCTGATTTTTCACTCCCCACCAAAAAAATTTTTTTTTGGCAAAATGGGATGCTTTCAGACAGAAAAGACTGGTCAACAGGGTGATCAGGTTACAAAAAAAAGTATCAAAGGAAGAAAATAGAATGCATAATCTAGAGAAGAAAAGATTTGATAGGACCATCATAGCTATCTACTCATTTAAAGACTTATCATGTAGAAAAGAGATTAGCCTGCCTTCTGGATGGAGATGTAAACTGATCCAACCATTCTGGAGAGCAGTTTGGAACTATTCCCAAAGGGCTATCAAACTGTGCATCCTCTTTGATCCAGCAGTGTCTCTACGGGGTCTGTATCCCAAAGAGATCATGAAAAAGGTAAAAGAAGCCACATGTGCAAAAATGTTTGTAACAGCCCTTTTTGTAGTGACAGAAAAATTGGATTTGATTAAATGCCCATAAGTTGGGGAATGGTTGAATAAGTTATAATATATGAATGTTATGGAATATTATTGTTCTATAAGAAATGAGGAGCAGAATGATTTCAGAAAGGCTTGTAGAGTCTTACATGAACTGTGAGGGGGACCAAGAGAACATTGTACAGAGCAACAACAGGATTATGTGATGATCAACTGTGTTAGACTTGGTCTTTTCAACAATGAGGTGATTCTAGGCAATTCCAAAAGACTTGTGATAGAAAGTGTCATCCTCTTCCAGAGAGAGAACTATGGAGACTGAATGTAAATCAAAGAACAGTATTTTCACCTTTTTTTGGGAGGGGGAATTGTTGTTGTTTGCTTGTTGTGTTTTTTTTTTTCTTTCTCATGTTTATTTTCCCCTTTTGTTCTGTTGCCCCTCCCCTTGGAAAGCATGACATATATGCAAATATGCTTAGAAGAATTTCATGTGTTTAATCTATATTGGATTGCTTGTTATCTATGAGAGCAGATGGGGAGGATTGGAAGGAGAAAATTTGGTACACAAGGTTTTGTAAAGGTGAATACTGAAAACTTATATTTGCATGCATTTGAAAAAATAAAAGGCAATTTAAAAAAAAAAGGAAAAAAGATTAGCCTTATTCCAGTCAATCCCAGCTATCAGGAAAAGATTTAATATTTGTAATTTCAGAGAGACAGATTTCAGTATAATACAAAGAAAACTTTCTTAAGAATCAGAGCCATTTGGAATAGGATTGGATGCCTCAGGAGGCCATATATCCTCCATAATTGAGATTTTCAAGTAGAAGTTTAGGATCATTTTTCAAGGAACTTATAAAGAAGATTCCAGTTCAGGTATGGATTGAGCTAGATAATATATTAGTCCTAATTAAAGTCGTATTTGCAAGGGTATCATTGTATGGAAATCATTGTGTCATAAATTTGATTGAAGTCATTTAATCCAATCATCTCTTTTTAAAGAGAGGGAAACAGGCCAGAAAAAAGTGAAATGACTTATGCAGTTACACAGGTAATAAAGACAACTTGAACCCAGGTCTTTAAACTTCAAATCTACTTCTCTTCCTACTCCAGGTTTCTTGGGCACAATGGATCAGATGCATTTTGTAGGTAAAGGATCACATCTATTTCTGTTAATGTAGAAAGTAAAGGTTTTGTTGAGTACTATGGGTTCAGAAGTGAGATTGTTGTCTGTGATATTGGATTAAAGGAGGAGGATATGGGAAGTTACAGAATCTTACTTAGGGGAGCTCTTGGGGAAAAGCTCCTTATGTTATGGTGTGGCTGTCTGATTGACCCTGGTTTTAAGGCAGATATAATGAAGCAGATACTTGTGCTGACTACATCATAGCAAGAGCTAAGTCCTCTGAAGAGGATTTAGAAGAGGATACTCACATTATAATATAAAGGGAAGAAGACTGCCTCTTACTTTTCTCTTTACTCTCAGTTTGTCTGTCCTCAATACCCTTGGAAGCAAAATTAAGACCTTAAGGTACCTTTTATTAGAGGAAGAGGAAAAAAAGGTGGATACAGAAAGAGAGAAAGATAGAGGCATACAGAGGGATAGAAAGAGGAGGGAGGGAAGAGGGAGGGAGGGAGGGAGGGAGAGAGGAAGAGAGAGAGAGAGAGAGAGAGAGAGAGAGAGAGAGAGAGAGAGAGAGAGAGAGAGAGAGAGGGGGGGGGGGAGGGGAGAGAGAGAGATAGAGAGAGAGAGAGGGAAGGAGAGAGGGAGGGAGGGAAGGAGGGAAGAAGAAAAGGAGGGAGGGAAAGAGAAATGAGAAGGGAGAGATGAATGAGGAAAAGTAAAGGATGGATAGAGAACTGCATTGAGATCTATGGACCCATCACTTTATTTTTGTCCTTCCTTAATTGCGTGGTCAATTCATTTATGGTAAACATTCATTTAGAATGCAAGGTAAATCAGCTTATCTTTATATGGGGACATAACCTATTATAAAAATACAAATAGCAAATAAATGAGACTGCTCTCTCTCATGGAGCATGAGAGCATGAGAGGGGAAGTGGAGATGGGCTACATTTGCCTGGTCTCAATAACTGAGTGGTCAAAATAACAGCAATAGTCACTCCTGATAGATCACTCCTTAAGCAGGTCAGTGGGACAGAGAAGGCTCCAAGCACTCATGGTTATCTTCATTATAGGGTAGCAGTGCCTGCATTTAATTACAAAGGCCACTTGCCTTGACTTATGTCTGTACCCCAGGCCACCAAAGTTCATGGGCTTCCCCTATTTAATGAAGCTTCTGCTTCCCATCATGAATCTCTCCTTTCAGCTGGGAAAAATGACCCTTTACATCAATTTTCTTACCATTATCTTTACATTGTTGTCAGAAGACTCAAGGAGTATTCAAGGATACTTTCAGTGTGTGTATATGTGTGTATATGTGTGTGCATGTATATGTGCATATGTGTATACATATAAATCCTTTTTCAAATCAAAGAGAAAATTCTAGAATATCCAAGAACCAAGAATGCTTGCTTAAGGTCTTGAGGCTATGTAGATAAAATAAACACACAGATCTGACTCACCTGATTGAGATATATTTAAACAGAAAGACATAAGAACATAGTAAGGCAATAACAATTATCCCTGAATTGTCATTATCTGGGGAAGACTTCATGATGTATTGGAATGTCCAGAGAATAACTATGCTAGCACTCAGACCATATGCTATGGTCAGGCAATCGGGCACTGCAGAAGATCCAAGTCGTTTGTCAAGGTTATTGATGTATATATGGAGAAAAAACATTTCAACAGTGGGAAATTTTGGTTTTGCTACCTGCAAGTCATTGTTTGAAAGCAGCCATAAAGTCAAAAGCAAGAATATTTTAATTTCCGTGGAACTTCTCTTTCTAAAACCACTTTAGAAACTTAAATCCTTACCAAGTGTCAAGGGGAAGATAGTTCCATCTAATAGGACAGTCTTACATAAGGGTGACTTTTATTAGCTTCAAAGATAGTGAAATAATTCAAAATTTAATGCTCTCAGACAGTAAGATATGCTGATTATATCAAATGTGCAAAGTCTATGCTAAGATCATTGGCCAAGGACACTATAATAAAACATAAAAAACCACATGCAAAGTTTGCTTTTTAAATTCAATTTCATTTTATTTTATTTCAAATCCTTTTCATTCTTCTTCCTCTTCCCCACTCATTGAGGAGAGAAAAATAAAAATCATTACAAATATGTATAGACATGCAAAACAAATCTCTGCATTAGAAATCTTCCAAGGGGAAATTGAAAAAAAAAAAAAAAAAAACAAGAAAAAGAAGTAATCGGAATATGTTTCAAACTGAGTCCTTCTGTTCTCTTTCTAGAGGTGGATATTATGTTTTATCTTAAGTCCTTTGGAATTATGATAAGTCACTGGCTGAACATAATTGTAAGAAGAGACAATTGCAAAGTAGAATGTATAGTTTTTGTTTCTTTTTTATGATTATGAAAGTCTTGTTTAAAAGTATCTCAAATAGTATAGACATAAAGCCAAGAACAATATTCAAGAGCTATCTTTGTCTAATGGCATGTGGATAAACATAAATGAATAGTACTAAACGGAACTGGTAAATTACACATTAATGTCCCAGTTTATTTTGGTTGTTTTTTTCTGTTTTGGATTTCATTTTCACAATAAAGTTCAGTTGTCAATTAAAAAAATTTTGTTTCTTTAGTTTGATGAATTAAAATAATATTAATAAAGAACAAAAGTTTGCTTAAAAATTAAAAACATACAACTCCCCAGGGGCATGACCTAATGGAAGGTGCCATATACATATCCATTTCCAGTGAAAGATTCCAAATTGTAGAACATTTGCTTACCCTTACTGGAAGAGGGGGAATCTAGCATTGCACCATCTGTACCACAATAATGCTAGACACACAATATTCAGTAAGTATCCAATGACTGATCATCTACCTGGCTCCAACTTACTTTTTGCACCAATATTTTCCAGTTTTCCCCCTTCTGGCACTCAACAGTGCAGCCCAATTGGTCTTTTTGCTGTTTCTCAGACATGACATTTCTATTTTACATGTCTATGGTTTTACACACAGTCTGGCCTCCATGCATGATATACATTACCCTTTCACCTATCTCATAGCAACCCTTATTTCCTTCAAAACTCAGCTGATGATGCTACTTTCTACACAAAGACCTTTCTGATCCTCCCTTTCCCAGCCCAGATACCAAAATCTTTCCCCTCAAAATTGCCTAGCATGTAAGAATATATGCAGATATTATCTCTCCCAATAGAATATAAGCTCCTTGAGAACAGGTATACTTGGTTTTGGGGCTTTTTTTCCCTTTTTCACATTTAGCATGGTGCCTGAGGCAGAACAGATACTTAATAAATGTGTATTAATTGGTTCAACTATAAAAGTTACAAAAAAGAGACACTTTTTTTCAATGGAGGGCTCAGTTCTTCTCTAGATTTTGCATTTGTATATACTGCTGTTGCATATCATATTTTCTCATGAGGTCAAAATTACTAATTTCTCCAAAATAAGTTTATTAGAATGGCCAGGTCATGTGGCAAAAGAGGAGAACTAAAGATGAGGTAAAGTGCTACTTATAACAAGTGAAGAATGTGTGACAGGAAGCTTGGGAAAGGAGAGCAGGAACACCTACCATCCATTAGAAGCAACACTTAGTGTTTGCTAAAAGTGCCTAAGAGGGCAATAAATATCTTGCACCTTATTTTTGTTTTTACACCTTGCAAAAAGAGTCTATTTTTGGAATGATTTTGTCATTCTCACCTTTAATTCCCTTTCAGGTGTGTCCCCCTTAATCTCTCTTTTTCTCTTTGTCTTTAGGAAAATCTTCCTTGGAGTGAACTAATTTTAGATGAGTTGGGCTGTATCAACTGAGTAGTCAAATTTACCAGTGGTTTCTAAAAGAATATGACAGATCATGCAGAAGGCTAGTTTGGGAATGAGAAAATCTGTTTAAACCCAAGTTTCACGACTTACTACCTTGTTGGCTAAGTTTTTTGTCTTTTTCTTTTACATGTCTGGGCCTAAATTTTTTCAACTGTAAAAGGAGAAGGGAAGAGAAATAATAAATATTCATATAGCTTCCACTGTGTGACAGCTACTGGACTCATTTGTTCCTCACAAGAGCCCTAGGAGATAGATGTTATTATTATCCCCATTTTATAGATAAGGAAACTGGGGCAAATATGATTAAGTGATCTGCTCAGGGTCACACAGCTAGTATGAGTCTGAAGCCAGATCTGAAGTTGGCTCTTCCTACTGTAAAATGAGAGGCTTAGATGAAATCATCTCTGAGGTCTCTTCCAGTTCTGGATGTCTGATTCTCTACTCTCATATCTTTAAAGCAGAGAATTTCCTCAATAAGAGATTTTTCCTTAGGACTTTATTTTTTCATTAAAATATCCATGAGGCACAGAAAATGAATTCCACCCCCAACATTCTCACCCCCATAGGACTTAATATATTTCAATGAGTCTGTCATCTTATCACTTTAACACACAGGTAATTTCAAACACTGATTAGTACTTTTCTATAATCAACTGGCAACTTAAATAATTAATAACATTCTTCATTGATGATGGAATAAACTGACTTCAAATATACTTCTCATTACTCTAATATACATCACATGTATATTTCGTTGTTTAGCTTTCCCAGCTTATGATTTCTTTCACTGTATTTTTCATTGCAGCATTTACTAATTGGAAAGAAGAGTATGAATAATTCAAATTCATATATAATTCAAACTCATAATTTACTTATTTTCCCCCTGACCCCTGCTTCTTCACATAAAAAAGGAAATTATGCTATCCTTCTCAACCTGTGGAACAGTATGAACATTGTCCTAAGTTTTTGATTTTTAGATGTAGGTATAATGAAACTCATAAAAAAGGCTCTTCAATCTTTGGAAAGATTCAGAATGCTCTTGTTCTTCTGTGGAACTGACTGAATAAGATTTATTCTATTCCAGAAACACATAAAATACATGATTAGTTAACCCTAATTTGATGGACATTAATTGTTTAGTTGTTTTCCAGTGGTCACCTCATTTGGGATTTTCTTGGCAAAGATACTTGAGTGGTTTGTCATTTCCTTCTCTAGTTCTTTTGACAGATCAGAGAACTGAGGCAAACAGGATTAAGTGACTTGCCAAGGGTTACCTAACTATGAAGTGCTTGAAGCCAGATTTGATCTCAGAAGACAAGTCTTTCTAATTTCAGGCTTGGCACTCTATCTACCCTATAGACATATAAGGGATGAAAATTCTCTGTCCTTAGAATTTCCATCTGTCCTGGTCTGATTCAAGTTCTTTTGCTACCACTTAATGACCACATGATTATGCACAATATTTAAACTTTCTAAGTTTCCATTTAGGATTCTAGTATGACTAGAAGGGACTTGGGAGACCCTAGTCCAACCCCTTCGTTATATAAATGTAGTCCATAAAGGTCAAACCACTAGCTCAAGATTAGAGGGGGTATTTGAACCAGAGCCACTGACTCTAGAACCAGAGCTATTTCAACTATACCATACCGCCTGCCCTAATACATGAAATAAGCGTAAGACTAGCATATCTCATGGGCTTATTGTGAAGAAAAAATTTTACAAACTTCAAAGTACTTTATCATTGACCTGATATCAATATCTATTTTAAGGACTTGTATGTTCTGTAGCCTGTGAAGTGCTACAGTATTTTGAACTATTATAATTTTTTTAAATGTAGAAAAGTTACATGTAAAAGTATGACTTTTAAAACCATAATTTTAACAGGTATCAAGACAGCACAAAATTATGCCCAGGGAGTGTGGCAGAGTAGCAAAGAGTCCTCCATTTGGAATCATGGCATATGGGTCCAAACCTAGCCCTGTCCCTTACTTGTTTGAGTACACCTGGGCAATCAAGTCTCACTTCTGAGCTTCACTTTTGTTATCTACAAAATGAAAGGTTGGAACAAATGACTTTGGAGTTATCCTCTAGCTTTATGTTCCCTAAATTAGTAGCTTTTAATTCTACTTCTTTAATGACTAGAACTGATTGCTTGTCTTCTTGTCAGGTGTCCTCAGTGGAAAAGAGAACTCGATTCAATCATCAGTCATTAAGTATTGAATTACTACCTTTAATGTATTTACTAAGAAGTTAGTTAACAGGCATTTATTGAGAACTTTGTACAATAGTATATTGGTCACTTTGAGAAGATTCACAAGATATCAAGAAGCTTGTTATCTAGCTGACTTACAATGCAGTTGAAGACCTTGAAGGATGTACGGATCATGGTTAAGTAATATTTTTAAGGACCTTTGACCCTAAAGGAGTAGTGTTATCCTGATGAAAATGAAGATAATTGTATTATATTTGTTTTTAATCATAACAGAATCAGTAAGAATTTATTAAACATGTGTTATCTGGAACAGTGAATAGAACACAGGGGTCTAGAAGACTCATCTTCCTGAGTCAGATCTGGCCTCAGACACTTACAAATTGCACGATCCTGGGCAAGTCATTTAATTCTGTTTGCCTCAGTTTCTTTATCTGTAATATGGAGCTGGATGGAGATGGAAATAGAAAATTACTACAATAATCTTTGCCAAGAAAAACCCCAGTGGGATCATGAAAAGTTGAACATAACTGAAAACAACTGAATAGCAACAAATATATCAGGTATAGTGTAGGTACTGAGTACATAGATCTAAAAAAAAAAAAAATTTAACAATTTCTACCCTCTCTAAGGTCCTTATAGTGTATGAATTGACAAATAAATAACAACTAAAAACAAAAATAACAACACCTGAAAACAGCTTTGCCTCAAAATACAATGAATTAACCAAAAGTAAAAAAGCAAGGGGAATTTTTATGAGATCAATGTACCACACAAAGAGCACACAGATAATCCATGAATTCAAAAGAAGGATGGTTTATTAGTGATGAATTATTATTAATCAGAAAAAGAATGTTTATGGTATTCAGGAGGCACTTCATAGAGCATAAATAAGGAAGGGAGTGAAAGGAGGGAGGGGAAGAGAGAAAGGGAAAGAGACAGACAGAGACAGAGAGAGAAAGAGAGAGAATAAATTCCAGAAGATCTATAGAGACACTAGCTATGAGAAAAGGATTACTAGAGTATTGCTCTAGGCCTAGACCAATTTAGTTCTAATGTTTACTTCACAGCATGCAATGTCAATAGCAACTGGGATGTTAACATGGCAGCAAAGGTGATTGCCTGGTGGTAGGGTGTGAAATGATCCCAATATTCTGTGGTTTTAATTCTGTAAATTGCTTTAAGGCTCATGAGGGGCTAGGCATAAATCAGTTAGGCACCAAAATAAGTAAGCCTAAAACAAATATATGGGGATGAAATAACTTTAAATTGCTTGTGTTTTAGATTCATAGTTCTAACCCAACTGTGCCTCAGGGAAGGCACACACTCAGCCTGGTCAATTAGTTTTTCTTAAACCTGGAGAGAGAATTTAGATACAAGGGGCATGGCAAATGTTCTCCTATCAACAGACCATAAAAATCAATCACACCAGAGGAACTTCTCTGTCCCGTTGCTGAGGCTGGAAGCTTTTTTTTTTCAAATGGAAAAAATAAAATATGAAGACAGAGTGAGAGAGAGACAAATAAGCAGCTAGACTAAGACAGGGGGAGAGAGAGAGAGAGAGAGAGAGAGAGAGAGAGAGAGAGAGAGAGAGAGAGAGAGAGAGAGAGAGAGAGAGAGAGAGAGAGAGAGAGAGAGAGAGAAAACACATGTATGTGTGTCTCACAGATCTTATCCTGTGGTTCAAATCTTGAATTATATTATTAATATGAAGATGGCACACTGGATAGAGAACCAGAAAGACTCATCTTCCTGAGTTCAAATCTGGCTTCAGACACTTCCTAGAAGTGTGACTCTGATCAAGTCACTTGGCTCTGATTGTCTCAGTTCCTTATTTGAAAAATGAGCTAGAAAAAGAAGTTTGCTATGAAAACTCCAAATGGGATCATGAAGAGTTGGATATGACTGAAAAACAACATTAATCTGAATGTCAATTCTTCCAGCTTTGATGGACATTTACTGTGAAAACCTGAAAGTCTGTCTACGTGGGCCAAAGTATCCTAAGAATCTTTTGCTTGTATATCACAATTGATATATTAAGGAGGAATATTTTTGGTACTCTAGGACCTTTTGAAAATCTGTTGAAACATATAGATCCCTTATGAGAATGGTATTATTTTAAAAAAATTATACTATGTAGCAATTATTAAAATACTTTTAAAATTAGTTCATGGATGCTACATTAAGAAACTTTGTAAAGAATGATTTCATTGGCCTAGGATAGGAAATAGATGAGGGAATTTCCTCTACCCTTATAGACAAACACTTTCTTTGTAACTTTTAACCTTAGAAAAGATTCCCACACATATATATATATGTATATAATATATACACACATATATTGTATCTAGAATATACTGTAATATATTTAACATATATAAGACTGCTTGCCATCTGGGGGAGGGGGTTGGGGGAGGAAGGGGAAAAATCTGAATAGAAGTAAGTGCAAGGGATAATGTTGTAAAAAAATTACCCATGCTTATGTACTGTCAAAAAATGTTATAATTATAAAATAAAATAAAAATTAAAAAAATTTTTTAAAAAAAAGAACAAGTAAGTATAGTAAAAAAAAAAAAAGATTCCAGAAAATTAAAAGGTTAAGTCAATAAGGCAAGGCAAGAAGCATTTATTAAGCATCTACTGTGTACCAGAAAGTTTGTTAAATGCTGAGGATACAAAGAAAGGAAGGTGGGAAGGAAATATCTCCTGCTCTAAAAGAATTCAGTATTTAATGGAGAGATAACATGTAAATAATTATATACAAATCAGAAATATACAGAATCAATTTACTAAGGAAGGAAGGAAAGAAATAAATAAAAAAGGAAGTTACTCCCTCCCCAAAAGGAAGGCACTAAGATAAAGGAGGAGTTTGTACTAGAGATCAGTAGAGACCAATCACCAGAATCCTGACTGGGTGATCAACATGGATTATATGAGCTAGAAGAAGGAAAGGTTATTGAATGATAGTAGAAGAGTCCAGGGTCACAAAGACTGTATGTATCCAGGGTTAGAATTTGAATTCTGTATAGAATTCCTATCTAGAATTGTTGTAAGAATCTAGTTTGCTCCTATTTATGTCTTAATGCAGTAATACAAAACACTGGAGACAAGAATTCTGGAGAACAAAAAGAGAATGTCACTTCTTGCAGCTGCTCTAATCATTGCCCTTCTTTTCAGCTTCCAAATATCAAAAGAGTCTTAGGAGATAAAGGAATATGACAGCCTCCCAGGCTAGTCAGTGGATTGGTCCTAGTAGCAGAGAAGTCAACAAGCACTATGTTCTTAGATTCAGGAAGGTTTAGCTTTAGGTCCTGTTTCTGACATCTATTAACGCTGTGACCCTGGGAAAGTTATTTAATCTCTCAGTACCATAAGCAACTATCTAAGACTATAATTTGTATAACATTTGTCAGAGAGAGTTTCCTTTCACCAATGAAATCATAGCCAGGTCTAAAAAGTACCAGCAGAAGTCTATTGATATTAAAAAAGGGGAGGGGGTGGAGATTTTTTTTTTCCTTAAGGAAAAGCAGTGCCACTTGCTAACAGAGTTATCTCAACCTTGGATGTGTGCCCAAGGTCAAGTAAGCTGTAGCGCCAAGAATTCAAATTCAAGTCCTTTGGCCTGGAACCAGTCAATACATACATACATACATACAAAACTCATACACATACATACATATACTCATAACTATGTTTATGTTTATATTTACTGATGGCCCTCTAAATTTCAATCTTACTGTAGGGCTGTGCTACTCTTGTATTATCCTTCTAAAATCTTATCTGATGAATAAGCTCTACCCAAAGTAGCAGACTGGTCTGGGGTTAGGTCAAACCCAACTGCTCTTGACTATAGATCCAATTCTTATTGTGACACAAAAAAGTAGGAAGCTTTTTGTAACATGGCTGGGCTCTATTTTCTAGGCCCATGATATCCCCTAGCAAAAATTAATCAGTTTTTTCTTTTATTGTCTAATGTTCCTTTTACTTCAATATTCTAATAATCAATATGGTTGTTCATTTAAAAAGGATTGCTGAATTCTGGGGAAAAAAAATTGAGTGGTGAGGATGCCAGGTGGCAAGAGAGCAAAGCTGGCCTTTTATTCCCTTATACAAAAAGCCTTTCCCTTATCATCATCACCATTGTTATCAGCAGTATTGCTGTCATAATAGATAGCATAATTGCACTGGGTACTTTAATCCAAATCAAACTATTACTGTCAGAATAACTACTTTGACAAAGGGGTAGAGGCTTCTGTGACCAAAATAAATAAATGGCTAAGCAAGGAAAAAAGGATTTAGACTCATATCCCTGGGTCCTAACCAGGCATTTATGGCAACTGTTACAAACCAATCTCTACTTCTTAACTAGCCCATCTCCCCACCCCTGCTATTACTACAAACTAATCCCTGGTTTCCAACTTTGCCTTCTTTTGCAAACCATCATCAGGAAATAGAATTCTGCAAAACTCTAACTGGGATTTAATTTATAAAGTGTGTGGAAGGAGATCCAAATCATCCAGTTCAACTTATTTCAATAGACATTTATTATAGATTATGGCAGACAAGTCATCTACTAGACACTAGTAATAGAAACAAAGGTGCCTGAAGGATCTTATATTCTATTGTGGTAGATAAAAAACCCATAGATCAGTGGCTTTAGGTAAGTAATGTCTTATGCATAAATAAATAATACAATGTATAACAAAAATTCAGAGAGATCATTCACGTAGGAGTAAAAGAAAAGATTTCATGGAGTAGATGGTACCTAAACTATTTTTGCTTGAAAGGAAGCTTTAGATTCTCTGTGGAAACATCTTAGTAAAGGCATGAGAATGAGAAATAGAATTATGTATATAGAGAGCAGCTAGCAGGTCATGTGGTTTGGACTACACAACATGAAATAAGATTAAAAAGGTAGCTCAGAGCCATATTTTGAATATGACCTCTTCATTGTTCCTAAGATCACAGATTTAAAGTCAGAAGGCAGTTCAGAGGTAACCTCATTTGCCTCCTTTCATTTTATAGCTGCTGTACTTGAAGTCCAGACTAGTTTAGTGATTTATCCAAGTGTACATACTAATAAGTGGCAGAGCCAAGATTTTTACCCAGATCTTCTGATTCCTAATGCAGTGTTCTTTACTATAGAGGCAAATGAATACAAGCTGCTAAGCACAAAGGCAGTGAAAAATCCAGCTCTCAATAAATCTCAAAGAACTAAAGCTTATTTTAATTCATTTTATTAGCCAGATTGCAGAAGTTTGTGTCTTCTATTTTACCAAATTAATATGCAGATCCTCCCCCCAAATACTCGTGTGTGTGTGTGTGTGTGTGTGTGTGTGTGTGTGTGTGTGTGTAGCTTTTTATCGGGGGGGAGCAAAGCTTTAGGGGAAATGGGGAGGAAGGAATATTATGATCATTCAAGTCTATTAAGAACCATTCAGGTGAGTGCATCATGTCATACAGCCTGTTGAAAAGGTCAGCTTCTATAGCTGAGCTAAATATAACCAATTGAGAGGAGTAGGAGAGCACTGGAAAATTTAGAGCAAATTTCATACTGCTGGAAAGATAAGATTTTTTTTTAATTTAAAGGGATTAGGTGTTTGTTTTGGAATATAGGGTCAAAAGAAACATCAAGGACAAATATTCTTTTACAATATAAAGCTATCTCAATCAGCAAATAAATATTAAGTATCTACTATGTGCCCAGAATAGTGTCAAGTGCTGAGGTTAAAAAAAAAATGGTTAAAGACATGGTCTAATGGAGAGATAGTATGTAAACAATTACATACAAACAAGATGTATCCAGGACAAATCAGAGATAATGAATAGAGGGAAGGCTTTGGAATTATATAGAATCCAAAAAGGCTCCTTATAAAAGATAGGATTTTATCTGGGACTTGAGGGAAGCCAAGGTGAGGATGAGGAGGGCACTGTGAGGAATAGACAGTGAAAATGCTGAAGGTTGAGAAATGAAGAGTATTGTGTGAAGAAAAGCCAGGAGGACAGTGATATTAAATTTAAGAGAATATGGGAGATATATAACAAGTGAAAGACTGGAAAGGGGGAGCAAGTTATGAAGTTAGGGGTTTGAATCCTAAATGGAGGATATGGCATTTGATTTTAAAGGTAAAAAAGAAATTGCTAGAATTTACTGAATAATGAAGTGACACCATCTGATTTTTACTTTGGGAAGCTTTCTTTTGCATCTGAGTGAAGGAGAGACTAGAGAGGGGTGGGATTGTGGTAGAGACACCAATTAGTAGGCTACTGCAATAGGTGAGGCATGAGGTCTTTAAGACACATGTCTTTAATAACTTTTTTAAGGCATCTTTAAAGATAGAGAATAATTTTTCTACCTTTAATTGCATATATGTATATTTGCATTATATGTACAATGTGTATATAAATGCATATATGAATATGTGCCGTAAATGTATCTTATACCTATGGGGTTAAAGATATTTTTGTGAAATTAATATTAACTTATGATGATAAATTGGAAATGAAAAAGATGGTTCCTAATTAATTTCACTGGATTCAACATATTTATCAAATGTCTACTATGTCCTAGAGAGTAAAGACACAAAGTCACAAAAATAAGTAACACTTCCTGCCCTGAAGGAGTTTAAATTCGATATGACAGACACATTAATATGCAAGCAAAAAGGGAACTGAAGAGGAAGCAAGCACAATGTCCTGAAGCTTGGAACCAAGGACAGATTCCCACAGAAGGTAGAATCTAAGCTGAACCTAGAATGAGGATTTTGACATGCAGAGATGAAGAGGGAAATAAACATTCCTGGTATGGGATTTGGACAGATGCAGAGGAGTGGAAGAAGCACAGAGGATAAAAAGCTTAATGTCACTCCATGGCAATCCCCAAGACAGAACTGGGTGCTATGAAATATGCATTTCTCTTCTTTCCTCATCAAACCCTCTTGTAATTCCTCCCATTTCTGAACTCTGAAGTAAGCAAATGCCTCAGAAATGTCTCTAATTTCTGTACTCCTGGGAGCAGTGTCCTTTGATGTTTTTAATTTCTTTACTAGAAACACATATGTTTTAGGTAGAGGTAATAATAATTGTCATAATAATAATAACTGATATTAATGTAGCCCTTTAAGACTTGTAAAGTGCTTTACATATGCTATTTCTTCTGGTCCTCATAAATCTGGGAGGTAGGTGGTGTTAGTTTCTCATTTTATAAATGAGGAAACAGGGTCACAGAGCTAGTATTTGAGAAAGAATTTCAACCCAAATCTTTTTGACTCCATATACAGCAGCCACCTTGTCCTAGCTTCTTAAACTGTGGTCATGAGCCCCTGTGAGGTCTCATAACTAAATGTGGAAGTTGCAAAATGATATTTTATTATCAATATATGTTTGATTTGTGTATATATTCTATATATCTAATATACCTGGGATTATGTACAAATTTCTCAGGAAAAAAGGGGGGTTATGAGTGGAAAGAGTTTAGGAAGACCTGCAGTATGTCAGGTAGGTAATATTTGTACAAACTCACCTATGTGAGAGAAATGATAATTTCTAGGATTTTTTTTCAGAAGCCTGTAGGTTGTTCAGTCTCTGAAGGACATTGCTAATAAGAAAATTGTATTAACATTCTTAACCATCTTGTTCAGATCCAAACCAGTTGGGAAAGATCATTATGCTTTAGTCACATTTGGAGGGGGATAATTCTTTGATTAGATTGCCTCTCTATGTAATATTAATGTTTCATATTAAGTGTTAACCAATCAGAGTTGATTGCCATACTCAGGAACACCCTTTCTTCTAAGGGCATAAAAACTGTAAACCCACTGCCATGATTCATCTTTAGCATTTGAGAGTGGTACCGACCTATTTTATTGATAAAATGCTAACATTATTAATAAAGGAATTAATTAGCCAGAAACCATGCCTCTCAAACTTTTAAAGTGTCACATGTTAAGGAAAAAAAATATATATATATATACACACACACACATATTTTATAAAAGAGTCATGAATGTACTTTGGGAAAATTGAGTTACAATGGAACTAGTCTGATTATAGTCCATTTTGGTCATTTATGCTTCTTTCTCTCAATGTCAGTTCCCTATTTAAGAAATTTCTATTATTCAGAAGATCAAGTTTTATTACTTAGTGAATAAGCATTTATTAAGTATCTACTATATATCAAGCCCTATGTTATGCAATGGGATCACAAAGACAAAGATTAAATCATCTGTGCTCTGAAAATAGCTTTTATTCTATCAAGGATACAACATATACACATATTAGTCTATATAAATTACATCCCTTTCTGGGGAATCAGGTGGGAGAGAAGGTTGAAGCAGCTAGGGAGACCAAGAAAGTTCTCATGTAAGATATGATACCTGAACTGAACTTTAGAAGAATCCAGGGATTCTAAGAGAAGGGAGTGCATTTTAGGGATGTGGCAGGGCCAAGGCTCTGAGGAGTAGCAAGAGGACCATTGGCTATACTGTAGAGTCCATGAAGAAATATAGTATATAAGTCTGGCAAGAGATTGGAGAGCTTCAAAGACCAGGCTCTGAATCCACCTTTATCCTAGAAGTTAGCAAGCATTTAGGATTTATTAAAAAGCAGAGCTACAAGGACAACTCTTGGACAGGATGGCCTGGAAAGGAGAGAGACTTGAGGAAGACCTGCCAATAATTTGTTAAATTGTCCACTAGATTATATTGTCCATTCTTCCATTAAATGGTCAGTATAAATAACTATCCAAGTAATGTGTAACTCTATCACCTTAAATTGCCTGTTCCAGTCAGGCATTGCTCCTTGTTATCCTCTTCATATACCAGGTTCATTTTCTTCTTTTTTCCTTTTATTTATTTTATTCTGAATTCAAAAATATAAATTAAATATTTCTGTAGCAGAGTATAACAATTTTTTAAGAAGATGATTACACACGAAAGTGCAAATATATTATGTACAACTTGATATTCCTTTTAAATGTATATTTAAATTATCTTGTAACTCTTCCTTCTTCCACCCTAACTTTACTTCCACCCTAAAGATAGTTCACATTAGATACAACTATGTATGTATATATACATATATATATATATGTATGTATATATGCATATAAATATAAAATGTGTATCTATTCTGTTCTATACACACTTTTTAAAAAAATCAGTTATTCCTTTGGATGGATGTAGCATCTTCCTTCACATGTCCTTTGTTGTTAATTTGGATTTTTGTAATTGTCAAAATGATTTATTTACTTAATGTTGTTCTTAAAACAATATGGCTGTCATATACAATTTCTGTTGGTTCTGCTTATTTCCTTTTTCATTATTTCATGCAGGCCTATCCATGTTTTTCTAAGATCACTGAACTCATCATTTCTTACAGCATAGTAGAATTCCCCTCATGATATTTTCCCCATTATCTCACAATCTCAAAACTTGTCCTCTCTAAAAAAATTCAAATAACTTCTTGTCCACAAAACTGCCCTGACCAGTAATGAACTGCAGTGTCCTTTCCTCTGAATTCTTGCTGTTGGTATACTACCTTGGGCCCTCACTAGTTGTTTCATATCTGCACAGATTGCTTTCCTAAATGAGATTTTAAGCTCCTGTGAGACCATGCCTTCTACTCTTCTCCATTTCCTTTCCCCTGCCCCCATATCATTGAAAATACAATAGATGGTTAATAAATAAATGCTTGTTACCTGTCTGAGAATTGATTCCACTCATTCTGCATAGTGTCCCTCTAGTCCTACATGGGAGTGGGAGGCAGGAAGAAATAATTACTCTCCTCCATGCCTACCTGGAGAGGATTGCCTATCCAGCATAAGTTTATACAAGCCAGTTTCCACCTCCGCAGGGAATCCTCAAACACTACTTGTTGTTTGAGAATTTAAAGTGGATATTGTTCTCTAGAAAACAGTTACAGATGGAATGCTTAATTAAAAAATCACCACAGTCTTCTTTAAACAGTTTGGAAGATGTGCTAGGCTACACATGTTTATGCATTCTCTATTTCCCATTCACCGATTTTCCTCTCCAACATTCATTTTGTTTAACATAATTTTATTTACATTCACATACATACAGGCAACAGGAGAATAAATGTTTGTAATTCAAATAGAGGGTCATTGTGTTAGACTTTGGAGCAGGAGTTTTATGATCAAAGATGCTCTTTTCTGGCATCTTGGGTTTTATTTAAATGTTTTTAAAATTTTAATTCATTTATTTTAAAATAAGTTATACTAATGCTGTATGTTTTCACACCACAGTTATTTCTAAATATATTCCCTACCTCCACCTGATGGATCCTCATTTGTGTAAAGAAATATAATTAACACAAATGCATCTGATAATATATACAATGTTTTGTACTCATTTTTTCCAACCTTCCTCAAGATGGGAAAGAGGTATATTTTTCCTCATCTTTTATCTGGCAACATTTCTTTTAAATATAAGATAAAAGTATTACATAGGAAAAATAGTGCCTTAAACTCTGGCTAAATTTCTGTATTCACGTGTTAACTCATTGTCTTCATAATCTGTTCTCATATATTTGCTCTATTTTTGAAAATTTATATATAAAGATTTATTTTCAGTCTTGGTGAATCAGGGAACCAAATTCAATTTAGTCTTATTTAGACAATAGTGAATTTCATTATGACTATTAAAAAGATTATATAAATGATAGTTTTAGCCACATCCTTTGTTAGACATATTTGATTAATGTATAAAGAAATGGCCTAAAATATTCCCTTCAAGAATTATTCTTTCGTGTTCTTGGAATATGACATTAAGGAGAGCAGTGGTACCTCCTGGCATAACCTCAGCTGCCACTTTTGATTCCTGATGCCAAATGCCAGGTAGAGGGTAGCCAGGAAAATAACACTACTAAATGGTGTGGCCCAACATTTAATTAACAAGTCTTATTTATTATTTATGATATTTTATGCATGTGATAAAAATGGAAATACAAAGAAAGGCAAAAGAAGTTTCTATCCTAATGAAGCTTATGTTATTTTAAAAAGTTTATTTAATATTTATTTTAATTTAAAAAATTATGTTCCAGATTTTTGTGATCCAGCCTTTTCCTCATCTATTGAGAAGACAAATAATATATATTTTCAATTAATTACCATGTACAATATATATAAATGGTAACTAATTGAAAATATATTTTTATATTAACCATGTTGCAAAAAATCAAGAAAAGGAAGTGAAAAAAGTATACTTCAATCTGTAGTCAGAATTTATCGGAAGTAGATATCAATTTTTTAATCATGAATCCTTTGAAACTGAGTTGCTCCATTATATTGATTAAAGCAGCTAAATCTTTCACAATTGATCAGATCATTGTCATTACTGTGTACAGTGTTCTCTTGGTTCTGCTTACTTAACTTTGCATCATTTCATATAAGTTTTCCCAGGTTTTTCTGAAACGTTTTGTCATTTCTTACAGCATAATAGCATTTCATCACAACCATATGCCACAACTTATTCAGCCATCCCCCAAATTATGGCATCTCATCAATTTCCATTCCTTTGTATTAGAAAAGAGCTCCTAAAATATTTGTTTACATATAGATCTTTTTCTGTTTTCTTTGATCTTTTAACTAGTAGTGGTATTGCTGAGTTAAAGGATATGTATAGTTTCATAGCCTTTTGAGTATAATTCCAAATTGTTCTGCAGAATGGTTGGACCAGTTCATAACTCCATTGATAGTGCATTAGTGTTTACATTTCTCCATATCCCCTCCAGGATTTGTCATTTTACTTTTCTGTTAAATTAGCTGATTTGATGGATATAAGGTGGTACCCAAAGTTGTCTTAATGAACATTTCTCTAATCAATAGTGATTGGGACCTTTCTTTCATATGACTATTGATAGCACTAATTTCTCTTTCTGAAAACTATTTGTTCACATACTTTGATCATTTATCAAATGGGTAATGGGAATTTATATTTTAATGGAGGAAACAATAAAACCAGAAAATGTATATAAACGCAACAGCTTTGTGGCATGGCTGCTAGTTAGGACCTTCACATTTTCCTCATGTCAGAAATCATTGTTGAGATACACAGGTCACATGATTACTTTTTAACTGCCAACTTTCTGGATCACTATGATCTTAGTCACCTTCTTGGGAAGCATTTTCTTCCTTAATAATTTATATTCATTATATTCCATCTATATATTCATATTCTCAAATCATCATTCCTGCCATGAATTGTCAGACATTTCAATGATTTACTTTGAAAAGCTGAATAATTCTTCTGGATAATTTAAAAATAATATATATCATCATTTATGCTTACTGGTGAGTAAATACCAGTTGTTTATGCTGACTGATGAGTAAATGCTCAGTTCAATCTAGAGTGACAAGCTGAGTTAAATGCCCTCTGGAAGTCAGTCCTAGACATAATATATTAGAGTGTCCTATTCAAGGATTCCTATGTCTATGAAATTAGTGTAAGATAGCTTTTTAAAAAATTTTCTTTGTGTTGCTATGACTTTTAAAGCTAGAAACAATTACCATTAAAGATAGAAAATCCATATATTTACATTCATAGTCTTTTCTTTATTTCTTAGAATTATAAAATGACCAAAGAACATGTGAAATATCATGGAACACAGAAAACTGTGTCTAAAGCCAGATGAGCAAGGAATAGTAGTTAGGTTCCCCAATTGGGTCAGGCTGGTCAGAGTAGGATGTCAGAGAACAGTGAGGGTTGAAGTAGAAATAGATAGAGGAGATCCTATTAAGAATAAGATGTAATAAGTATAAGAGGCTTGATATGGGAGAGAAAACAATTATAATCCTAATGCAACTAAATTTAACAAATATCTAAATGCTTTCTTTAAAAAAAATGTCTTATCTTTTCAGTTAATTTTCTCTTCTTCCCACCTAACTCCCTACCACTAAAAGGGTGGATTGGGGAAACATATACATACAGGTCAAGCAAATGAATTTGCAAATTGTCCATGTCAAAAATATGTATGAGAATATATATATATATATATATATATATATATATACTTATGATACAGACACATTTCTTGCTTCATCATCAGTCCTCCAAGATAGTGGTTGATAATTTTATTTATCAGACTTCTTAAACATTCAGAGCTGTTTATTTTTTACAGTGTTGGTGTTACTGAATAATTTGTGTTCCTTGTTCCAATAACTTCATTCTGCATCTATTTTTACAACTCTATTAAGGTTTCACTGAAAGCATTCCTTTCATTATTTCTTATTGTGCAACAGTATACATTATATTTACATAGTATAACCTATTCATAAATGGAATAAATAATACCATAATTTGCGTGGCCAATCCTTAATTAATGAGCACCACCCTATTACTTTATGGTTTTTTGCTAGTTCAAATATAAATAAACAGAACTCAAGTGGCTTGCCCCTTTTTCTGAGGCCATATTTGAACTCAGGTCTACATGACTACATGTCCCTACTACTCTATCCACTAAGTCATCTAGTTATCACCTATGGAACATAAGCTTAATAGTTAAAATGTCTACTTCTTAAGGCAAAAGGCAGGGCAAGTTTTAGAATCAGGAAGTCATGGATTTAAATTCTATTTGAAACACATGCTAGTTGTGTGATCCTGGATATATTACTTAACTGTTCTCAGCTTCCAGTTTCCTCATCTATAAAATGGACATTCTAATAATAATAGCATATACCTTCACAAGATTACTGTGAGGATTAGTGTGTGTGTGTGTGCATGTGTGTGTGTGTATGTAATTTTATAAAACTGAAAGTCTCTCTCTCTCTTTCTACATATATATATATACATATATATATATAATGGCTATATATGATTTTCTTTAGCATTACTATGTTAACTTGCTTATTTATAATAGACTTATAGATGACTGCATTCATTCTATTGATTCAGAAAACTCATGGGAAGGAAGAAAAAATATTTGCTTTTTCCATCTAGGTGATGAGAGTTTTGCTCTAATCATGGGTTTTGTAAGTTCTAAGTTTCTAAGTGATTAAACTAAAATGGGATGAGAGGTGTATTGAGGCCAGCTCATACAGAATCATGAGAACTGATGATTAATTTTCAGCAAGAACATTTACACCTCAAAAATCAGCAAATGCTACAATTCAAGATTTAATTTTGTTGTTGCTGTTGATTTCTAGATTCAAGAAAGTGATGGAGAAAATGTTAATACACATTACACTTACAAGTATGTAATGCATGCATGTTTTTTTAGGGGAGCCACTTTGTTAAACATTTCCACATACCTCTAGAGGAGACTAAAAGAAAACATGATGAGGAATTTTTCAGGGAACAAGTTCACCTCTTGCTCCTTTGCTAATAAATAGCTGCATCTCTTTTCTTCAAGTGGTTTCAGATTTGGCAACTATTTTAATTCTAAAAGATGGTGGGAGGCAAAGGAAGATAATGGTCACTAAGTTAAACATTAGGATATAAATATTATTTCTTACAGGACCATGGAATTTATATATTCAAGGGACTTTAGAGATCCTTCCAGACTTATTTATTTATTTAGTTTTTTTTTTTTAAACAGAATAAATAGAGATTCTTTGCCTCAATTGTTACCTAGCTTATCACCGAATAAGTATGACCTCAATCAAACTGAGACTTGTTGAAAACCTTAGCTTAAAAAGGCCAAAATGTCCCATTTCATCCAGGACCATCTCCAGTCATTCTGATCTTTATCTGGCCAGATGGCTCTGAAGGGGAAAGTGAGGCAGGTGATCTTGCACAGACTTCTATCACTTAAATCTATTCACTTGAATGTCATGGCATCATTTCCCTGATCATAGTTCTTTTCAAAAACAACAACAAAGATCATCTACTTATACTGTCTCAATTACAGAGGAAGAATGAGATCCAAAGAAATGAGCTGACTCACCAGAGATCATAGAGCAAAATAGAAGTACTTAAATTTATATCCCCTGATTCATATGTATTTCTAAGAGTACGGAGAATTTGAGGATATTACAGAAGCCAGTGGATTAAGGAGAGACATTGAAATTTATGGTTAAAGAAGCTTACAACAATGGAAGAATCATACCTTCCATTATACAAGCTTGGATTGGACCATAAAGCTTGATCAAAATTAAAGCTTGGGGAGAATGAACAGAATGAACAGAAGTTTTCTCTCTTCTTTTTGGACTTACGTGATGGTGGTGGTGAGGAAAATGAGGTGAATAATAAAAATGTTCTTTTCTGTTTAAATTATTTCTGGCACAATAGCAGTGTGTTGGTAAATATTTAACAGTGCTTTTTAAAAAATACCATTCTTATAATACAGTTTTAAGTTTAATCTGCAAGTCCTCATTTGTATCATTTGCTCATGTTTGATGTAAACATACTTGTGATTAAAATTTAACAATCAGATTCCCTAAGCTTATTCAAGCTCACTATAGTACACCCTTGGCACATTAATGCAAAAGGCAGAAACCAGCATAATGTTGATTATTCAATGAATCTTCATAGGAAACATAGGTCAAAAGCTGGCAATGGAAAATAAAGATAAGACCTTGGTCAGGATAAATAATCCAGATTGCCAGAGATGAAGAAATAGGGATGAGCTGAGTTTATATAGTAGGTTTCATGCAATATTCATATTTTAGAATGAGGAGCAAAATTTTTTAAAAAGTGAGATTAAAAAAATGAACCCAATAGCGGAGAAATTTTTACTTTTACAATAAATATGTCAGTTAGAGTGACTTTTATGGCATTCAATTACCCTTAATCAATCTAAAGAGGGAATTATAAATCTTTTAAAAGTAGAAGTGAGCCGAGAATCACTAAAAAACACATACATGTATACAATTTGAAGCAATTTCATGCAATTCAGCATTCAAAACTGAAGGAGATCATGACTATTTTGATATATAATCTAAAGGAAAATTGCTAGTGTTTTGCTGATGTATTATTCTAAATTTTGGGCTTAAATTACTAACTATGTTACAGCATCAGGTAGAGAAGGCAATTGGTCTATGGAACTGGTGCCATTTCTCTAATTCTGACAAGCTCATCTGCCCCTGTAGCCAGTGTATAAAAACAAATCTAAGTCTTCTAAAGTCACTCTTTCTAAAGGACATTTAAAGGTAATATCTAATTATCTAGCAAATTCTAAGGTTTACAAAATACTTTTGCTTTCATTGTCTTGTGTAATCCCTTCAATAATCCTGTAAGATAATATTGAAAGATACTACTATTCCCACTTGATGGATGAGAAAATTGAGGCTTTGCTGAAGATCATATAATTTGAAAGTATCTCAGGCAGGAGTTGAACCCATGGTTTCCCCTGATTCTAACGTTGGCACTATGTTTCCCCATGATATTTTTCTACTTCATGCTACTGACCTTATTGCTAATAGAAAGCCAAGGAGAGGAAAGGGGTAGTATAAGATTCTATATTAAAGAGTAGGGCAGTTCGGGGGTGGGGGGGGGGAGGTAGGTGATATGATGGCTTTCTCTGTGTGGGTGTTCTTGTATTTCCTTATATTTTATGTGTACCTAGAGAGATATGAGAGACTCATATAAATCTTACCAGTGACTCTTACAATGTATGGGATAATGAGAGGTTTTATATCATCCTTTGAGCTGTTTCTGAGGCTCACTGATATACCTATGGCAGAGCACTCAGGACTTGGGCAAAAAAGGGTTGTAGTACTTAGATACAATACCACTACTTCTACTGAGCTGTAAGGGACAAGGAAATAGTTACACAGATGCCCCTAGCTTCACAGCTCTTGTTCCCCATTTCCCCAAAATATTTTGCTCCCCCAAATATAATTGATTCTTACTTATTTTCTAGCAGGCATCACAAGCGCAATATGTCCAATAGGGAACTCATTATTCACACTGCCCAACCTCAGGCCCAAATGCATCCCTCCAATTCTCCCTTTCTTTGAAGGGCATGACTATCAATCCAGGGACCCTGAGATAGAATTTTAGAGGCATTCTTGAATCTCTTTTTTCTCTTCCTCTACCCATTATCCAGTCACCTATGCTGTATCTCTTGTAACGCTTTTCTCTCTACTCACAGAGTCTTATTCTATTTCTAGCTCTCATCATCTCATATCTGGACTATTGCAAATGCTCTAATTATTTTTGTTGTTGTTAAATTGTTAGTTTAATTGAGCTGAAAATGTCTTTGCAAAGTAGCGCCTTCTCCCCACCTCCAAGTAGGTTACCCTGTATCTTTTTCATATATTATTTATGTGCATGTTCTTATATGTGTTAAGATTCTTATAAGGTACTAAGACAGTGGAATTGATAGAGACAATAATTATCTAATTTAGCATGGTTCAGTATGATTGATCTGATCCTACAAGGAGATGTTATGGGCCAGAACCTGAAACAAGGTACTAAGTGGAATTGAAGAGACAGTGGTTAAATCTAGTTTAGCATTGATTTAATCCTACAACAAATAATGGTTTCCTCGTGATATAATGATTGGTGTATACTCAGGGTACAGCAAATAAGCAAGAAGCTCTCAGGGCCAGGCATACAAACCCACTAAAGGATAAGCCCACTCTCAGAGGCGGAGACAGATTCATTACATTTTTCACCTTTGTGCTGGCTGGAGACTGAAGTACAAACCTTTGGATTCGGAGACATTTGGAAGGAGCTAGAGACAGAAGTTGGCAAAGGATTAGAGGCAAGAGCCGAAAGGTCTCCAGAAAACTAGCCCAGCCCCAAAAGAAGGAGATAAGATTTTGACAGAGACAATAAAGGATTTGGACTTTAACTCCTGGCTGCATTAGGGGTGATTACATTGAACTGAAATGAAGGCTGCTCCCAGAAGCCCCCCAAGAAACCTGCTCTCAGAGAACATTATATTTTAGAGAAGAACAATACACATATGTATTTCCAGTTCTTCCCCTTTCCTTTCTCTCTCCACAGAGCTAATAAAATTAATACTCCTAAAATCTATCTCTCATTAATTTATTCAAAATCATCAGTGGTTTCCTATAATGTCTAAAAGACATCCATGATAAGGAAGGCTTCAACTTACTCAACCTTATTCTGTAGCATTGCCCTTCAGGGACTCGACAAATCAATCAAACTGGCCTGCTAGCTGTCTCCCATACACAAAATTCTATCCCTTGTATCCTGCTTGACCTTTACATAGCTCATCCCCCATGACTGCAGTGTTTCACCTCCATCCCTTAGAATCCTTGGCAATCTTCAAAGTATAGTTCAAATTTGCCTTGCCAGAGGAGCCTTCAGATTTGAATTCTCTTTTCTTCTTGAAATTATTTTGTGCTATATTGTTTATACTTCATAGTTACTTATCTTTGTGAATGTATCCCCCTAGTGGAATGAAAACTTCTTGAGAGCAGGGGATTTGTCATTATTGTCTTCACATCATAAGTTTAGAGCACTTTGCCTGATATACAGTAGGATCTTTGGGATACTTGGTAACTGTTGAATTGAACTGAAGTTGAATAGAAAAAGGTCTTTACAGCCCAATGCCTCTCCTCTCCCCAATGTTACATTTTATTTGCTTTCTTTATACTTTGTATGTGCCTGGCACATATATAGGTTCTTTTTTTAAATTTTATAATTATAATATTTTTGAAAGTACATATGCATAGGTAATTTTTTACAACATTATCCCTTGTACTCCCTTCTGTTCTGAATTTTTCCCCTCCTTCCCTTCACCCCCTCTCCTAGATGGCAGGCATTCCCATACATATTAAATATGTTATAGTATATCCTAGGTACAATAGCAGATATATAGGTTCTTAATAAATTCTTGTTGATTGATTTCTATAATGTTTTAGAAATGATTTGAGGAAAATTGATCTATGAGATCTTTCTAATACTTGTCATGACTTAATAGAAATGATACTAGACAGCTTTTTTGGTCAAATATGGAAGAAATTATAAATGTTTCTAAATCTGGCTGTCCTAGAAATAATTTTAGACATGACTCCAAGGCTTGGGATTAATGGGAAAATAACATGTTAAGTTTCTAAGGGAAAACAGAACAGATATCTTTACCAAAATTCATCTCACACTTTAATATTCCAAATCCTTGCCTTTGGTTGTGTAAATTATAGTCAGGTAATTGCTTAACCAGTAATTTTTGCAGTTACTAAGCTTGTGTACATAATATACGTTGGTCCAACAAATAATGCAGGTTTGTGTTTTGCTTCATTAACACATTTCCTTGAAGTATCTGGAACTCAAAATATAAAATAATTATTAAAACAGAATGTAATTTTAGTAAACTGTGAAGTTCAAGTATTGTCAACAAAAGAAACTTTGTTATACTGGCTGCAAAAGAAGTTTTCTTGCCAAAAAAAATGGATATGTAGAAAATGGGATAGAATGAAAGAATGGCAATAGTATTTGAACTAGAGATATAGAAATTATTTCAACTAATTTAAAATTTTCAGCTTCAACTAATTTCAGTTTCAACTACTTATTTCAACCAAATTCAAACCAACAAATGCTTGCTAAGCATTTGTTATGTGCAAGAAACTATACTAAGGGAGATATGATGATAAAAACTAAAATAGTCACTGACCTCAAGGAGCTTTCATTCTATTAAAAGTCTATTTTTAAAGGCAAATAAAAACATCAAACTCCTTATCTTCACATGCAGACACTTCTTTCCAGTTTTCCCAGTTTTATAAATGACACCATTGTTCTCCTGACCATTTTTCTTTCAACCACAGTCTTGCTTATTATTAAATTCTGGAGAGCTGATCTGAGCAAATTCATTTCAAATTGACTTTACCTGACCTTATAGAGGTCCAGCCTCTAATTCAGATTCACTTCCTTGTGCTTAGAAGCTTTCATGGGAAGCTAGAATAATTTTCTTCAAAAAGCATTTTCTTCATTCCATTTCTCAAACAGGAACCCCTGTTGTGTTTTGGATCAGATCTAAATTTTTCTGATCTTTGGAGCCTACTACTAACTAAACTTTTCAAGAATCCTTATTACCCGATGCTCTTCCACATGTTTTTCTTGTTATTATCCCACACCCAATAACTTCATCAACATAGATAATTTACCATTTGTCACAAAAATATATATTTCTCATACTTTCTACTGCTATACTTTTACTCTCTTTGTTCCCTTGCCTATAGAATTCCACTACTTCCTCTTCCCTTCTTGCTAAATTTATATTTTAAATCCTAAACCAAATGTCATGTCCTCAATGCATTCACTGATTACACATTCACTATGATAGTAAATTGTCCTCCTCAGACTTCACATGGTCCTTTCTACTTCTAATAGAATCTAAGTTCCTTTAAGGTAGTGACCAATTTTATTTTTTCTTTATATTCTCATCATTTTGCACAGTGCTAGGTATGTAGTAAGTTTTTAAAAAAACCTTTATTGGTCGATTAATTCAATGAATCAACAAGCACTTTTTTATTAAAACTTTTTATTTTCAAAACATGCATGGGTAATTTTTCAACATTAACCCTCGCAAAGCCTTGTGTTCCAATTCCTCCCTTCTTCCCATTGTCTCCCCTAAATATTAAGTAATCCACTATACATTAAACATGGTAAAAATATATGTTAACATATACATACCTATTTATACAATTATCTTGCTGTACAAGAAAAATCAGATCAAAAATAAAAAATGAGAAAGAAAATAAAATGCAAGCAAACAACAACAAAAGAATGAAAATGCTATATTGTGATCCACACTCAGGTTCCCACAGTCCTCGCTCTGGGTTTAGATGGCTCACTTCATCACAAGATTATTAGAACTGCCCTGAATCATCTCATTGTTTAAAAGGGCTATATCCATCAGAATTGATTTTTGTGTAATCTTGTTGAAGTGTATAATGATCTCCTGGTTCTGCTTATTCCACTTAGGATCAGTTCATGTAAGTCTCTCCAAGCCTTTCTGTATTTATCCTGCTGTTCATTTCTTATAGAACAATAATATTCCATTATATTCATATACCATAACTTATTTAGGCATTTTCCAACTGATGGGCATCCACTCAATTTCCAGTTTCTTGCTACTACAAAAATGGCTGCCACAAACATTCCCTTCCCCTCCTTTGAGATCTCTTTGGAATATAAGTCCAATAGAGACACTGCTGGATTAGAGGATATGAAGAGTTTGATAGCCCTTTTGGCAAAGTTACAAATTGCTCTCCAGAATGGCTGGATCAATTCACAACTCCACCAACAATGTATTAGTGTCCCAGTTTTCCCACATCCACTCCAACATTTGTCATTATCTTTTCCAACAAGCATTTTTAAAGTGTCTACTTTATGTTAAGAACTATGCTAAGTCCTTTCAATACAAAGGAAAATAAAAACAATTCCTGTCTTCAAAATGTTTACAATCTAATATGGGCAGGGGAGGGAATCTGTACATACAAAAAATTAGGTGGAAAGTAACCTTGGTGATAAAGACCCTAGAAGCTAGGATGAGCACAAAAGGCTTTATCCTGAAGGTAGAATTTAACCTAATATCAAAGGAAACCATGTATTCCAAGAGCTAAAAGTTAGAAGAGAGAACATCCCAAGCATGGAGTAGACATGGAGATGGGAAGTAGAACATCAACAAGCATGCCAGCATTTTTGGATTGTGGTATGGTAATAGCAATTTGGTTGGACACAAAGTATGGGTAGGGAAGAAATATGAAAATAGCCTGTAATGGAAAGAAGGAATCAGAAGCCAAACTGTAAAGGAAGTTAGATAGAAAGATAGAGTTGTTTGTATCTTATGCTAGAAGTAATAAGAAGGCAACAATATTTTTGAAAAGTGATTGACATGGTCATAACTTTGTCCAGTAAATAGGCAATCTTGACTGTTTGGACTCTGTTACCAATAGTCCAATCAACTGATTGACCAGATTTTTCCTAATAAGGATATTTCATAAACATGATGCAAATTGTATAAAAAAACAAACAAACAAACCCCCCCAAAAACAAATAAAGCACAGTGCTTGAAAGGATCAGTTTGGTCTTGTCTTTTTTTTTCTTAATAAGGGCAGAGATTATGACATTTCCATATTGCCTTCTGAAGTAACAGATCCATAACTGTATGTATTTCCAGAGATAGGCAGAATAGAGAATGTAAAAGAATACCTTCAAAGGAAGCCTTGCTAAGTATCATAGTAGAATCTATAGGCCCATATATTTTAATCAGTCACAAAACGACTAGATATTATTATCACAATAGCAATTTCATCATTTAGCAATGATGCAGATATATCTGTACACCTATATATCTTCATGTTTTTATTAAATATTTTGGAATTTAAAGATTAGTTTACTCTTTACTTCCAGTTTTAAAAGCAAAAACACAACACAAAATGAGAATTTACAACACAATAAATGCTGTTTGAATTTAAATCTCAATCTCAACCAAGCTCATTTTTCATTATTTCCCTACATGAATCTGCCTCTGGTCAAGCCAGTCAACTTATCATCTGTAAATAACTTGTTCATTCTTGTATATGCTAGTACTCCTTTATCTAAAAAAATCCTTTCCCACTTCTATCAAATTCATGTCTGTCATTTCCTATAATAATCAACATTAAAAATGGTCTCCTTCAGGACAAGTTATCCTAGATTTACACCAAATTGTTTTCTGACCCCTCCTCTGTATTATATAGCTACAAGTCTCTACAAGTTTGTTTGATATGTCCTTTTGAAAATAGTTTTCTGTGCATCATTATAGAGAGAATATTCATTAAACAAAATGAAGACATGGGTGGTGGATTGGCTGTTGCTATTTTCTGGTTTTTAAGTCATAAGGTCATAGAGTTGTAAGGGACACTAGAAGCAATGAGTCCACCTAACTTATTCTATAGGTAAGGAAACTGAAGGTGAGTTAAGTGACTTGCCCAGTAGCCAAAAGCTGTTGAGGTAGGATTCCTACCCAGGCCTTCCTAACTCTTTGTTTAGTTTTTGTCTCTAAATCTGCTTTTTACATTAATAATTGTTCAGAACAAACTTTAGTAGTTTATTGGCTTTATAAGAGTCTACAGTTATTTTTCATGTCCATTTGTTTTTTCAATATTTCAACTTCTGTTGAGAGAGCACCTTAAATATGGCTAACATTTTGCTTATCACACTAAATATGATGTCTTATGAGTGAGAAGAAATCATGGTCTTCAGCAACAGTTTACTCTGTTCCATACTATAAAAGTTTGTAAGTTATTTTACCCAGGCTACTGCTCTGGGGAAGCCCTCTTGTAAACTAAAACACCCGAGTCTTCATAAACATGTTAGTCCAAAAAAAGTACTAGAAGTCACTAAACAGAAATAAATATAAATAAAGCAATAACTTAAGCCATTGCTGCTGTTTGGAATAGGTCTATTTCCCTCCCTAGTCAGTCATGAGGAGTAAATTGGGCTTACAGCCTTGTTAAGTGGTAAGAAGTATCCTTGGTCAGGGAGTCTTTGACAGGAATATAGAGCAGACAATTCAATAGGGAAACAAAATTTATAAAACAGAACAAATTGGGAGACACCTAGAGCCAAAGGGAGAACCATTCTTGCTTTTATTTATTTTCCCCTTCTCCCATTCACTACAGCTTTCTCTTCTCTGCCTGCCCACAGTTTTTCTCCTCCTATTTCTAGTTACCATACCAGCATTTTCTTCAAGTCATAAAACTTAGACATTCTTGGGAGGCTTCTTTGATTTTTAATAAATTCATCCACTTTTTGATGAGTCAAAATGTCTTAATTTTACATCATTTTTAACAATAATCATATTTTAGTTATGTATTTCTGTTTTGCTTCCTAATACCTTTACTCTAAAATGGAGATGAAAAGAGGGAATGATTAGAATTTTGAAGCCTAGGCTCTAGTCCTTGTTAAGCTATGAGCTTCTCACTGCTAAAGGGGGAAAAAACCTGATAACAATATTAATCAATGTAAAAAATCATGAGCATCTAGACTTTCCAAAATTCTTCCTTTCCTCACTACTTCTTGGATTTCATTTTTTTTAATTGCTTAGAGGATTATTTGGTGTTCTTAATTAGATATGTATTTCTTTTTTTTTAATTTATTTTCAAAACATATGCATAGTTTTCAACATTCACTCTTGCAAAACCTTGTGTTCCCTACTTTTTTCTCCTTTCCTCTGCCCTTCCCTCCTCCCCTAGATGGCAAGTAATTCAATATATGTTAAATATGTGCAATTCTTGTATACATATTTTCACAATTATCTTGCACAAGAAAAATCAGATCAAAAAGAAAAAAAAATAAGAAAGAAAACAAAATGCAAACAACAACAAAAAAATGAAAATACTATGTTGTGGTCCCTACTCAGTTCCCACAGTCCTTTTTCTGGGTGAAGATAGTTCTCTCTATCACAAGATCATTGGAACTGGCCTAAATCACCTGGCTAATGAAAAGAACCATATCTTTCAAAATTAATCATCATATAGTCTTGTTATTGCCATGTACAATAGTCTCTTGGTTCTACTCACTTAGCATCAGTTCATGTAAATTAGATATTTATTTTTAAGATAAAACTTTTGAGAAGGAAATGGTTGTATTGAGCACTGCCACAAAAATAGTGGAAAACATAGTGGATTAGGAACCAGAGAACCTGATTTTCAATTTTTTTTCTATGACTTTATTGCTTCTGTTAAGGTGCCAAATTATGTAATGTTTCTGGGTCTCAGTTTTCTAATTTGTGAAAAAAGAATGTGATCTAGATGGTCCCTGAAGTTCCTTACAGTTCTCAATTTATGTTACTATAACAAAAAAGAAGTATTTGCACTTTTAATTTTCCCTTGCATCTTGGAGCTTAAGCACTTGTGATTTTAGGTGAAGAGGGAAAGGACCATAGCCTTCCATATTACCTCATAATCTAAAAGTACATTGAGAATCCAGTACTTCTGGGCTGTCAGGACAAATGATATAAGAATAAAGGAGACTTACAAAGAAAAGAATGAGGCAAATGGTGTGGAAATCTTCCTTTAATTTAATTTAACATTTTATTTATCCCTCACAAATAAGAAGTATAATATAAAATATAATATACAATAAGGTTTATTTTATAGACTATGATTTTTTGTTTATATTTTGTAATTTTTTTTGTGTCTTCATTTACCCAATTAGACTAGAGACTATTTATGGGCAGAATATTTTGACATTTTTCTCAGAGCACACATTCAAATGTATAGCACATGGAAGGCATTCTATCCCTAACCCATGATCATAACAAACTTAGTATTTTATTCAATTCCTCTTTCAAAGAAACAATCATGGGTTCATAGGTTGAAAGTTGGATGTGACCTTAAAAATCATCTAGTCCAAATTCCTCATTTTATAAAATGAAGAAACTGAGGCCCCCCAAAGTTAAAGATCTTGATTGTAGGCCTTTAGCTCCAAAGCTACCACTGATTCTCACTGTACGATTCTCAGCCTCTATGGAATCTTATCTACTCCAGTTTTATATATGAATTTGTAGGAAAAGCTTTATCTTTGCCACTGCCAAAGAAATTTGTTAAGCCCTGGACCTGAAGAAAGCATCTATAAATTGTGATGGACAGTATACTTAAAGACATATTTATGCTTCATCCAGTCATTTTGTTCACTTAAAAAAACATTCTGGCAATGTGAACCAAGACAGATGGTTACAACATACAAAGAAGCTGGGGAGGCCAATTTTTTTTAACTCTGGCCTTTGCTCTGAAAACAGCAAATGAACCACTTACCCTCCCTTCCCCACCCAAATAATTTTTGAACTATCATTTCTAAGTGTCAAAAGTATTTTTAGCATCCTGTGATATTATCCCCACCAGGGTTTTAGTATCTGGATTTAAGAGCACATTTCTCACAAGTTCTTTAGCTGTCACAACACTCCAATTTGCAAAGTTAATGTGGACTAATAAACTATTTTTATGGAAAATGTTAGCATCGATCATTCTGATAATACATGGCTTGATCACTTCCAAATTTGATTAACATAATTATAGAATATGCCCAAGGAAAGCACCTTGACAAAAATGGCCACCTAAACTAAAATCTGAAGGTTTTATTTTTATTTTTCATGGAAGAATCCACAATAACCCACCCTTTGCTTTAGAAACTCTATTATGACTTCAGTTCACAATGCAGTAAATTATTTAAAGGACTTTGGTTAAAAATGCCTGGAAATCTTTCTAGCTTCTGAATAGTTTTTACCCAAATGAAAAGAGTCTTCTAATTTCAAATCCAAATGAAAGTGCTGGAAGCAGGAGTATGCTGGTAAACTTTAACAACCATGTTTTCTAAAGAGCAACACAACAAGTATTCAGGACATATTTTAAAATTTAGTCTGAATTAACAAATTTCCATAACCAGACTGTCAAAAACAATAAATTGAATTGTACTAATAATGATTACCAATTTTCCAGGTTTAAATGATCACACTAAAAATTTAACAGTGTGCTCTCCAGAGCCAGTTTGAACTGCTTTAGCACATCCTTTATTGGCAGGGCCCTCAAGAGATTTTCTAGTATATTAATTAGTATACAGGAAGAACTAAGTATAAATCATCCTAAATAAGTCTACCCAGTTCAACTGTCATTTGTGTTAGAAGAGAAATGGGGAAGAGGAGTTATTATTGGAAAGGAGTGAATCATATTCCTTCCTCCTAGTGTATAACTGAGGGTAAGCCTTTATGAATACACATGTGCACACTCATGTTTCAAGATGTCTGCATCCATGAATGACTATGTTATGTCACCATAATGACAGACCAATTTTATCTATCTTAATTAAAGCAGATATATATAATAAATCAAGTGCTATTTCACATCTAAGAATCAGTATTGCCAGTCAAGACAGAAAAATGATCACATAAGCTCTGTTCCCATCCATATATAGCTTGGTGAGATTATTCTGATTTATTGAGTGACTGTTTGATCAAAATTTATTTAAAGTAATCAATTGGTATGGAGATGAGGTAGACCATAAGAAGCTACATGTTTTAATTTTGCCACATCTAAAGTAGTCTAGATGAGGAAATATGGCAGGAGATCACATTTCCTAATAGTTGATGATTCTATTAACTATTTTATTTTTGAGGGAAGTAGAAATGTCAGAAGTAGGAGGGAAAACAAAAGAGTTGAAAGCTTTTGGAAATCATTTCTATATACTAGTGTTATTGAAAATATAGCCTTCTCCCACAACATTGAATCTTTTTTTAGATTGGGAAACAGGACTGACCATATGGAGGCTAAGTGTAGGACTGACTGCCTTCCTAGATAAAAACCATTTGGAGAAGATGGTCTCTACTTGAACAGATGGGATGTCAATCTCTTGAGCTCATTAAAAAGGTTGTAAAGGTTTAACAGTTAAAATTTTTATTTCTCTCTTGATTGTTTTGCACTGAAAATGAGGTTAAATAAAAAGATGAATGGACCAATTAATGGACTAAGGTATAAAAAATAAACACATGGAGGATGGGATCTAATAACCATATCTGAAACTTCATAGAAATATTTATTTAATTGTATGTATATACATACCCACACTATATACATATATAAATTTGGTGAATTTCAGTATGTACTGATGAAATAGATCTAGTAGAATGTATTATTACATCAAACAGATATTAAAGTTTAAAGAGTTACAAACTAAGGAACAATGCAAATTGGAATGGGGAAGCATCTGCAGTTATAATGCAACAAATGATAAAAGAAAAATAACAAGGGCTCTTGCTAAAGCTCAAGCGGTTTGGAAAATAAATATTTTTTTAATTAAAATCAGCTTTCAAACGAAAGAGTATGAATATCCAGAGGTCACTAGAGGTGATTGTTATTCATTGAGTAATATCAAATCAATGTTGGATCAGATTAAAGACTTTCTTTGAAAGAAACACAAAAATTAATTGATGTTGGGAAACTAGATAGCGCTTCTTTATTTGGCTTTGAGTTGATATAATGTGTTTGTGACTGTCATAGAAAATGTTTTTGAATAACTTGGAAATGAATTCATATGCACTAAAAATGTTCAGAATGAACAAAATGGAGACAAAATACTTAAAGGAATTAGAACAGGCTTAGCCTTCAACAAAAATGTGGCAAATTTTTTTCTATCAATAGTGTGAATGAATAAAATAAGGATAACTAACTTTTGAATACAAAACTGTTAAAGATCATGTAAAAAAAATGAGATTCTTTTTGTGAAAACAAATTTATGTCTTCTATGTTGTGTCTTTTCCTGTGATAGTTTCAATATATTTAGTTGGCATAATAAATTAAGTGGAAATTTTGAAAGAGTTTTATGGAACCACAGGTGACCTGTTAAGACCAGAAGAGACGCAGAGCCTTTGCCCAAATATTTAATGCCAACTTTACAATAAGGTATAGTTTGCCGTTTCCTTCTCCATCTCATTTACAGATGAGGAAATTTACTCAGGTTCAGAACTATTTGTGGCTGGATTTGAATTCATAAAAATGAATCTTCTTGATTCCATTTTAAAAAATTATGACTTCTTTGGAACAAAGGGAGGCTAAACATATTTTACATGGATTTTCCAGATTGTAGGGGTACCACAATTCTAACTCCAGAGGTGTAGAAGGAATAATTATATTTATTTCTTATCTAGTCAGTGATCAAAGACTATTGTACAATATAAAATGTAGTTTAAAAAGATGAATAAATCAACTTATATACTTTTCTGGTCTTCAAAATCCCTCCCTAACCTTACCTCTTAACCCTTCCAGTACAATTGCAAAAAAAAGGAGCTGTTATCATTTAAAAGAGTACTTAAAAATGGCAGAAACTCTGATAAAGCAGCCTGGAGATAAGTGAAACCAGTTTCTACCCAATTGAAACAATTGAAAGGAAGGTATAAATCATAGTTTCAATGTGTATTCTGATGCTACTGAGCTAGAAAAACTGGCTGTTCTGAAAAAGTTAGGATCTTGTTACGATTAATCAATACCAAATAAAGGAATTTTAAAAAGAAACAGAATAAGATCAAATAATTTAGAAAACTTCTGAATAACAGTGGTTTCAAATGTTTGTTTTCTATTCTGCGTATGTGTGTGTGTGTGTGTGTATATTTATTCTTTAGACTTTTTTCCCTTGGGGATTCAAGAGGACTAATCATACTGTACTTCGTGGAAAACAGATCTCAGAGAAGCAATTCTATTATACTTTATCTGTGGGTAGTAGAAGTTAACTAAGGAAATTGTTGGGACTGGTCACATCTCTAATGGCATCTAGTCCTTTATTCTATTAAATATAAAGGCCTCAGTTGTCTATGTCAGGTTTGTGTTCTCCTTGCACTTCAAGATCACTACAAGGGGAAGAAAAGAATGGAGAAAAATTTTAATTGCAGGGATTGTTTCATTTATGGGCTGAGCCTAGCACATAGTGGGTATTTGTTGTTTGAGTGAATTGCCCAAGGTCACATAGTTTGTTGTGGAATCATTTGTGTTGTGTCCAACTCTTTATGATCCCATTTTGCATGACTCCATCTTTGGCAAAGATACTAGAGTACTTTGCCATTTCCTTCTCCAGTTCATTTTACAGATGAAGAAACTGAGACAAACAGAGTGAAGTGCCTTGCTGACCATGAGAACTGTTTGAGGCTAGAATGAGGCTTTCTGATTCTAAGCCTGGTATTCTAGTCTCTGCATTACCTAAAGTCCCAACAGTGTATAGAGTGCTGACTCTGCAGTTAAAAAGATGAGTCTTCATAAATCCAAATGTGGCCTCAGACACTTAGTAACTGCGTGATCCTGATCAAGTTTTTTCACCTTATTTAAATGAGTTCCCTTATCTATAAAATAATTTAGAGAAGGAACTGGCATACCACTTCAGTATCTCTGCCAAAAAAAACCAAATGGTGAAATACAAATTAAAACAACTTTGAGGTACCCACCTCAAAGTTATCATATTGGCTAATAGCACAGATTAGGAAAATGAGAAATGTTGAAGAGGATGTGGGAAAATTGAGACACTAATGCACTGTTGGTAGAGTTGTGAAATGATTTAATCATTCTGAAGAGCAACTTGGAACTACACCTAAAGGACTATAAAATCGTGCATACTCTTTGATCCAATACCAATATTAGGTCTGCATCACAAAGAGATTAAAAAAGAGGGACTATTTGTATAAAATATTTATAACAGTTCTTTTAGTAGTAGTAAAGTTGGAAATTGTGAGGATGCTCATCAATTGGGGAATGGTATATGGTTGTAATGATGAGTTGAAGACATGATAGGTAGATTTCAGAAAAACATGGAAGGATCTGCATGAAAAAATGAAAAGTGAAATGAAAACCAAAATAATGTTTTATACAGCTATAGCAACACTCTACATGATCAGCTGTGAATAACTTAACTCTTTTCACAATTCTAGCAGACTCACAATGAAAAATGTTGCCTACTTCTAAAGGAAGAAATGATGGAATCTCGATTCATACTATTTTTCACTTTCTGTATTTTTTTTCATTTGGATCCATGTTTTCTTTTGCAACATGACTAAAATGGTTATAATATGTTTTGCATGATTGAACATGCTTAGCCTATATCACATTGCTTACTGTCTTGGGGAGGGGGGAAGTAAGGCAGGGAGAGAGAAAACTTGAACTCAAAATTTTTAAAATGGATATTAAAAAAAATTTTTATGGGGCAGCTAGTTGGCGCAGTGGATAGAGCACCAGCCCTGAAGTCAGAAGAACCTGAGTTCAAATGCGACCTCAAACTCTTAATACTTCCTAGCTGTTTAACCTTGGGCAAGTCACTTACCCCAATTGCCTCAGCCAAAAAAAAGTTTTTATATGTAACTGGGATAAAAATAAAATAGCATTTAAAACAAGAAAATCCCAAATGGGATAATACAGAGTTGGATATAACTGAAAAATGACTTAACAAGTGCATGTAAAGAATTTTCCCAGGAACTAGGCATATACATTTAAAAATTCTTTCAAAGGAGACAATTCATGTAGGAGCATGGTCACCAAGAAAGGGAATTTTCATTTGGGTCATCATAAAACTTACAAGAGGAAACAAAGAATAGTGGGTTTTCATGTCATTTTTTTTTCCTTTTTAGTAGGAATAGATTGATTTGATCACTTACTCTGAGAAGAGTATAAATATCAAGGAAACAATATAATTATCATATGTAACTACCCTTTTCAGCCACTTTTTAAAACTTCACAGTCTTTCATTTCACCATCCATCCCAAAAGGTTCTATCATACTTTTTTTTCTGCCTTTAGCTACTGATAAAGAATTACTTAATGCACATTAAAATTTAAATGGCTAGTAAAGAATTAATGTACAAATCATCCTACGGGTATCTGCACATGAATAGAAAACAGTCTTAATCCAAAGGAATAAAATACTAATACTGGTAATACAAACAAATAGGAGAAATTTTGGAACTACATAGGTAGCTTATTTAAAAAAAAATGACTCTGAGTAGGGATTTTGGCCTTCTAAGAAAAAAAAAGCTTAGAAACAAACTTTTATTAATTATTTGCAAATTTACATCTTCCTCTCAGAGAAAAGACTCCTTTATTTGGTACTCTTATAATGCAGCTTTCCTACATAGGAAAAGAACTTATTCAATAATCCATAATTATTGATAAATGAATAAGATTTTCAAAGAGAGTTTTCTGGAAAGTTAATTATTTTACCTTCTACATATTAGCTAACTGTTTTTATATTTTATTGAAAATCTTTCTAAAAATCATCATGTAGTTTGATGTTATTAAATAGGAGAGTTTTTCTTTCATTTTTAAAAAAGCTATATTGAGTAAAAGAATATGATCAAAGAAAGAATAAATTCCCTGCTTGGGCTGCATGAGACAATTCTAGGCCTCAGAAAAGAACTAGATCCATTCAATTCATATTTTGTTTCAGTTTTCTTTGGCAAGCAGAATAATCTTTCACCTGGGAAGGTGAGAATGCATATAGTTAATAGATTGTTAGAACTCTCCAACAAGAAGGAATATAAGAGAATACTTAAGAGGCCCCAGTTGGGTTCAAGTTACCAAATTACCAAGATAAGTGCAAATGAACTATATCACAGAGTACTGAAAAGATTAGAAGCTGTAACTACTAAATCCTTCAGTGAGTTTCAGTTATCATAGGATAGGAAAAGATGGAAATACTAGGAACAATGGATGGGAAAAGCAGAGAGGGCTTTATATAAGGAAAAGCATCTTAGCAATTGAATCTATTCAAATATAGAAAGGCCTTTCTTGGGAAGTAGTGAATTCTCTTTCACCAGAGACCTTAAAACAAATTTTATTAATCAATCATTTCAGCTGTGTCCAACTCTTTGTAACATCATTTGAGATTTTCTTGGCAAAGATTCTGGAGAGATTTACCATTTCTTTCTCCAGTTGGTTTTTACAGATGATGAATAGAGGCAAACAGGACAACTAGTAAGTGAATGAAAGAAGATTTAAACTCAGGAAGATGTATCTTTCTGATTCTAGGACCACCACTCTATCTACTGTTACCACATAGCTGCCCAACAGATCCTGGATATAACTTATTTTTGAATATCATAGAGGAGATCTTTGCCCAGGTACAGGTTGGACTAAATGGCTACCTTCAGTCTGAGACTCTGATTCTGAGCACACTGTAATTAATTAGCCCTATTCTTTCTAATCTAAGATCTTTCTTTTGAATTTCAATTATATTCCCACTTAATCATTATATAGTTGAGTTCAATAAATTTAGCTTCTCTTAATATCTTTTTTTAGAATAAACTTTTAGGCAATTGGTATTAAGTGACTTGCCTCAGTCACACAGCTAGATATATTAAGTGTCTGAGGTCAGATTTGAACTCAGATCCCACTTTCTCCAAGGCTGGCACTCTATCCACATGCCATCTAACTGAACCCCTCTTACTGTTTTTCAATAAATTTGTTCCTCTAAAAAACTAAAAACTTTTAGAATAAAGGAAACTGCTTCTAATTTTTACCATTATTTTTCCTCTTCTCAATGTGCTCTTCTTTCTTGTTTCTTCTTTCCTGTCACTCTTAAACTAAGCATTTGCATACTACAAAAATCTATCTTTTATAGCAATCATCAGTCAAGGCATATCTTTCACTCTGGGTGGCAAACCAACCAATGAATAAAAGCAACAAAGAATACAAGATCTCCAATTGGAGTGAAGATGAAAATTTTCTGTGAAAAAGAATTGATTATTCACTAGAGCAAAATGTACTCTTCAAAGTCTTTTCTCCCAAAATGCATCTCATGCATGTTAAGATTATACAAGGCTTTTTGACAGACCACCTCTGTTCAATGATCCTCCATTTAATAATACTAAATAAAAAATAATATGGAGACAGCTAGATGGCCCCATGAATAGCCAGATCTGAAGACAGAAGCTTCATCTTCCTGAGTTCAAATCCAGTCTTATATACTTACTAGTTGTGTGACCCTGGACCTCAGTTTCTCCTCTGTAAAAATTAAGCTGGAGAAGGAAATAGCAAACTACTCCAGTATCTTTGGCAAGAAAATCTAAATGGAGTCATGAAGAGTAAGATATGATTAAAATAAATGAACAACATTAAGTGAAAAATAGAGATGCAAGCTTATAAATTGTGGTCACTATAGCCATGAAATATAATGTACACAGGGTTCAAATAGAAGACAGATTTCCTAGTCAAGGGAAGGTCCTCCTGATATTTCTATTTGCCAATGATATTGTGCAAACTGAATCAAACTCCAGGAAATTATATGTTTTTTATGTGATGTTTATTATCTGTCTTATGATATGCAGTTTCATAGTGCATGTAATGCATAGTAATATGCATTACACATAGTGTAATAGTAATGTATTTTTACACATAGTGTAATAGTAATGTATTTTTACACATAGGAGGTAGAGGCACTGAGAAGAGATAATGAGATTTCCTTAAAATAAAATAGGACAAAGTGAGCAGGATCAGATACATTTTGGGAAACTGCAAATCTTAAGCTACTAGAGCAAAGCCCCATATTTTAATCACAGATGTTTTCTTCATGATGGTACAGAGGAATCTCGCAGCTCTTTAATTTCCAAAGAACCAAAGTCATAGATGACCCACAGTTTGGTGGACAGTGCCATGGTAGGAACAGGCAGGATTAATATATGTCATTATGCTACATGAAATATCAGGTATGTGCCATATCCCTGGGGAAACACATGATCAGAAAAAGAAGTTAGTCTGTAATAAGAATGAAGAATAATTGATGAACATCCTGAACACTGAGTTGATATAAAGGCTTTCAATAAGTTGAGCATTGTTATAAAGTCATAGGGAGAAAAGGTACAAAATAGTGATTAATTGGGTTTGCCACAAATTTTTTCAAGATAGGAGAAATGAAACACAAATCCAAGAATAAGAAATAATCAAATTCATTCTATTATTCCATTCTTCCTAAAAACCACCATGAGATTTCTCAAGGCTCTTGAAAAAGCTCCAAAAAAATTGGAAATGTATTTTCAAAAAATTCAAAATTCAAAAAAACCTTCAAATAAATTAGGAGAAACAAAGACCTTGATTTAATAATGGACACAGATAATTTTTTAATTCCCCAGAGTTTCAGCTTTCCATTTATACAGGAAAGATCTAGTGGATGAAGAATGTCCATTACCCATATTTCAACAATCATTTGGATGAATACTCTATAGAGATTATCCAAATACTATGTATATCTGAGACAGGCAATGTAGGTGAAAAAGGGACTTTTGTCAAGGAGTTGTATGATAATAACTTAAGACAGGATGGTTATATATCAAGAGCCATAGATGACAGATAGCCAGAGGCTCCATAGATACCCCTGATGAGGATTAAATGATGAGGCGTAAACTGTGGTCTAAACCGAGATGGGTCAGTTCCTTTTCTCTCTCTCCTCCTTCCTTCTCCAAAGTAATAGGGTGGGTTCAGCAGCAAAGGAATTTGCTATTTAATACTGTATGGAAACATAGTCTTTATTGATTAGAATGGAAACACTGGAGAGCCGGTGGGCAAAATGGCTGCATGGTACAAGGCCATTTGCAAAGAGAAGATTTTTGAGTTCTCTCTTTTATACAAGAGCACAATCATTCAGCCTGAGAGTGATGTAAATAAGATAAGGATTCTCTTGTTATCTTTTGAATAGAGACAGAAGTCTCTTCCCCTGCTGTGACATTTGGTCTGTTTGAGTAGATTAGAATGGGGGGCTGTAAAACCCTGGCCAGCTCAGATAGCCCAAACTAGTTTGACCAGATCTTGTATCAAAGGTCCAAGTCCCAAAAGAAGTTGGAGATCAAACAAGGAATATCAAAGGGCTACCGCCCTCAACACCCCCACAACATTAGGAGAAAGTGAGGAAGACCTCTAGCATGCTAGACGGACTCTATGTGGCAAATTTACCAAAGAACACGGACAAGCATACAGAAGATTGGCAGGAATAGATAGACAGGTTTCAATCTGCATCATTAAAGGTAACTCTCCCAATCTCTGCATTTACAGATCAATTTTAGGATTTGAGTCATATGACAGCAAAGGGAGAAGCTGCCTCTTCCGATAATTCTCAAGAAAAATCTCTTGATACGCACCATTTGAATCAAATTAACAATTTTAGCCTGTATAAAGAATTGTGCTAGCATTGAGGGAAGCCCAAAGAGGCTGCAGCCCTCGGTCAAGGACTTAATCTCATTAACATCTGTAAAATGGGGATAACAATAATAGCACCTATTTCACACAACTGCTGCTGTGGGAGGATTTGCAATAACATAGGAAGCACTTTGCAAATCTAAAATGTACTGCATAAATGCTAGCTATTCTTAGCAATGTAGGACCAGCAGAACAGTTCAGAATGCAAAAGAAAACTTCAGCTTTATGGAAAAGTAGATTCATGGAGAAGTAGGGAAGAAACTAAATTTGTAGAGCTTGGCTAAACATGATTAAATGATGATACAAAGGCAATCTATAAGTACTTAAAAGGTGCAAACACTAAATAGGAAAGGTAGAGAATTATTTAGTTTGGTAATGTAGTGAAATGATTATACTAATGATAGTGAGGATAAAAATCAAGGGAACAAAGATTTTTAGTAAAATTTAATGACATGCTTTATCACTAGGATGATTATTTCTAAACTCTAGCTGGAGATCCATTAAAGACCTCCCAAAAGTCTGGTAATCATTTCCAGTCTGTACCAGAGCCACATATAATCGGGAATTGGAAGCAATAATGTCATGTGGACAAGAAATAACAATACCTTACATTTATATAACATTGTACAACATACAAAGTGCCATCTCATCTAGTGTCCCATTTCATCCTTGCAAGAATCTTGTAAAATGACTGGAATGGTACATATTGTTATTCCCATTTTATAGATGAGGAAGTTCAATGACTTGCCTATGGTCACACTTAATGTGTCATCACTTAGTGTGATGAAACCAAGATCAAACCTCAATAAGTCCTGCTCTAAGATCAGCATTCTTTTTACCAAACCATTTTGTCCTTGGATAAAATTCTTTTTTTTAATTATTTATTATTGGAGGGGGAGGTGCAGGGGAAAAGGTAATAGAGAAAAGTCTGGTTCCTAGATTTTACTGGTGTAGAAGATTATTGTTTTAGAAACCTCTATAATTTCAGATTAATAACTTTTCTATATTTTATAGGCATAGAGAATTGCCAGAAGCACTGAGAAGTTAAGTGCCTCCTTTAAAGTCTCCTAGACAAGTCAACAAGCCTTGATTAAGTAACTACACAGTGCTTAGATACAAAGAAAGGCAATAAGATAGCTTCTGTTCTCAAGGAACTCTCTCTAAGGGAAGAAACAATGGGCAAAAACTAGGTACAACCAAGATGCATAGAGGATGCATTGAAGGTGATCTTAGAGGGAAAGAAAGCACAAAGATTTAAAAATATTGGGAAAGGCTTCATGAAGAAAGGCTTCAAGAAGAAAGGCTTCAGAAATTAGATATGGATCCACACTTAACACCATATACCAAGATAAGATCAAAATGGGTCCATGATTTAGGCATAAAGAGGGAGATAATAAATAGATTAGAGGAACAGAGGATAATCTACCTCTCAGACTTGTGGAGGAGGAAGGAATTTATGACCAGAGGAGAACTAGAGATCATTATTGATCACAAAATAGAAGATTTTGATTACATCAAACTAAAAAGTTTCTGTACAAATAATACTAATGCAAACAAGATTAGAAGGGAAGTAACAAATTGGGAAAATATTTTTAAAAACAAAGGTTCTGACAAAGGTCTCATTTCCAAAATATATAGAGAACTGACCCTAATTTATAAGAAACCGAACCATTCTCCAATTGATAAATGGTCAAAGGATATGAACAGACAATTCTCAGAGGAAGAAATTGAAACTATATCCACTCACATGAAAGAGTGTTCCAAATCACTACTGATCAGAGAAATGCAAATTAAGACCACTCTGAGATACCACTACACACCTGTCAGATTGGCTAAGATGACAGGAACAAATAATGATAAATGTTGGAGGGGATGTGGGGAAACTGGGACACTGATACATTGTTGGTGGAGTTGTGAAAGAATCCAGCCATTCTGGAGAGCAATCTGGAATTATGCCCAAAAAGTTATCAAACTGTGCATACCCTTTGACCCAGCAGCGCTACTACTGGGATTATATCCCAAAGAAATACTAAAGAGCGGAAAGAGACATATATGTGCCAAAATGTTTGTGGCAGCTCTTTTTGTTGTAGCTAGAAACTGGAGGATGAATGGATGTCCATCAGTTGGAGAATGGTTGGGTAAATTGTGGTATATGAAGGTTATGGAATATTATTGCTCGGTAAGAAATGACCAGCAGGAGGAATATAGAGAGGCCTAGAGAGACTTAAATCAACTGATGCTGAGTGAAATGAGCAGAACCAGAAGATCACTGTACACTTCAACAACAATACTGTATGAGGATGTATTCTGATGGAAGTGGAAATCTTCAACATAAAGAAGATCCAACTCACTTCCAGTTGATCAATGATGGACAGAGGTAGCTACACCCAGAGAAGAAACACTGGGAGGGGAATGAAAATTGTTAGCACTAATATCTGTCTGCCCAGGTTGCATGTACCTTCGGATTCTAATGTTTATTGTGCAACAAGAAAATGATATTCGCACACATGTATTGTACCTAGACTATATTGTAACACATGTAAAATGTATGGTATTGCCTGTCGTCGGGGGGAGGGAATAGAGGGAGGGGGGGTAAATTGGAAAAATGAATACAAGGGATAATATTATAAAATATATATATATATAATAAAAAAAAAAAAAAGAAGAAAGGCTTCATATGACTTTAGCTGATATTTTTAAAAAGCCAAGAGATCAAAATAAGGACGTAAGGAGTTCCAGGAATGAAGGGAAGAAGGGGAAATGGTCCCTCAGAAGATGGAGTGTCTATCGAGAGGAACTTTGACAAAGAGAGTGATGTCACTGAATGAGAATAAGTGATGGGGAATCCGATTAGAGTTTAAGATATAAGGTGAAATTATGAAGGACTTTATATTTGATCCTGGAGATAATAAAGGAATTTACAGAGCAAGGAAATATGCTACTAAGGCTGTCATTCAATAATGAAATACAAAACTATGTATAACAAAAAATCACTCCTAGAAAGGCAGAGGATCAACTAAATTGGAACACATCCTGGAAATGAAATGCAGTGCCCAGGTTAGGGCCTCTCAGTAAGTAACTACTCCATTAGTTGGCAATAACATAGGTAGAATTGAAAAGTGAGTAAAGGTTGTTTCATAGTTCCTTGGCAGCCTCTTGGTAAAGTGGCCATATAATTATTACTCTCTTCCTGGTGCACAATCAGCATTGTCCCTCCCCCACCCCTACCAGGTAGAATTCAATACCCATCCATTTCCAGAAATTTCATATTATATCTCAGTAGCATTACTTTGAATTTCAATGACAGAAGCTAAGTCAATGCAGTTTTGTAAATTGTACAAAAATCACATGCAAACACATGTGGATTTATTTCCTACACCTGGATATGGTCTTTGGGAGGAAATCCCAGCCTAGCATACACAGCTGCTACTGAATCCAACCCATGCAGTAGGTTGGGAATGTCTAGTTCCAGTGGATTTTTTTCTTTTGATTTCCAGAACTTGTGAAAAATGTAAAAATTGCAGCTCTCAAGTTTACCCTCAAAGGATAATTCCCATTCAGAGGCCAGTGAATTAATTATATAAATACCAAGTCAGAGAGTTAATAAGTATCTTGAGTATGTTAATAAGCACAAATTCAACCCTCCTACTAGGAAAATCATTGGTAGGATCCATTAGATCTTGCCAAACTTTATCTTTTGGTTAATAGAATTTGGAATGCTGTGGTTGCTTATATCTCCATTGGAGCCCTAGTATTCCCTAATGTTCCTATCTCACAAGATGAGTCAAAATGCCTGGATACATGAATTCCAATGGGGTAGGGAACCACAGGGAAGAAACAATAACCAATAATAATATAATTTAATAATAAAAATAACGATTCACCAATAATAGATGAAACAGTAAAAGCAATGGAATGGACAAAGAGAGTTTTAAAGACGTGAACTGATTGTTTTTAGCAGAGGAAATGAAAATTTATCACTACTATCATGATGATAATGACTATATTACCATTAATAATTATTACCATTACCACTACCACCATCACTACTATTACTACTACTAACTAGCCTTCATATAGTTATATAATATTTGCAAAGCTCTCTTATTATATCATTTGTTCTTCAGAAGAACACAGTGAAGTAGATTCTATTGTCATCCCCATTTTACAGATGAGGAATATGAGGACTGAGGAGTTGTCACTTGCTTAGGGTCATATAGCTGCTACCTGTATGAGACAGGATTTGAACTCAGACTTTCCTGCCTCCAAGACAAGTGTTCTATCCACCATACCATGGAGCTGCTAACTCTATGTTTAGCAATGTATTCATTATCACTGACTTAAGAGTTTCCAACTCACATAAACTCCAGGCCCTACTCCAACTTCCTACATTTTTTACTATCTGTTTCCCTCTTTTTAAACACAGGCAGTATGTTTGTTTCAAACAGCAGATAATTGTAGAGCACTTTCAGCAAGAGCAACCAAACAGCTTTACACCACTGCCACAGAGTTAAAGAGTAAATGTAAATCGATATTGGGTATCATAAATTACTGTTTATTACTAGACAAGTAAATGACTGCCTTTGAGAGTGGACTTACTTGTATGCCTAAGGATTAAAAGAATATTTATTGTGGCAATCTAAACTCTTAAAATAAACTCTTTAACAGTAGAAAGACAGATTGTAGTGCTTCTATTACTTCCCCACAAAGCATTGTTAAATCAGTCACATTTCTTAAAGCAGCCAGTAATTTATTACCCAAAATATGTTGCAGTTGTCATCTGTGAATTCCAAGTTATACAACTGTTAAATTTAACGAGCCTTAGTTAAGAAATGAATGAATAGTTATGAATCTCACAAATCAGATTTTCAGATCTATACTTGGTTTTTCCCAAATTTGAAGTATGTTGACAATCTGCCTAGTTCTACCCCTCATTGACCTGTCATGCACAATTTTATAGGGATAAATACCCAAATGCACCTATATTTTGTCAATCATAGCTACAACTGAGTTGTAACCTGATGCTTAAAAAAATCACTGTTAAAGAGGAAAGCAAGCTTCATGTCATATTCCAGAGTGAGTGACTATGAAAAGCCAGTTATTCATAAGTGCAGTGGAGTTTTTTTTAAAGGCATTCAGAAATAAACTAAGAATCATAGTCTAAAACTTCCTAGTTTTCTAATTGATGTAGGGGAAATGATGCTAATATCAGTAATTTAAAATGGATTTTGGTTTAAAATTACTTTATATACATAGGAATATAGATTTCAAATTGTAAAATCATTAAATGTTACTCTTTTATTTTGAAAATGAAAAAACTGAACCCACAGTGATTAAATGATTTGCATAAGGTGACATATGTAGGGAATGATAGATTTTATCTGCAAAACCAACTGTAATACCAACTTTGTTATCCCCATTTTACAGACAAGAATTTGAGGTTTAAGAAGATTAACAATTAAACCATGACTAACATTCATAGCACTTTCAAATTCTCAAAACACAACATTTTATTTCATTGATAACTTTAAATAACCTCGTGATTGGTGCCAATGTTATTTTCTCCATTTTAGAGATGAGAAAACAGTTTTAGGAATATAATTGACTTACAGGTTAATGGGATATAGAATCATAGAGCTTGAAAGGACTCAGAATTTCTTTAATCCAACACTCCCATTTTACAGATAAGTAAAGTGAAGTCCAAGGAGATTTAGTAACCTGTCGAAATTCATATAGCAAGTAAATACCACCAACATTCGGACTCCATGGGAATTGACAGTTACAGACCAAAAGGGAATGAGGGGAATGAATTGCATTTTTCTCTACTTTAATGAATGAGTAACATACTTCATAATATTAAAGATGATGAGTACCGAGGATGATATTAAAATTGTCTTCAATTTAAATTACACTTTTTGCTCCATGATAAGCACAATTCTGGAACTGATCAGATGCATTGTGGGACACTGACCATAGAGTAGCTACTTCTCTTAGTTGTATTATGTTCTATCCCACCAGTGAACTCTCAGAGCATTTTGTGACTATTTGTACATGTGGTTTATTGCCCATTACTAGACAGTAAGTTCCCTGACAACAGCAACTATATTTTATTCATTTTTTCATTTTAGGCATGAGCAGATTGCATGACATTACAATAGAAAAATTTTACAGGAAAAATGGGGTAACATATATACTCAGCAAGATGTCTAAGTGGAAAAAGAGATTGATTGGTCTCATAGAAAATGACGGATAGATAGCTTCCATGCCCTAAAGAAACAATGGCAAGGTAGAGGCAAAGTTCCTAGGGTTTTAAGGGGACTTCTGTGGGGATTTTATAGGAGGACATGGATAAAAGTCCTGGAATTTACATGAGTTAGAAACTAAGCTAGCAAGTATATGGATAATGTATATGGATTTTTTTTGGTCAATGTTAAAGTACAAGCTCTTGCTGTCCCTGCTAAAAACTGTATGTCTTTGGAACAGGGTGGGTAAAAATGAGTGGATTGCTATCTACATCATTAGAGGGAATACCCCATATGTTAGAGCTGGACCTACTGCCAGTACTCTAGTTGGGTTTAGATGTTGGGGACACTTTATCAACAAGGACTTAACCTCTCTGATGTATCCATCCTCATCTCCATATAGAAATGTGTCTGACCTTCAGACATGTAGGAGCAGTAATGACTCCAAGCAGTTGGGACTTTTTATGATGTTAGATTACCAGGAAGCTTCCTAAAGCAAGGTAGGAGACAATCAAGTCACCGAAGCAGTTTTATTGCCTTTTCAGGGGAAAAAAATCTATTTTTTTTCATTTTAGAAACTGGGAACCCTGGTCCTATGACACTATGTCAATCAGTTTATAGAGCCATGAAATTGTTGCTATTTCTCCCCAGAACCTAACATTGTTACTTACATACAGCAGATTTCAAAACAAGTTTAATGAATTGAATGGAATTCTCCTATGACAATTTTGTATTTTCACTTTTAAAACAGAGTGAGTTTTTGATTAATTGTAAGGCTAGCCTATCACTGACTTATAGATTGTTGTTACTCCTATGGATCAGATATTTTTCAAAAGATTTGTGAAGTATGCTTTGTTAACCCTGGAGTATGTGAAACTTTGGTTTATTTCTTTAAGTGTCTTTAGCAGGTGGGACTGCTCTTCAGGGTAAGCTCACCTATAAGCAAGGAACAAGGCTGCAATGGCTCAGGGCATGGACTACATGAATCAGAATTGGTAGGCGTAGATTAGGAGAATAAGAAAATAACAGAAAAGATCAGCAAGCATACATACTGAAATGAGAAAGAGGAGGGTAATTCTGTTTAGATGAGCTGAACATTAAGACCGTAAATCGAAATTATTGAGGAAGTAGATATGCTTATATGTGTACATACTTTCTCCCCAAATGTAAGCTCCTCAAAGCAAGGGACTATGTATTTTACATTTGTTTCCTTAGCATCAAGCACAAATTTCCGCACATAATAAATATTTAATAAATGCTTATTGATCGGAAGAAGATCGGAAGAAGTAACTCCAAGGTTGGTAGACCATTGAACCAGGTTTGAATATGATGTAATTGGATCACATGTCCTTCAAAAAAGGAGAGGTCTTTGAATGATAGATCATGGATCAAGCCAGAAATAGAGATCAAGGGGTAGGCATATTCCTATTCCATGATAGAGTATTTTGATAATGTTGTATGCTAAGAAGAAATCCAAGTTTCAATTATTAGGAAGAGATAATATCGCTTGAAATAAAAAGAATATTCTAAAAGTTATAGCACAGCAAATAGCAAGTATAAATGAGATGAAGGAAGACTAAGGAAAAGGTGAATGGGATAGAAATAATACAGAAACAGGAGATGGAAAGAATGTGTGTGTGTGTGTGTGTGTGTGTGTGTGTGTGTGTGTGTGTGGTCTACAGCTATAATTCTGGGACCTGAAATTAGGATATTAAGAGAGATGCATGGGAGGTAAATTTTATCCATAGATGAGAGGAGGGTACAAAATAGAGTTTCTTAAGAAGGGAGAAAGGGTTGAGAAAGTTTATTGTTTCAGTAGAAACATAGATTTTATCCCTTTCCTTTCATCTTTCATTAATACAACAAAAAGGAGACAAAATTCAAGTGTCCATGACATCTTTTTTGGTGTTGAATAAAACCGCAACTACTTCTAATAATATTGGTATGAGCAATTTGCTACTCACTGCCTTTAGAGAGATCATCTTTTCCTTTGGAATATTGAACAGTGGAACCTGTGTTATAGTGAAGAAGGCAATATAGTTTAAGCAAGAAAAGCACTGGCTTTGGAATCAAAAGATTCAAGGTCTTGCTCTACTACTTATTCCTTGTGTAACCTTGAGCATGAAATTTGATCTTTTTATGGCTATCTTTATATAGGTAAAATGGGGATGGGGTGAGGGAGTTAGAGTGGAACACTTCCAAGCTATTTTATTTCTAAATCTGTCATCCCATGACTGCTTATCAATGTTTTCTTTTTGGAGGCATGCATTACAGACTTTTTAGGGAAGCTATTAATTTAATTTGCAGCTTTCTACATGAATTCTTTGCACAGACTCTCTTGAGAAATGAATTAATTTGGAACAGATTTCAGTTGTTTTTAGAAGGACAGAGATCAATCTCTTCAAAGGAAAACCATGCATAAAGTTAGATTTATGAATGCATTCTCAGGTGAGAGACCACTTTCTCTGATTATTATCTGTTACCCTAAATATTAATATTGATTTTACTATTTTCTGAGATTTCTTTTACTCTAATTTACCTTTCATTGGGTAGAGAGACTATAAAGAAGCTTTTTCTATGAAGTTGAGGAGGAAACAGGATTTATTCTTCTCAGTTTCTACTCCTCCCTTCCCTCCACACTCCATATAGTGAGAGGAATCCTATACCTGCTGCCAAATTTATTGTACTTCCATGAAAAAAGACATGGACATATCAGGGTGTAGTATGTTCCAGAACATTCAGGGATTCATGAGATAAAAATTTGGGAAGGACCAGAGGCCATTCAATCCATCCTCCTTTATAGATGAGGAAACTGAGAAAGGGAGTGACATACATAGTCAGGAAAGTGGCTATGCACCTGTGGTTAATTGTGTCTATTTTTATGCTATCACTGCCTAATTTGTGTAGTTATACTCACAACATTCCTATGAAAGTATGATCATTAGATGAAATTCTCTTAGTATCCCATAGCATCAGGATAAGAAGTTTATGCAGATGAAAAGTTCCTAAGGCCTTAATTCTTTGTAAGATATTAGTTTAGGTGCTTATCACAAAGCAAATAGGATTATAACTTCTAGCAAGTTTAGGTTGGAATTAGTGAAAGACTTGCACATCCTACTTAACATATTTGACCTCTCACTGGAACTTTGTTGGATTTCCAGATTCCCTAGAGTCCCTTATTTTCCAAGAAGGAAAATGAGATGATTGTAATAAACGTCATAACCATAATAATAAATATTAGTTATGAAGTCAGAACATTAAAGAAGGGAAGAATTGCTTTCCTCAGAATGAATTGAATTTGGCAATTAAAAAAATCTTCAAAACATAAGCATATTGCAGACTAGGATGTGTGATACACATGGAGGAGCTTGACTCTTTTTGAGTGGGAAAAATACTCCCACTGCAATTCAAAGGAGAACTGTTATTCCAACAAAAGCTTAAATGACTGTGGGAACTGTATCACTTTCTCATATTTTCACTACCATATATATGGCTACAGCTCATTATCTTTTAGCTGAGAAGCCAAGAGTACAACAGAGATACTGATGTATGCAATTTATCACTGGCTTTTTAAAAAAATCAAAGTTGGAATCAACCCCATTTAGAATACTTTAGGGTATATTGAAATATAAGAATTGAAAATATGACACTTGAAAAAGCTACTTCATTAATTTATTCAATAAGCATTTGTGAAGATTCTTCTTATACATTTATGAGACTGCATATTGAGTTTGTTAAATACTGAGGAAGTCACAGAGGTTAGATTAAGTCAGGGTCTTGCCCTCATGGAGCACACAGTCTAGAAAAAGACTATAATTCAACTATAATTCAAAGTATTAAATGAAAGATCTATTAGAGATATGCAAAGAAAATGTGCAAAGACGATCACTGTTAAACTGGAAGGATTAGGAAAAAATTCATGTAGTATATAACATTTTAGTTAAATTTTAAACGATTGATAGAAATTCAACACATTAAGGAGAGGGAGATCATTCCAACATAGGGAACTACTTAATCAAAGACATCAAGGTAGGAAAATAAGCCTAATCCAGGAGGTATAACATAGACCATATTGCTTGAGGATAAGAGATAAGTAAAATATATAGTTACAAAGTTGGAAAAGTAAAATAATACTAGATTGTACAGACTTTTGAATGGCATGAAAAGGAATATGAACTATATTTGGAAGCAACAAGGAGTTACTAATTTTTCTGAGCAGAGAAATGGTAGACCAGATGGTATATCATAGACTATTTTAGGCATAATATTAGGGACATATTTGAATGGAAAAGAAAATAAAAGTGGGAAGACCTAACAGAATGCTATTGTCCAAATGGTCAGTAATGTGGATCTATTCTAGGAAAGTGGGAGAAGAAATTGAGATTAGGAAATGGATTTTACAAGTGTTTCTCAGGGGAAAGGAAAGCATTTGATAACTGGCTGGATGAAAGAGATAAAGGAGAAAAACACAATTCCTGGAGTTTTTATGTGAGCAATAAGTAGGTAAAAGGAAGTATCACTGGAAAAAAGGTAAAATAATGATAAAGTTGGTTTTAGATAGGTTGAGGGGTTGGTTGGTTGTTCAGATGGATTGAGATTTTTGTTGGCAGTTGGAGAAAGTCATGGACAGATTACTGATTAACACTCAAATTAAGGGTTCAAAAAATGACTAGACAAAAAAAGAGAATTGTTACAAGTATGAAAAAGACTCTATGGCTGCGTTGAGACCAAAGTGTTTGCTGACACCTGGAAGCAAAGGAATGATGCTGGAGACAGATGGAATGTGAGAACAGAGGGTAAGAAAGATGAGGTCCCAATCAGCAGCAGGAATCACCAGGGCCAAGAAAAAAACTAAGCAGATGGATTAGCCTAAGGCTAAAAACCTTCATGCCAGACCCAGGAAAACACAGTCCAACACAGAACTTCACTGCTACTTGGCAAACGTGGACACTCACAGTATATATTTGGAATACTATCCATTAGCTTTCTATCTCCCTTGGCTTCCGGCTTCCTCACTTATTTGCTATTTTTGTTGGCCAAGTCACTTTTCCTTCATGACTTTAGTGGCTTCATCCAGAAAATGAAAGAGTAAGACTATATTTATAAGGTATCTTCCAATTACAAATTCTGGTATTCCATGCAAACAAACTTATGAATAATGCTTTGATATCTTATCCTAGCATGAAAGTAAGCTTGGGTTCTTGAGAGCTGTTCCAGAACCAGACAGCTGAAGTGGATAAGCTAAAGTGCATTTTACCATGTTGGGAGGTGGGTAGGATTTAGCCCTCTGGATAGCTCCAACATTGGATTATGTCTTCTTTCTAATTACCAGGACTTAAGTATGGAATAATTCAGCATCAATAAGATGAATACTTGGAGATTTAATCATTGACTCCAATAGCCTATGATATATAGAAAAAAAGATCCAATGTTCTTACGGTCTGTGTAGCCCTTTTTCCTTTTGCAGTGATAGTGACATGATTGGCAACAAAGAATGCTAAAACCACAAAGAATTTAATTCAGGAGTCCTTAACTTAAGTTTGTGAATTTAAAATAATATATACTTTTATAGACAGGTAGAGCCAAGATGATGGAACATGAGCAGCAATCGAACTGAACTCTCCTAACCATTCCCCTCCAAACAACTTTAAAAAAATTCCTCAAATCAAATTGTGGAACATCAACGCCAACAAAAAGTCAGAGTGAGACAATTTTTCAGCCTAAGACAACTTAGGAGGTCAGCAGGAGAGATTTGTGACATTGGGGTTGGGGGGACAGCCTGGAGCAGGGCAGCAGTGCCAATAGAATATCTTGGAGGCATCCTGGACAACAGTATTAGTAGCAGCAGTTTCATCCTAGAATGGGAAAATGGTTGGACAAATGTCAGAAAAAGATTGTAAGGGATTCTTTGCTGCACTAGGTGCAGGTGGAGTGATACATGTATCTCAGATACATACTTATGTTTCCTGCTAAAACTGCAGGTATTACATGGACCAAAAAAAATTGGAAATAATATTCTAAGGTCTTTAGTAAGTATATTTCACATCATCCATATGTTACTTGATATATAATCGATTATATTGGTTGTTTGATTGCTTGTTGTCCTTCATTCTCAAAAAGAACCAAAATAATATCACTAACATTATAGTCAAGTTAAAGTGTGTTTGGCTGCAGGTCCTCAAATTAATATAAGCATGGAATGTCCTGCCACAGGTTGGGTACAAACAGCCCTTGTAAATATTCGGGGTGAATTTTCTAATTTTTCCCATCTCTCTTTTTTAGAACTAATTTAATTCTGTTTTGTTCATATAGCACAACTCCTTTTCCAATGAGGGCAAGCCATGCTGTGTGGGGTCTTGTGCCAATGTCTCCCTGTTATACAATCAATTCTAGAGAGAACTTGGGCGTGTTCCTGTATTGATTTCTTTGATCACTATGTGAGCTCTTGTGAGTTCTCCAAAAAATAGTCTTTTTTTGGAAAGCATACATTTGGCATTTGAACATTGTGGCCAGCCCAAGAGAATTGAGCTTTCTGCTGCAGAGTTTAAATGCTTTGCAATTTAATTCAAGAAAAGACCTTAATGTTTTAGGGTGTGGAGTGTGTTCAGGGATAACTAGTCCATCTGATTTACCTCTCACCTGTGGCCCCACAAGTGGCCACACCCCAGCAAACCATTTTGGCAGATGGGCTATCCTAGGTTGAGGGATCTCAAACCCTATGGTGAATTAGGGGGATGTCTACTCACATGCAAAGACTTGCCCTGGTGAAATGGACGGATGAGAACATTTTGTTCCAATGGCCATGAAGGCAGATGAAACAGCTGGCGTGGAATGCTTAGAGCTTGGTTTGATAACCAGGTCATCTAATGCACCTCAAGTCATCTCCAGTCATCTTGACTCCGTCCTGCCACTAGACAGTGATGGCTCTGGAAAAATTGCATGCATCTCTGCCTCATTTAAATCCAAATTTATGAATGAATCAAAAGATAATACAATACTAATTGATTAGCTGGTTTTCTGTAGAAAGAAATTCTCATCATTCTCATTCATCAAATTCTCATCAATCAAATTTTATAATATTCACCAAGATCTTTTTCAGGTGACTCACGGCAAAGGGAAAATAATTCTGAGTTTTCCAAAGCAGATGTCTGAAAACACAATTTCTACCAAATTGTAAAAATCTTTAAGACCCAGAAATAAAGTACTAATCTGTCATCAATGGGCCAACCTAGATAAGTTATGGAAGACTCATAATTAAAAAGATTAACCACCAAGAGATGCATTTTTATTTTTGCTCTAGTAACTCTTGTGGACTCCATTTACTAAGGCTTGGAAGATTTGATATCTGCATTAGGCATAGTCCTTATGCTAAAGAAATCACAGGCCTTTGGAGGTGTAGAAGTCAATTCTTCTATAAAGTTCAGTTTTGTGACTAATATTAAAATGAAGTTGTGCTTAAACAGAAAGCATTCTTATAACATTTGTAAATTAATTTTGTTCTTCAAGAACCCAATTAAAAAAACAAGCAAAAAAAGAGCCCAATTGTCCTTCAATTCCCCAAATCAACTTGTTGACTTATTTTTCTTTAAATATGCCAAGTATATTCTCACTTTGGTAGGTTGCTTACCCAATATTTATCCCCTTGATTGTATATTTGAATGTTTTTTCTCCTTTTCTCATTTCTCAAGGCTTTTTTTCCATTGTCTGGCTATGGTTTTCCCTTTTCCCACAAAATCTTCCCTGAGTTCACCAGCTCAGTCCTCAGAGACCATTCTCTCCTTTATATCTCTTACTGGTAGTTCTATTTATTGAGCACAGCCTGCTTTACCTTGTGTTGTTATTAGGTTCATAAGTTTAGAGCTGGGAAGGAGCACAAAGGTAATTTAATCTCACCATCCTCTTTTGCAAAGGAGAAAATTGAGGTTCAAGAAATTTTGGGAATTTGTTAAAGGTCACATGCATTTGGAGTTCTGATTTCCAAGGAGTGATTTTTTTCCAGTATACCCCATCTTTATCTAAACTCCTGTTTGTAGACAATAAACTACTGGAGGTCAATTCACTGTTTTCTTTGTTTTCCCTACTGCTAGAAAAACACAAACATTCCACTAGGAGAAAGGGAAAGAAATGGGATAATAAATTATCTTGCATAAAAGAAGCAAGAAATAGCTTTTACGGTGGAGGGGAATATGAGCGGTATAGTGGGAACACTTGACCCTTACTCTCATTAGACTTGGCTCAAAAAGGGAATAACATATATACATACATAAAAAAACTATCTTACCCTTTAGGAAAGTAGGAGGGAAAGAGAAATAGGGACAAAGGAGTGCTTATTGAAAGAAGAGTACATTGAGGGGAGCAGTAGTCAGAAACAAAACATTTTTTTAGGACAGGGAGAATATAATAAACAGGGGGAGATTGGAATGGAGGGGAAATTGCAATTAAAACTATGAAAAAAATTTGGAAGTAAGTTTCCCTGATAAAGTCCTCATTTCTCAAATATATAGTGAAATGTGTCCAGTTTATAAAAAAGCATTCCCTATTTGACAAATGATCAAAATAATAGAACAATGAGTATTCAGAAGAAGTAATCAAAGATATCTATGGCCATTAAAAATGCTCTAAATCACTACTGATCAATATCACTATTCATAGTGATTGAAGGAATCCAAATGTAAACAATTCTGAGGTATTTCCTCACAATACTTCACACCTATTAGATTGGCTGATAGAACAGAAGAGGAAAATGACAAATATAAGAGGGGATATGGGAAAATTGGGACATTAATGCATTGTTGGTAGAATTGTGAACTGATTCAACCATTATCTAGAGCAATTTTGAACTATGCTTAAATATTATAACAGCTCTTTTCTGGTGGCAAAGAATTAGAAATTGAGGCAATGCCCATCACTTGAGGAATAACTGAGTAATTTGTGGCATATGAATACTATTGTGCTGTAAGAAATAATGCTCTCAGAAAAACCTGGAATGACTTACTTGAACCAATTCAAAATCAAATGAGTAGAACCAGGAAGACATACACAGATACAGCATTATACGTGCAGTATCATAAGATGATCAATTGTGAATGATTTAGCTTTTCTCAGCAATATAACGATCTAAGACAAAATAATGAAAAATGCTATCCATCCCCAGGGTAAAAACTGAGAGAGTCTGAATAGACTGAAACATACTTTTTTAACATTCATTTTTCTTGGGTTTTTATTTTTGCCTGTGCCTTCTTTCACAACATGACAAGTATGGAAATGTTTTGCATGACTACATGTGTATAACCTATATCGAATTGCTTGCCTTCTCAGTGAGGAGGTAGGGAAGGAAAGAGGGAATTTAGAACTGAATTTTAAAAACAAATGTTGAAAATTATTCTTACATTTAATAGGGGGAAACACTAAATTAAAGGAAAAAATAAGAGGCATTCACTGAATGCGTATTAATGATTTAATTCCATATAATCCTATAGGGTCAGAATCTACAAATACCAAGTCTTTGCCTTAACGTTAACTTCAGGTTAGGATTAAAGACTGCTCTCAGATCTCTTTTCTATGTTGACTTTACCTATTATAGAGGATCTCAAACTTTTTGGTCTCAGGACTCCTTTACATTTAGAAACATTTTTTCTCCTAAAGCATCTATGTTTATTTGAGTTATATCCACCAACATAAGAAATTAGAACTTAAAATATCTTTATTATCCTTATGAAAATAATTATGAAAATAGTTGTCAGTGACTTTATAAAAGGATTCTGGGGATGCTCAGGAATTCCTGGAGCATGCACTTTGAGAACCATTGATTTAAAGGAAATTCCTTTATCACCAAGCTCAGTCACCCCTCAGGATTAGTACTTAGGGGGGGCAAATATTGATAAAGTCCCCTTCATTCACATGACTTTATGAAGGTGAGATTCCCTAGTAAGAAGGTCACACTTTGATATCTTAAAAATGGCAAATTTTCACTCTTTATTCTCTTAATCCTAGTGGTGTGGTATTCCTGACTATCTAAGTGCTCCCCATTTGCCTTCTCTGGAACTACTTTCCATTTATCAGACCCATCCATCTCAGTCCTGCCTCTCTCAAGTTACAATCCATTCCTGCCTAACTCTTTCAATTGCTCTCTATGGGCTTCTTTTCTGTTGTCTACAAATATGTGCAAGTCTTTTTGGTCCCTTAAATTTTCAAATTTGACCTTGACATCCTCTCAATCTATGGTCCTTAATCTCTTTTCCCATTAATAGTTAACTTACTGGTAGAGAATTCTATATCCTTTCCTTTCTTCTTTCCTCTTTTCTACTTTTCAACCCTTTGTGATCTGGCTTCCAGGCTCACCATGCAACTCAAACTGCTTTCTCCAGAGTTAGATAATTTCTTCACTTGGCACATAGTGAGGATTTTATAAATGCTTATTGAGTGATTTAATTGATAAATTCATAGGGCTTTTTCTTAGTCCTTTTCTTTCTTGACCATTATAGAATACTTAATAGTATTGACCATCCCTCTTCCTCTTTAGTTCATTTATTTTTTCCTGACACAACTTCTTCCCCCACTACTATTTTGGTTGTTCTTTACCCAACTTTTGCAATATTATTTGCCCTCTCTCTATCCATACTGTACTTCCTATGGTTGTTCTCAACATTAAACATTTCCCAAACAGAATTTATTATCGTTCCTTTTATCAAACTCTCTCTCCTCTTAACTTTCCTATTGCTAATCCTTCCAACTGTGCAGTCATCTTTGATCTCTCACTTTCCATATCCATTCTCCCCCATATCTAATAAGCTAAATTTTATGAAAAATCGATTCAACATCTCTCACATTCATCCCCTTTTTCTAATTCACAGGCCTACTGCCCTATTTTAGCCCTTCTCACCTCTTACTCAAACTATTGTAACAATCTTCCTCCTCCTTAATCTCCCTGATCTAATCCATTCTTCACACAGTTTTCAAAATAGTATTTTGAAAGCAAAAAGATTATGTTACTTCTCTACTCAAGAAGTGTTCCTGACACAACTTCTTCCCCCACTACTATTTTGGTTGTTCTTTACCCAACTTTTGCAATATTATTTGCCCTCTCTCTATCCATACTGTACTTCCTATGGTTGTTCTCAACATTAAACATTTCCCAAACAGAATTTATTATCGTTCCTTTTATCAAACTCTCTCTCCTCTTAACTTTCCTATTGCTAATCCTTCCAACTGTGCAGTCATCTTTGATCTCTCACTTTCCATATCCATTCTCCCCCATATCTAATAAGCTAAATTTTATGAAAAATCGATTCAACATCTCTCACATTCATCCCCTTTTTCTAATTCACAGGCCTACTGCCCTATTTTAGCCCTTCTCACCTCTTACTCAAACTATTGTAACAATCTTCCTCCTCCTTAATCTCCCTGATCTAATCCATTCTTCACACAGTTTTCAAAATAGTATTTTGAAAGCAAAAAGATTATGTTACTTCTCTACTCAAGAAGTGTTATCAACTCCCTGTTGCCTCTAGGATCAAATTCACCTATTTTTTAAAATTTAAATTGTTTTGCAATTTAATTCTTGCTCATATTTATAGATCTACTACATATCACTCCCCTTCACAAAGAGCCCACTTGTTATTAATAATAATGATAATGTTCTATGTCCTAATCCTGTGCCACTCCAGAGTCTGCTTGCCAGATTTAGAATACATTCTTTCCTCACATATAGCATATTATAGAAACCCCAGTTTTCTTTACATAAGTCTTTAAAAAGTCTTTTCCCTTTGATTAGTGGTTTCCCTTAATTAACTTGTATATTTACATTTGCAAGTAATATTGTCTATCACTTAAGCTGAGACTGGCATATAGTAGTACTCAATAAATGCATGAGTAAGTAAATATTTATCAGTCACCTACAAGGTATATTAAGGTAGACACAAGGGATACAAATAAAAACAAAACCATCCCTTTTCTCCAGGAGTTTATATTCTACAAAGAGTTGGAAGGATGATTATGGTGGGGGAAGAATATGTATATACATAAGTAGATAAATAATTCTGCAAAATTAGTCTTGTAGGAAGTGAGCAAGAATCTTGAAGAAAACCAGAAAATCTAAGTGGAAGAATAAAAAGGAAGAGTGTTTCAGAGAGGAAGAAGAACTTATGGCAAAGACACAGAGATAGGAGATAGGATGAAATATATAGGGAGAGGCAAGGAGGCCAGTTTGGCTGGGATGTAGCATTTAAAAGATATAATATTATGAAATGAGTCTTGAAAAAATATAGACAGATGTTCATTGGTAGGTTATTGTCCTTTATTCTCAAAAAGGAACAAAAAGACATTGCTATTTTGAAGTCAAAGTACAGTGTGTCCAACAGGCAGTAAGCTCAAAAGCTCAAAAGGTTGGATTCAATAGATAGTCCACATGAACATTTGAAGTGGAGATGTCTCTGAATATGTGCATGTCATGTTTATTTTGAGGCACTGCAATTCTTTTTTATCATAGAGCATAGCACCTTCTTTGGTAGGGGCACACCATGTTGAATGAATGGACTTTTGTCAGTCTCTCCTGTATCACATAATCAATTCCAAAAATTTTCAGAGATCTATCACTTCTGAGCTCCATGTGAGGGACTGTAGTCTTTTAGGCAAACATATGTTTAGCACTTGAACAGTGTGGTCAACCCATCAGAATGGCATATCCAGCCTACTTCACAATATGACCTGTTATTAATAAGTGGAGTACATTTTCAAGATGGCAGGTTAGAGATAGGCTCCAATTTTTGACTATGTAACCTTGGTTCATATTGGACTAGAACTCATGATCTCTGACTCCTAAGCATGATTCTTATAATAGCTATTAAATAAAATTCTTAGAGGTTTTCTATACACACAAACCATTTCAGCAATTTTTGGGAGAGGTGCACAGTTGAATTGAATTGAAGCAATAATAACAAAAATAGCAGATGTTCTATTTATATTAAGCTGAACTTCTTTCTCTCATTTTAGAGGATCACAGATTTAGAGTTCAGAGGTTATCTGATCCAAACCTTTCATTTTCCATTAGAAAAAAACTGAGATGCAGTTTCCTAAGGTCACATAGGTGAGAGGCTATCTCCCTAAATAGGGCTTTTTGCAGTGAATTAAGTTGCCTTGTCATATTTTAGGCTATTCTATGCATTTTACATATATCTTTTAACTATTCTATATGCAACACTGTCAGAAATATTCTTAAAAAGAAAGGGGAATTAGATATATTTTTGAGAGCCTAATAATTTAAAAATCATAAGACTAAATTAAATTTGTCCTTAAAAATTAGCAATGTCACTGGCTCCCTAATCATCAGAATATATTATTCCCTGTTAAGGCAAGTTTCATTGTATATAGTGCAGGTCATAATGTGTAATTTCAATCAGTGCAAAAGCCAGATTGTCAATGAGATACTATTCTCACTGAATTCCATGGGGTCTGAAATTCCCACTGTGAAGTCAAGATATTATTTCTATGCACATACTCACTGTGTGACCTTGTCAACTCACTTATACAGAAGTTGTTTATGTGCATTGGTAAAGAAAGCTCTCAAACTCAGTTACCTGAGGAATAAATAAATCTTTTAAAGCAAATAGCTTAGTAACTTAATGTACTTAAGTGAGTACTTAAGTATTACTTAAGTGAGAACTTAGGTATTGAGTAATTTAGTAATTTAGTGAGTTATTAAAACATTAAAGAAAAAATAATTCAGAAAACATTTATTAAGTACTTATTATATACAATTAATTGTGCTAAGTCTGGGAGACAATTACAAAAATGCATTCTGTCTTCAGGTATTTTTTGATTTAGTAGGTGGAGTTAAGCCATGAATGTAAATCTATGTAATTCATGTTAAAATATTTTAATTGTATGAGAAAAGTTTAGAGTGCTATGAGATCAGAGATATCATCTCCAACTAGGAAAGCAAATAAAGGCCCAATGTTATATTTGAATGGCGTATCAAAGGACAGGATATTAATAGGTAGAGGGGAAGGTTGGATTTCATATATGAGGAACAGAATGAAGGTGGGATTAGATGTGTTGTCATGGTATGAGAGGACAAATACAATTATGAGAAAGCAGAAGGAGGCAGGGGTGGACTTCTCTTCTGGAGCAGATATTGCTGAGAGCATAAATCAGTTGCCAAAGATAATATAAACATCACTCTACAATAAGAAAACCATAACATCCACATCAAAGACTTGTACCAGGATTTTTAGTGGCACATCGCTGGACACTAATGAGATTTCTAGGCAAAATTTCAAAGTAAATTAAAAATTTGCTAATGATTAAAATTATCTTAAAATGGAAAATCACAGTATCAGATGGTGAATTCCTATTAACTAGAACAGTTCCTTGCTACAGAGAAGTTTTCTCTTATTTGGTGACCCTTAGTTACCAATATTGTAAAAAGAATTCATTGTCTTTGATGTAATTTCAAATTGCAAGAATCTACAAGATTATCTGTGGCTCTCTCTTAAAATTTTCCCCAGTTCCATTTGGAATACCCTCTTCCATAGGCAACAACAAATTAGAATGGACCACAGAATTCAGATAGTCTAACCTGGATCAAAACGAAAATTGAACGCAACATCCTCCATAAATGGCTACTCAGCCTTTGCTTGAAGAGGAATTCCCTCAATGTTAAGACAGCTCATTTCATTTTGGGATTGCACGAATTGTCAAAAAAGTTTTTTGTTCAAATTTTTGTTCAAATTTTTCATCACAATAGCATTTTACTTCAACATATGAAATTAAGTAGCTAGATGGTGCAATGAATAGAGCACTGGGCTTGGAAACAGGAAAATGCATCTTCCTGAATTCAAATCTGGTCTCATACACTTAATAGCTTTGTAATGCTTTGTGGACAAGTCATTTATTTCTCTTTGTCTCAGTTCCTCACCTATAAAATGAGCTGGATTAAAAACAGTAACTGCTTTGGTATCTTTGACATGAAAACCCCAAATGGGATCATGAAGAGTAGAACACAATTGAAATCACTGATTAACATCAGCATTCTACCCCTTTCTTTTCTCCGAATTCTTAGTCCCTTTAAATGATTCAATCTTGAGCTGATCCTGAAGCCCTATTCTTATTGTTACCCCAAATTGACCACAATACTCTAGATATGAACTAATAGGGAGTAGCATTGCCAAACTCTGTCACCTTCTTAGTCTTACATACATACCCAAGCAGGCTTCCATATCATACTGTTGACTTATATTAAGTTTATATTATTCCAAACCATTTAAGATTGCTTTTCAGATGAACTTATGTTTAGCCAATACTTTCCATTTTTTTCACAAGAGTATATGGAAAGCATTATCAAATATTTTGATCAAATCTAGGTAGGTGACAAGTATATTAATCCCCTGTTTATCATGATTAAAGAAATATGACTTCTGGCTGTTTATTGTGCCCCTGCCTCAATGACTGCCCTCTCCAAAAGTGCCCCAGGCTCCAAAATTACATTTGTAATCCCCTTATCCTTACTCAAAACTTTTATTGCCTCAGTCAGCCAGAACTGAGCAAGGAAGAAAACAATCCAGTGTTCTTTCTAATTCACATACATGGAGTGTGTCTAAAGATTTATACCCTCCCAAGGTCTCTGTCATTTTCAAAGAATATCTCCATAATCCTACTGAATCACCAATTTGAGTAATATGTGGGGGAAGCTAATTTTAGACTGGGGATTTTTCAAATGCACCCAGTCTACTCCAGAATTCTTTTTTTCCTGGCCCAATGACAGAAGTTTGGCTCCCAGGCACCCCATTCCTTAAAAGGCAGCCTACTCCTGACCTACAGCATGTGTACTCAAGATCTATATTTATTGGGAGTGAGTTAAGCACAGAGGGAGGCAAATTAGATCTTGAAGGCCGCTAGGGTACCATTTAGAGTAACTGAAAACTATAGTAATGCACTTAAATGATACCCTAGTGTCCTGAATAAGTTAATAGACCTCCCCAGGCACTCAGTTTACTCCCAGATAGTGACTTAGGCATAGCGAAAGTGGAATTCCATTTATATTAATATACTGAACTGAACTGAATCAGATAACTCACTCCAATTATCACCAAACATCTTAAATTACTATCGTCACTGTTTTCCCCACACTAAGTAGCACTTTCCATTCTAATAGCCCACTACAAAAATATATTTTATTTATTTTCTAGGGAGAGAAAAACATTGATATATAATTTCTGGACCTCATGTTGTTTGTCATTTCTTTCTTCCCTTCCTACCTCCCCTCCCTCCTTCTTTCCCTCCTTCCCACCCTCCCTCTTTCCCTCTCTTCTTCCCTTCCTTCCTTCCTTCCTTTTCTCATTTTTATATTTAAAATTAGACAAAACCATTCCTAAAATATGTCTTCAGTTTCCATCAAACAGCTAATTATCTGAGGTTTATGCCCTAAGATTTCTAGTTCAAAATAAAAGTAAACAATAATATAATTTTAAAGCATAACAAGATACAGTTGTAGATAATTTGAAAATTTTTTCTAGTGTACCAACCATGGACTTTTGTAGGACTCCCCTATTTCTTTCAATTATTAGTACCTTCCCTATGAAATTACCTTCATATATATGTATGTGTATATATTGCACACACAGGTATACACACACACATATATCCATATATGTAGATACATATATATAGTTATTTGTATGCTCCCTCCTCACATTAGAAGATAAGTTCCTTGATGTCAGAGGTCATATTTTTCTGTTTCTTTATAGCCTTAGCACTTAGGATAGTGCCTGGCACAGAGTGAGAGCTTAGCAAATGCTTTTTGCCTCTCACCAACATGTAGCAGACAGTGTGAAAGACATCGGCCTTCAAATCAGAAATAGTTCTGACTATAAAGATGACTAGTTTTATGTTGCTGAGTAAATCACTTAAATAGAGCCTTGAAACACCATATATCATCACCATCATTACCATCATCATCATCTTGTATTCCTGTATCTAGTACAATACCTGACAAGGTAGATGCTTAATAAAGGTTTGTTGAATGAAATTAAATGGAATTATAAGCTATTAGATATTAGATAAATGTGAGTTGTTACCAGAGAATAACAGGATGTTAGAGTTGGAAGAGGCATTTAGACCTAACCATATATGAGGAGAAATACTCTCTCTTTGGACATCTAGGCAGTTGGGCTTGAAGTCAGGATGACCTGAGAAGGATGAAGGACATATACGTATCACATGTCCCAGATCTATTAGCTTAGTAACCTTGCTAAAAGAGGAAATAAAATTAGTATGGAAATGCCTATGTTTGGGACCTCTGGAGGATTTTGTTTTGCTTTTCTTTCTACACAAAGTACTGAGCACACACCTAGAATATAGAAAAACCTTCAGTAATGCTTCTTGATTGATTGACTGATTGATCCCTGTTTTTGATGAAGCCATGCTGGCTCAGTGATTACCACATTCTTGCCTAAATGCTCACAAATCACCCCTTTAATAGTTTGACCTTTTTTGAGCCATTCGCCTTTTTCCCTTTTCTCATATCATTTTCTCAACTCTAGTTTTCATAGTAGAGAAATGGAACAATAGAATAATGTTGAGAACCATCACCCTTAGAGTGAAGAAGACCAGGGTTCAAGTTTTTACTTCCAAAATTTCTTTGTTATCCATGTAGCTCTCATAAATTATAAACTTCAGAATCTTTCTCTGTCTGCCTTGGTGAAAAAAACATTTTCTCTTTTCAGAAACTCTCTATTAACAACAGAATCCCAGATTTGGAAGAAAACAAAAGTTATCCTATTATAAAAGATAATGATCTCAGTTCTTTGACCAGGGGTAAGTAACTATGATCCCAGATTGTGAACACTAATTGTGTAGAGTTTTTAAAAATATGTTAAGGTCACTATCTATCAAATGACAAAAATGGTAAGTTAGGCTCCTGTTTTTATTTTTAGGGACAAATCCTGTATACAAAACAATATGCTATTAAAGAGATGAAAATCAAAGGGAATTCCTTAGTCAATCGGATTAATAGGATGAAAGGTGTTTTAAACAATTATTTTAGGGTTTAAAGGTTGCCTATAAAAGCTAGGATATTTTAGATTTTTCTTGTGATTTTACCAGTGAATTTCTGATTTCCCAAGACCTCATGTTAATACTGTTTACACAGTTTTACTTAGAATAAAGTGTATAGTATAGCTACATTCATGTAACATAATGTATTCAGTTACCCCCCAGTTGATATATATCCACTTAGTTTCCTGTTTTCTATCATTTCAAAACTAGCTCATATAAATATTTTAATATACATGGATCCTTTTCCTTTGGTCTCATTGAGAATTAGATCTAGTAATAGTCTCGTTGAGGTTAAAAGAGTAAGGTAATAGATATAGATAGATGTTTATCTAGTGCTTTCTCTGCTATATCAGTCTAGATATGGAATTGATTCAGATTCAAAAGAATAAGAACTGCTCCTCAATTGATAAATGGCCAGAGGGCTTAAAAAAGCATTTCTCAAAAGAAAATATCCAAGCTGGCAATAATCTTAAAAAATGTTACAAATCACTAAGAATTAGAGAAATGCAAATGAAAGCAACTCTGAACTTCTACTTCACACCCTTCATATGGTAAAGAAGTATAAAAGGAAAATGACAAATGTTGGAGAGGTTGAGAAAAAAAACCAGACACAATCATACAGTGTTGGTCAAACTGTGAACTGATCTAGTCATTTTGGAAGTCATATGATAACATGTTCTCAAAGTGAATAAAATATGCATACCCTATCCTTTTAATCCAATGAGAGTATTACTAGATCTAATTACCAAAAAGACCAATGGAAAAGGAAAGGGATATATGTGTAAAAAAATAGTTTATATGAGCTGATTTTGAAGTGACAGAAAATAGGAAACTAAGTGGGTATATATCAGCTGGGGAGTAATTAAACAAATTATGTTATATGAATGTAATATAATACTAATAAGAAATTACTAAAAGGATAGTTTCATGGAAACCTGGGAAATTTGTATAAATATTATTTCAGTAAACATTAGTAAAATGAATAGAAGCAAAAAAAGTCTAAAATAACAATTGTCTATAAAGACAAATTTGAAAGACTTAAGAACTCTGATCAATGTAATGATCAACCATGATTCTAAAGGATCACTCATGCTACCCACATCTTAATAAAGAGATAAGGAATACAAGATACAGAATGAAATCTATGTTTCAAATTGGAAATGTTTTGCTTGATTATGCAAATCTGTTACAATAATTTTTTAATAGAGGCAAAGAGAAATTGGGAGAGAAAGTATTTTTGTAAATGAAGAGGGAAGGGGAAAAAAGAAAGGGAAAAGGGAGAGAAAAAGAAAAGAGTGGGAAAGGTAGGGGGAAATGAAGAGGTGATGTGGAAAAGAGAGGAATGGGATGGGATAGATCAGCGGGCAGACAGGAGAAATGAAGAGGAAAAGAAGCACTGGCGTCAAAATTAGAGCAAAAGTTTTTTTTTTGTTTGTTTTTTCCACAATGTTTGTTCTATTTAGGTCCTCCAGATGGGATCTGGAATAGGAATGTCTTTTGTTTAATTGAATGTATTCAAAATTTATTTGACACAATAGATTATTTCTACAGAGACATTCGTTTAAGTCAGAGAGACTGAATGACTTTGTCATTAACAGAAATAGGGATATAAGTAGGAAAGAATGAAAATGAGTTTGGGTTTAGGTCACATTGAATTTAAGGTGTTAGTAGGAAAATATTCAGGAAACAGCTTGAAATATAGAGCTCAAAGGGGGAAAAAGAGCTGGAGATCTGGGACTTATCCATATAGAAAGAGTAGCTCAAGTTATGAATGGAAGTGGAGTAAGAGAAAAAGTGATAGGAGGCTGAGACTTCAACCAGTGGAAGAGAAGAATTATCAGAGAAGGAAAGAGAGAATTAGTTGGAGACCAAGACAAGGACCAGTAACCCCTTGGAGTCACAAGAATGATGTTTATCAGTCCAGAGCTGAAAAAGAAAAGGCAATGATGTGTTGGCAAGAGCAGATACTGGGTCACAGTGGGATTGCTACATTCATCCTAAAGAGACATAATGCTTCTATTATCTCTAATTACAGCTCCAGGGAGCTCAAGAAAACAATCTAATATTTTAAAATTTATTTTTAACTATTTAATTATTATATTTTGTGATAAATTTCTTAAAGGCAAAGATTATAATTATTGTATATATATATACATATAAACATACATACTTATATATATTCATATATATACATATTTGAACTACAGATAAATTTTGTGAGTTATCTTTCTTGGAAGAAGAAGAATGTAACATGACTTTTGGAGAGCTTAGGCCAACAACTTAACTTTATAATCTTTACATCTATAACTTTTATAGCTTTTTCATTATTGTTTTTGAGAGGGATTTGTTTTCCATTTACACTGATAAATTTTGCTAATTGTGACAAGTGACTGCTTTAGTTAATTGCATTTATTCATGACTTTTTTGAACACCATCGGTTATTTCTACTGAGACATTCATTCATTTCTTGGAATAGAAAGTTCATTTAAAATTTATTTTCATATTTTAAAATTTCCCCTATAGAATATTATCCCAGCAGATGTTTAATTTTCTCTCATATAAAACAGCTTAGTCATTCATTCATTAAAAAAAAAAACTCCAAGGAACACTGAAGCATGGATAGTGTGATAATGCTCTTTTCATATGGAGCCCACTAAGCATATGTCATCCTCATTTCTCATAGCTTTTTCAATGTAGCTCTTTCTCATTACTTTTATGTATAAGGAAGACATGGTTGCACTTTTTAATTATCATCATTTATTCCTAATTTGCTTTTCAACATCAGAATTGTGGATGCCCTTCATTTCCATACTTTGCTCACATGTGACAGCTTTAAAAATAAATTCACGTTTGATAAAATGTTTCCCCTATATGTGATTGAACATAATCACTGAAATGAAAGTGAAAGATACCAATGGCAAGTGATTTATGCTCTGAAAAGAAATGCACATTTTCTTTAATACTTGCTCATCTGAATTTTTATTTTTGTGGGACCATCCTGACACAAGAAAAAGTCACTGAGGATTTACTGTGCTTTTGCTATATTTTGCCTAACTCCAAAAGTCCATTTCCAGTTGAATTTTTTTCTCCATTCATAATAGGATAATTTTCTTTTGATTGGGTTTCCTACCTCTTTTAATCAACTAGCAACCAATAGCCAGTATGGTTTTCTGATTAGCAAGTTATTCAAGACCAATTTTATTTCTTTCTAATGATATAGCATCAAGGAAGATGAATAAAATGGAAACTATAAGCACAATATATTCAAGCCAGTTCCATATCAAACCTCTGAAGCTTTGTATAGAATTCGTATATCACCCTATATTTGTTTCTTAAAATTCCAAGCTTCCTTCATGGCTCAGTACAATAGCTATCTCATGCTTTCATGATATCCTTATATATTTGTCTTGGACAAATCTCACATTTACATTATGCATATCAATTCTTTCCTCTTTCCTGTATCTCCCAGAATATGGAAATCCAAGCAAGCTTTTTTTTTTTTTTTTTTTTTTTTTGCTTTTGACTTTGTATGCCCAGCAACCTACACAATACATGGCACACAGGCACACAATTCATAACAATTTTTGTTTAACAAATGAATGTAGGCATTGTGCTAGACCATGAGGGAAGAAAACAAAGACCTTCTTTCTATAAGGACCCTTTATTTTTACTAGGGAGATATAATCTGTACACAAATAAATATAAGATAATTCGAAGGATGAGAAATAACAAATGGGGGAAATTAATTACCTCTAGGTGGCTAGGTGGTATAATAGATAAGAGTGCTGTACAAGGACTTTTTAAGTTCTAAGCTCAAATACTGTTTCAGATACTTACTAGCTGTGTGATCTCAGGAAAGTGACCTAGCCTCTGTCATCTTTGGTTTCTTCATGTATAAAATGAAGTCCCTACCTTGTGGTAAAGATAAAATAAGATAAGATGAAAGGTATTTTGCAACCCTTACAGCATTACATACATGTTGTTGTCATTGTTATAATAATAATTATTAAATTTATATAAATTTATTAAATAATAATTATTAAAGCTTTATAAAGGAATTTGCACCTGATATAATTCTGGAAGGAAAATTATAATTATAATATATAAATTATATTTATAATATATAAATTATAAATTATAATTATAATATATTCTAAGCACAGAGGGAAAGTTTCCTGTGTCATTTTCCGAAAATATATTCCAGTTTGGCTGAACATAGAATATGTGAAGATGAATCATATAGAACTCACCTGGAAGGCAGGGAAGAGTCAAATTGTATATGGTATTAATTTTATCCTAAAGGCAATAGGAAACAACTGAAAATTTTGGGGGAAAGGAATGACAATGGTCAGACCTAGGCCTTAGTATGATTATTATGGCAACTGTGTGAATGATATACTAGAGAAATAAATTGTTGGAAACAAAGAAGATAAGGAGGAAACTATGATAACTAAATAGGAGATGAGGGTCTAAATTAGGGTAATAGCTATGAGAATGGAGAATTGGTGAGGATGTAGGAAATGTGGCTCAAATATTTTGATTCCAATAGACATAACAATTAATCAGTAAACATTTATTAATTTTCTACTATTTTTAAGAAAGTTGTAGACACTAAAAATGCAAATTTAAAAGTCACTACAATCAAGTTTTTTATATTCAATTGTAGGAAGCAACATATACATAGATAAACATATTGAAAGTATATATAAGCAAAACTAAAACAAAGTTAGATAGAGAGAAAGAAGCACTAGAAGATGCGGGAATGAGGAAAAGTTTCATGTGGAAGATGATGTTTGAACTGCAATTTAAAAGAAATGAAAGATTCTATGAGACAGTGGTGAAGAGGGATTTCATTCCAGATGTGGAATGTACAAAATCAAGTACGGTCAAGTCAATACAAAGTCAAAAAACATATATTAAGTTTCTCCTATGTGCCAGACACTGTGCTAAGCTTTGAGGATACAAAGAAAACCAAAAACTAATCCCCTTGACTTCATCAAGCAAAATAGCAAGAGGGCCCAGGACGGAGCTTTGGGGAATTCTTACTGTAATCAGGTATGACCTGGGTGAAGATGCAGCAAGAAGACTGAAAGGAGTAATGAAACAGGTAGGAGGAGAGTCAGGAAAGTAGTGTTTTAAGATTCTATAGAGAAGAGAGTATCAAGAATGGGTCAATAGATCAATAGATCAAAGACTATAGACAGGTGAAGAAGGTGAGAACTGAATAAAGACCATGAGATCTGACAATAAAGAAAGCACTGGTAACTTTGGAGAGATCATTTTTAATCAAATAATTAGGTCTGAAGTCAAACTATAGAGCACTAAGAAGAGACTCAGAGGAAAGAAAATGGAGATCCCAATGGTAGACTGGCTTCTCAAGCAGTTTAGTCATGAAAGGGAGAGAGATACAGGATAATAGCTAGTCAGGATAAATATATAATTTGAAGAGTTTTTTGAGGATGTTCTTGTAAGTGAGAAGCAGTCAGTAGAAGACTGAGAGATTAAAGATTAGTAAGAGAATCCCCAGTGAGAGAATGGGGATGATGGAAATGCAATCTTCCAGAGAAGATGGGATGGAATGGGATTACATTCCTGGACAGGGAGAAGGGCTACCTCTTCATGTGAAACAAGTATGAATAAGAAGAGAATGGCAGAAGATATGGAGATAGAGTGCTCTTAGTGAATGGCATAAATTTTTTTCAATGAAATATGAAAGCACAGAGAGAGGAGATAGAGTGCCATATAAGATATGAAGAATAGTTACTTAAATGGACTTGGGCAAGGATTATATGGGAGAAAGCTGTCCTATTGATAACCTAGGCAAATAAATCAAGAATGGGAAGTGCTCTATAAATTTGTAGACAAAGTTAATTTTTAGTTAGGTGAGACTACTATTATTCTGAACTATAGAGATGAAAGAAGGAATCAAAATTACCTGGGAATTAAATAGACATCAAAATTGGGTGGAATTTTACAAGAGTAATTTTGAAGGCCCTTTGGGGAAAAATCAGGAAAAAATCCAATGAAAAAATGTTTTAAAAATGGGAAAATGGATGATGAGGTATGTGTATGGAAGAAAAAAAAAGCTATTATCATAGCTGATGATAAACTAAGTCAGCAAAACTGTGGCAAAAAAAAATCAACATTGCAGTAGAACTTATTTTTAAAAGATTAAGAGCTATGGGAGTTATAAAAAATTCTTCCATGGTCCCATTTTTTATTAGAGAATTGTGTCCATTTGGGGTCATCCTATTTTTAAAATGAATGCAGAAAAACAGGAGAAGGGCTAGGAAATAACAACCTGAATGATTAAAGGAATGGAAAATAGGTCCTTTGAGAAAAGATGAAAGAAATTGGACTTGCTTTGCCTGGAGAGAAAATGACTAACAGGTGACTTGATTATTGCTTTCGAGTATAGGAGGATTCTTTGTGAGGATGCTGAGCAGTTATTCTTTGTATTTGCCAAAGAGAGACTTGAAGAAACAGGCTTACATGAAAGCATAAGAGGATTTGGTTGAGCATGAGGAAAGGCTTCTTCCATGTCAACATGATTACAAAATAATTTGAAATATTGGGGACAGTTTCGGGAGTCTTTGACTTAGGAAGAATTTCTCAAATGGAGAATCCTTTACCCTTTTTTTTTTCTGTCTATTCCAAGGCTCTGCTAGCCTATGCAGTCTTCTCTCTAATGATTAGCCTTCACTGATCCCTCCCTCCCCTCTGATCCCATAGAGGGTTTGCCTGTACCACTGAGTTGCCAATTAATCATGTTCTGCCTTGCAACATTGCTTGTGTTATTCTATTGAACCACTATTTATCTCCTTTGCTGCTCTTCAACTTGTCAGGTCTTTAAAGAATATCATGTTTCTGTAACTAGTTTGGAAGCTTTTTAAGAACAGTGGGAATAGATGAATTCACTTCAAATTCAAATTTCATATACTTTTTTTGAATACATTTCTTTTTTATTATCAACAACAAAAACATTTCAATATGCACAGAAAAACAGAATAATAAAAAGATTTGCATTTGTATATCAAACTCATATATGTATTATAATCATTTAAGATAGAGGGTTCTGTGCTAAGTGCAGGGGGAAAAGAAATAAAGTGTCTAACCTCAAAGTTTACATTTTATTGTGCATAGATAGGAAAAAGTAAGATAATTGGAGAAGGGAGAGAGATGGGGCAACAAGAGAAGTTTTATAAGAGATATGGTAGCTGGGCTTTAGATTTTTTAATCACCTACAATGATAACAACAATACCTCAAGTGTATCAGGCCCTTAATAACGATTTATTACTTAGGAGAAGAATCATTGAAATGACATTATTTTGTCATTAACGCCCTAAACCTTCACCTAAATCCTATTCTGACACCACATTAGGGAGTAGAGATGACTCATTGATTTTTATAAAGCTATGCCAGTGTATTACAAATACTGGGATAAGCTCTGACAATTTGGAACAGACCAAGTCATTGACTTTATCTGCCACATGAGGACCTGCCTAGGTTAAACTTGGAATGAAGTATCACTAGAAAGCTGATCAGAAGTTACTAAATATTTGGGCTATGGCATCTTATGAAGGGCATCATAGTTGAGGGAATATCCACAAAATAATGGAAATTTTGGCAGCATGAGAAGTTATCTTCACTTAAAATCATGGGTTCTTAATATTTTTGGTATCATGAACCCCCTTAGCAGTTGGTGAAGCTTATGGACCCCTTAGAATAATTTTTAAATGCACAAAACAATATATATTGTATCTCCAATTATACTGAAATTAAAATATTTTTCTCATCTAAATTCACTCTGAAGTCCACCCACATACCCCTTTGCGTTCTGTAGAGACCAGCCTTGCAAGAACACATTTCTCAAGCACTAGAAGTGCAAAGGGCAAGTCAGCAAGGGACTGTCATAATGAAGCCATAGTGAGGCTACATTAAATGAGCTGTCTCTGTCTCTGTCTCTCTGTGTGTGCCTTTGCCTGTCTCTGTCTCTTTTTCTCTTCATCTCGCTATCTGTGTGTGTGTCTGTCTGTCTCTCCTTTTTTGCATTAAACTCTTAATTCCCACACCCTGGACCACTGAGAAGAGGCAAAATAAGGAAAATAAAGAATTTGAAAAAATTGAAGTAGACAAAAGGGAAAAGAAACTGAAATTCACTAGATTAAAATAAAAATGAAACTTGGGAAGCTGAAATCTTTTCACCAAAAATGGTAACTGGCTATGTATTACAACTGCTTTATTTAGTTTAGTATTGGGAATGACCTTTTATACACAATATTGATTTTTACAACTGAACCTTTATCTTGGATGATTAATTAAGTCATTAGTCAGCCTCATTAACAAAATATTTTCTCTTGAATTTTGTTTGAATTACATTGCTTAGGGTATTTTTAACTTTGAATGTAACTCGGAATGGAGACCATTGAAATAGTAGCTATAGACCTGAAGTATGGCAATTATCTTTCATCTTTCTTGACTGCTATTTCTCCAAATGTCTGTCAAGGAATATAAAATCTAGCCAAAGTGAGTGATTAGATCAAAGATTTCAAGGTGGAAAGAATCTTAGAGATTACAGATAAAGAATTTCAATAAAAGAATTCTAAACCAAGTCCTCTAATCTATACCCTTTCTTTCCATTTCTCTAGGATAAGTTAAATTAATTTAACAAATATTTATAAAGCAATTACTATATGTGAGTCTATGCCAGGAACTGGTCAAAAATGATTTTAAGAGTATACAATTTTTGCATTCAAAAAACCTTGCATTGTGAGAAAGGGGACATAACTTGTACTTTGATACATATAATCTAAAGTAAGAAGTGATGAGGACAAATGATAGATGTGAATTTGGCTAGGAAAAAATCAGGAAAAAATGAGTCCTTTTGGGAAGAAATGAGAGTCACTCACAAAGAGTGACTTAAGGAAAAAATATAATAGGTGGGTAGAGACAGGGAAAATAGGAGGCACCCAACAAGGAAAAATCAATAATATCAGATATAGGATGAGGGAAATAAATTTTAGCATTTTTGCCTCTTAAGTGTTTCTTTTAATGTTAGGAAATATATAAAGTTACACTTTTTCTGAGACTTACATTGCGATTGTTTAATAAATATCATGTAAAATCAGTAATAAAAAACTTGTAGTCCATAATGTTTACATTCCATGTTCTTCTTTCACTTAATGAAGAATTCTCTGACAATTACAGCCATCCAAAAATGAAATCAGATACCTTGGGAAGCATGATTTTCCCATGTATTGGGAAATATGTTGGGGGGAAAGGGAGTGATGATTCAGCAAAGGGTTGGGCAATATACACTCTTCAGAGAGATCTGTGGTATCTTGAATCCTACTATCACCAATCCTTACAATGTCTATTAATTTAAAAGATAAACCAAAAAAAAATACAAAAGTGGAAATTTTTTTTTATTTTATTTAAAAGGCAAGGGATTGTATCTCATCTATAATTTCTCTTTTTATTCTGTATAATTTAAAACTTCAAATAATGAAACACAGACTCTTTGCTATCTTTTCATAGTTGCATCCCGTTACAACTTGTCCTACCCTACCCCACGACAATCCCAAAACAAAATTAAGTAATTCCTTTCCTTCCTCAATGTTGGTAGGCCTTGACTATTCCAGAGAATTCATTCTCTTAGCTGATGATCCTAGGATGATGACAATGAAAAAGTAAATTATCCAATTGCCACTATTATTATCATCAAGAAAGATTAACAAAGCCTCAAATGGTTTTCCTCCAGCCACATTTTGTACATACACAAGATTTACTCATGCATAAGAACAAAGCATTATTATTTTATGCATTTTGATAAAAATTTGATCCCCAAATATAATTTTTTTAACATCATGAATTTAGGGATCTAAAAAGAAAAGAAAAAATGGGAAAATATCATCTTATTTTTAAAATGGTAGAAAATAATAGTAATAACTGAAATACACACAAGCATCCTTTCTCCTAGTGTGTGATAAAGCTGGCAGATCGACAGCTCTTAGCCAACATCCCTATGATATGCATTTTTGGGGGTGAAATCTCATTTCTCTTGTTCTGCTGTTACTATGGTTACCATCCTACAGACTCCCTGTATGTACCACTAAAAAAGAAGGAAAAGAAATAAGTGCAAACATAAATTTAAATATTAAACTAGAGGGCTTCGGTGGTTAAATTGAGGGAATACACACAAAGTATTGAAAATATAGAAAAGTGTCAACCAGGAGGTAAAGAAACAATGTGATTTCAACATTCACAGTGATCTGACCAGTGAGGTGTCTGTTAGAAACCATGTTATGAATCTGATGGTGACATGTCATTTGCCTCTAGACCATGCATTTCCATGGAATATGAATATGACTTAGTGGCAACTCAAGAGACAGTACAAGGATGTAGCAAATTTGTATCACTTTATAACCTGAATCAAGGTTCAAGTATCACTCTACATGGGAAAAGGGGGAAATCAGTTATTTATTCTCACCAAAGAACATCATCAGTGACTTGAGAATGACTAACTTTATTTGTAACTGATACCCAAGTAACCTACAATATGGAAAAGTTCTTATTGTTCAAAGCTGGAAGGATAAAACTCCCTTTTTTGCAGATAAGAAAACCAGACCTCAAAGAAGTTCTGTGACTAGCCTAAAATCACACAGTTGTGAGGGATAGCATTTAAACGCATGTGTTTTAATTAATTCTAGCACTCTCAACTCTCCATTCTACTGTCTTTTTCAGGAAGCAGCGATATTGAGTTCTAGTTGATCTGTTAGATATATTGCTTGTGCAAAGAATCGCATAAAAATAATTGAATCGAAGGAAAAGGAAAAGGACTTATATATTCAAAACTATAGCATCTCTGTTACACCAAAGAACAGAGAGTTAAGGATGCATACCTCAATTAGAAGATGGCTGTCCATTGCTGTTATTGGGATTATATCCCAAAGAAATAATAAAGAGCGGAAAGGGACCCTTATGTGCCAAAATGTTTGTGGCAGCTCTTTTTGTTGTAGCTAGAAACTGGAGGTTGAATGGATGCCCATCGATTGGAGAATGGTTGGGTAAATTGTGGTATATGAAGGTTATGGAATATTATTGCTCTGTAAGAAATGACCAACAGGAGGAATACAGAGAGGCTTGGAGAGACTTACATCAACTGATGCTGAGTGAAATGAATAGAACCAGAAGATCGCTGTACACTTCAATGTTGTATGAAGAGGTATTTTGATGGAAGTGGATATCTTCAACATAAAGAAGATCCAACTCACTTCCAGTTGATCAATGATGGACAGAAATAACTACACCCAGAGAAGGAACGCTGGGAAGTGAATGTAAATTATTAGCACTACTGTCTATCTACCCAGGTTACTTATACCTTCGGAAGCTAATACTTAATGTGCAACAAGAAAATGGTATTTACACACATATGTTGTATCTAGGTTATATTATAACACATGTAAAATGTACGAGATTACCTGTCATCGGGGGGAAGGAGTAAAGGGAGGGAGGGGATAATTAGGAAAAATGAATACAAGGGATAATATTATAAAAAAAAGATAATTGTATAAATATGTTTACATATATTGAATATTGTATAGCATATATTGGATTGCTTACTATCTAGGAGAGAGGGTGGGGGGAGGAGGGGAAAATTTGGAACACAAGACTATGCAACTGTCAATGTTAAAAAATAATGCATGCATATTTTTTGAAAATAAAAAGTTTTAATAAAAAAAAGAAGATGGCTGTCTATATTATGGAATATGAATAAATGATATGTTTGTCCATTGTAAATAATGATTAAAGAAATGGTTTCCAAGAAGCTTGAAAAGATTTGTATGAAGTGATATGGAATACAGTGAGCATAACAAGGAGAACAATTTACATAATAACAACAGCTTTACATAAATAAAAATTTTCAAAAGACTTAAGCATCAACGCAATGACCAACTCTGAATCCAGAGGACTGATGACGAAACATACTGTCCACTACCTGACAGAGAGATGATGATTTCAGAATGCAAAGTAAGAAATATGCTTTCAGACATAGGCAGTGTGGGAATCTTTTCTTTGACAATGCATACTTGTTAAAAAGGTTCTGTTTTCCTTTTCTTCTCCATTTTTTGGGGGGTGAGTGGAAAAAGATAAGGGAGATTGGGCTAAGTTTGCCTGAATAGAAAAGGAAGAAAAGATCATTGAAACATGTTTTTAAAACACAGAGAACAAAAAGAAGGCTGTGAGCCCTTATAGACAAGTAGGACAGCTTTGAAAGGAAAATAATGAGTTTATTATATACTTAAAAAGAAAAAGAAGACAAAAATAATTGAGATTTGGAGTTTCACGTATAACCCTCTTTTTATCTATTGTGTATATCTAAGTGATCTTTTTAGTTGGTGGTTGTGAATATTTTTTTAATGGAAAAAGGTAAATGTTCCCTAAAGTTCTCACCCTCCACCAAGATAGAAAAGAAAAAAGAAAAGAAACAAAAGGAAGAAAAAGTTAACAGAGATCTCTAATTCTCTGTAAAGCATGAATGTGTCCAGGACATTAGTTATAGGGCATTTCTGCTGCCATAAACTATACATAGTAACTGAATTTCCCTGAGTTAACTCCATTCATCCAAGGAGATTGGCCCAGGTTTAGGTCTCCATTGAGAAAACAGAAAAACAACATAGACAAAATGTTTTCTCTTTTCTTTCTTTAGTTCTTCTAGCAACATCTGGATCTAGATATCTTTTTGGATTTATCTAACAATACTTACCCTTTAACCACACTGCACTTTAGTCAAATTGCTGTTCTCTTTATATGATATTTCATTTTCCTTTTCTAGGTGCTTTATCAAGCTGTCCCTTATCCCTGGAAGACTCTCCCTTCTCACTTTGATTCTTGTAATCCTTCGCTTCTTTTGAAGGTTTTAGCTCAAGTGTTATATGCTAACCCCCTCTTACCTCCCTTGTTAAACTCTTTTCCATATTTTTAAATTAATTTTACATATTTTACAATTATTTATCTCTGTCCATTGTATCCATCCCAACCACCCTAGAATAGAAGTTTCTTTTGAGCAAGGACAGTTTTGTTCTTTTCTTTGTATCTCTAATGTCTAGCACAGTGGACATAACTGGTATGTCGTAAGTGATTCAGATTTGAACTGATTCAGAAAAAGGCAAATAAAATTTATTTTTTCCTTCCATAAGTAAGTACCATCTAAATATCTGCTGCACTGTAGTAGGGCTAGAAATGTGTTTATTTTGCCATTAATTAAGGGCAAGAGAAATATTTCTGAAATTTGGACTTGTGGTGCTGGGATTTAAAATGGTGTTCTTTGCCATCTGTTCCAGGATTTTCCCTAATGGTATAAAAGGAAAGTTCTCACAAAGCTTGTTTCTTGTCTAGATTGAGAGAATGTCTCAAAGAAAAAAAATTTTCTTAGTTTCTGCTTTAGTGAAGATAGGGCAAGAGTATGGATCTCTAAGTCAATGGCATAAAAAATCATAAGCTGTTGTCCGTTACTAGGGATAATAATAATAATAATAATAATAATAATAATAATAATAATAATAATAATAATAATAATAATATTTAATTTAGCCATATGACATTTATATAACACTTCAAGTTTCACAAAAACAATTTACAAAGAATATAACATTTAATTCTCAGAACTTGAAAGATGTATTATTAGCCCCATTTCACAGATGAAGAACCTTAGATAAAGCTAAGAAAGATTAACTGGCTTGTCCCAAATCACACTATAAAATTCCTATTGACTTCATCTTTGAAGAAGAGCATTGGGGCTTTTAGTTTTAACACCAAAGTGTATATAAATGAAACTTAATCCTTATGTAGTAAGTTAACTTGTGTCTTACTCTCGGAATTGCCCAGCAATTTTTAATGAGACTTTTTTTTTTCTTTGGGTGAACAACTTTAGAAAATGGCAACTCCTGGGATTCAATTAGGAGCCTGATAATGTCTAAACTAAGGACTCAGCAAATTTAAAGGATTTTTTTTAAAATGAAAAGGATATATTCATATATGAAATGTATATTTTAAAAGTTATGTCACTGTATAAGAGGATCAGGGAATTAATAATGTATAACTATTTCCAGGTAAAATAACTGGTTGACATACTAGTTCCTTAAGAAGAGAAGATTGGTTGAAATCCATTTAGCATCCACTGATTACTGTGCTGAAAAGAAATGCATTTCCCTAACTCTTATTTCTAAGTATGTATTCTCATATTAAACACTTCCTCAGAAGTTAATAAAAATAGCTCAGTCAGGAGCTGCAGTCTGATGGAGAATATTTGGAGCCTCTAATCTCTGGAGTAGATTCTACTTTGAGATGTACAAGGTCACTGACAAAAAAAGAGGCTCTACGTACAGCAAAAGATCTAGGTAGTACTTTTTGTAGTAGTAAAATACCAGAAATGAAGTAGATGCTCATTACCTTGGAAATGGCTAATCAGATTGTAATATAATAAAATCTTACTAAATTGTAAGAAAGGAGTAACACGATGAACACAGAGAATCATGGAAAGATTTATGTGAACTGATGCAAAGTGAAATGAACAAAGCTAGGAAAACAACATGGACAGTAACTTTAATAATGTAAAAAAAAATCTACAAAATAGTCAAAATGACATTTTGTGAATTGATAATAAGCTTGGAGCTAATGAAAATAAGAAAATATCCCCCTTTCTTTTTTTGGGAGAGATTGAGGTTCTTTATCCACAAATAAGGAATTATTAGGAATGTGGTGATTGATTGATTGATTTTTACTGATTTTTGCTTTGATGTATGAGATAAATAACTGGAAGGGGAAAGGATATAAGGGAAAATCTAGGTAATATTAAAAAAAAAGATATCAATAGAAATTGAACTCAAAAGATATGGGGCTGGATATATAATAGGACTATAATTGCTGATATTAGGAAAGCTGATGTTTTAGGGATTATTTGAGCTCTGAGGTACTATGAGCTAATGTCAAACAAGTGTCTGAATTAAATTTTACACTAAATCTGGGATTGTGGAGTCAAGCTTCCTGTTTAAGAAAGGGCTATCTGCTTCAGGTTGGATAAGAAGAAAGTCAAAGCTCCCATGCTGATAACTGCTATAGTTCCAGCCTAGGAGAGAAAGGGAGATTCAGTCTCAAAATCAAACAATAGGTTCAGGAATTTGGGTACTCTGATGACTTAAAGTGCATCAACACTGTGCAGTGACAGAAAAAAACTAAATATTCTTGGGTTGTATTAAAGCATGGCTTTAAGGAATAAAGAGGTGGTAATCCCATTGTATTTAGCTTTATAACAACATATCTGTAATATAGTGAATAATAGTAATTGTCATTTATGTAGCATCTGCTATGTGCCAGACACAGTGTTACATACTTTTTAAGTAGCTCATTTGATTTGCACAACTCTGGATATTATTGTCTTCACTGACAGTTGAGGAAATTGAAACAAAGAAAGGTTATTTGTCTGAAGCTGAATTTGAATTCATATCTTCCTAAATCAAGGCCTAGGATTTTATTTACTGTACCACCTTGCTAAATAATCATGTTTAGTTCTGGGCATAACATTTACAGAAGGATATTGGTAAACTGGCTGACAATCAAAAGGGGAAATCAGGAAAGTGAAAGGCCTATAGTTCATGACATAAAATTCTGTGGGAAAACTATAGATATTTAATCTGGAGAAGAGAAGACTCATGAGGGGGTTATAATTTTAAGCATCTAAATGCTATTAGTTCTTTTGGTTCTCAACCCTGTGATTTTTTTTTTAATTTCAGATGAGGTTTTTGATATGGGAATATATTCTCTATATGTGGGAATTTTGATATGGGAATACATACTCTGAAGCAAGATTAAGGCAAATTCTTACCCTTCTTGGCATAGTTGCCACTGGATGGTAAATATAATTTCTCCAATTCTTTCTTTTTATCTAAAGGTAATATGTTAGTCACTTTTGTTTTGTTTTTACCTAAACATATCTTAATCATTATTAATCACTTAATCCTCTGGCCCAGCAAATCAATTAATTTTTTAATTCAAAATTTCATGTATTTGGCCTTCAAAAATTTGAAAAACTATCTTTTGGAAGAAGAGTTAAATGTCCAATCCCAGATATCAGAACTAGGACAAACAGGAGAAGATTGAAAAGAGGTAAATGTAGGCTTAACTTAATTGAGGAAAAGCTTTTTAAAATTAAATTTTTTTTCATTTGTTTTACTATACATTGTTTTATGAATCATTTTGGGAGAGAAAAATCAGAACAAAATGGAAAAGCCATGGAAGAGAAAAAAATAGGAAAAAAAGTGAATATAGCATGTGTTGATTTACATTCTATAATTCTTTTTCTGGATGCAATGGCATTTTTTTTTTGTCCAAAGTCTATTTGTATTGTTTTGGTTCACTGATTCTTTGAGAAGAACCAAAGTTTTCATGGTTGATCACTGCAGATACTTGCTGTTATTATATATATTGTTCTGGTTCTACCTGTTTTGCTCAGCTTGTGTAAATCTTTCCAGATTTTTCTAAACTCAGCTTGTTCATCATTTTTTATAGAACAATAATATTCCATTACCTTCAAATACCACATCTTATTCACTCATTCCCCAATTGATGGACATGTTCTCATCTTCCAATTCTTTGTTACCACAAAAGAGAGCAGCTACAAACATTTTTGCACATGTGGCTCATTTTCCCTCCTAAGATGGGTGAAAGCTTAATAAAATTAAAGGCTACACAAAAGTGAAATGCATACATCTAGAGGCAAAGGATTCTCCCATCTTCAGGTAAAAGCTGTATGATGATCCCTAGTAGTAGGTGTTTATTAATATTTATTGACTAACAACTGGCCACTTGTCAGGCTTATCATAGAAAAAAAATTCCTTTTCATGCATGTATTAGTCATTTTGATAACTGTGTTCCTTTCCTGTTCTGAAATTCTGTGATTTGTTAAGTGATTTCCGTTCATTCCCCAATTTGTTCAATTTATTGTCTAACAATTTAGCAATCTATGCTTAGTCATACTAATATACGATAATAACAACTTACCTGTAACTTCCTTTTTAACACAGTTCCTTTTTTTTTGCAAAGTGCTTGTCTCACAATTAACTCTATGGGTAGGTAGCAATCCTATGATTGCAGCTTGGTATACTAGGGGCACTGGCTTTAGTATCCAAAGGTAGGATCAAATTTTGACTCTTTTACTTGTTATCTGGGTGACGTTAGGAACTTCTTTTAAGCCTTTTGTGCCTCAGTTTACTCACCTGTAAAATGATGATATTAGCACATTGTAAGACATTACTTTTACATTCCTCTCATGCTCCATTTATTTCTCCTTTATGTTCTCCTTTTTTTCCTTCCTTCATCTCATGAAAGTAATTTTTTGGGGGAAAAGTTAAATATATTCTTCCAATATTGTATCTGATAAATCTTAGTGAATGATTTTTCGTAAGAGATGAAATGTACAGAAGAGATATGCACAGACCTAGTTTCTCTGGAGATATTAATGGAAATTCACATAGCCATTAAATTCCAATTACTTTTATTTTTCAGAAGTATCTTTAAAAGTATAAGAATTTGTGGGAAATGATGAGGCAATGCAAATAAGAACTGATGCAAATTTAAGTGAGAAGTATCAGAAGATCCCTTTGCAAAGCAATAACAATGTTAATAACAGTGTAATGTTAATGTTAATGATAGTGTAATGATCAACTATGAAAGATTTGCTACTTTGATAATAAAATGATCCAAGATAATATCAAAAGACTCTTGATGAAAAATGCTATCCACTTCCAGAAAGAGAACTGATAAACTTTGAATGCAAATTGAAATATGAATTTTCACTTTATTTTTCTTGCTTTTTAAAAAATATGAGTAATATTGAAATGTTTTACATAATTTCACATATTGCTTGCCTTCTCAGTGAATGGAGGCTGGGGTAAAAGGAAGGAAAAGAGGAGAATACAAAATTTAAAAAGAAAAGTTTAAAATAAATAATAAATTTTAAATATTTTAAGAGAGTATGAAAATTCATTGTTATTGTGTATTTCTGGTTCAGTGCATTGAAATTATGGTATTAATTATAGGGTTTTCTCTCCATAACAGCTTCTTGATGTGTAAAGAGATTAATTAGTACAATTGGTTACATTTATTTCTTTTTTATTGTGGGTTTAAATCATTATATGTAGAATGAGTTCATTTAGTTGTATGAGCATAAAGTACGCATAAGAATATATCTACAAGTTTACTATATATTTGGTGGGTAGTAGAGATAAAGAAAATTGTATTAAGACAAAACCCAGAAAAATATACAGAATAGTGGGGCTTATAAAGGAATATTGAAGCTGACAGCATAGTTTTATAACTAGCTTTATAAAATTAATCTATACATTTAAAATAATAGACCTTTAACAGTTTTAGTGTGTAAATATTTTTCTTTTCTTTGATTATTTGAATATTTGTATTCATTGATTTACAGTAACTTTAAAATTTTAATTTTTTAAGTAATAAAACATGTATGCAGCTGTCATATATATTTGAGAACTGTTTTTTTTTTTGTTTGTTTTTTGTTTTTTGTTTTTTTACAAAGAAGCATCCTGAAGTCTCAGGAAGGTAATCGATTGAACATGACAGTGTCAAACAGCCAATCAGTAAGAAACAGTGCTAGAACTCAGATTTCCTAATTCCTAGTCTAGTACATTCTCTACAATTATCTTTTATATATCAGAAGGGTTAGGAGCTTGATGCTCCTGCAATCTGGAAAGTACATTAAAAATTTTTGATCCTCCCTTTGTACCAAAGAAGAAATCTGAATTATTGCTGAATTAAAAGACAAAATAAGTTCATTTTATCAATACTATATATGTAATGCATTTCTGAATTTCTAAACTTTTCCTGTGTCATCATCTGGCCCTCACGTGTCATTTGCAGCTTCCACAAAACTCCCTCAAATTTCCATTTAATTAATTATGCCAACCTGGAATATATTGAAACTGTGATGGGGAAAGTCACATTGTGGAAGGGATAACTATACTATAGTGTACTACCTTCTAGGCATTTGAAAATTATTCAAAATTTGGTGAGAAAATTGCAATAAGATTGATAAATAAAAGATGTATTAAGTGCTTACTATATCCCAAGCACTGAATATATAAAAATCAGAAAGTAATACAGTCCTTCCTGTCTGAAGATAACAATTAAAATGGAGTTAGAAATTGGATTGGGGTGAGGGAAAGAAGATATACACTTAAGGATAAAATAGCTGGTGTGGAAGATGAATGTAGGTAAGAGTAAGCAGAAATAGAGATAAGCAATATTACTGAGCTTCTCAAGATATGGATGTCTCGGGCAAAAATTCATCAATAATCAAATTGGGACTCAGAGTAAAGATTTAATTACATTTAGAGTGGACTTTTGTAACAAAAAGGAGAAAATATAAATAGAGATAATGGAGAATTAATTTGGGATAATTTCTCATTTTATTGTTCCTAGAATCTTTCAAGTACCCTTCTCAGAAAAAGGGCTGAACCATAAATGTGCATAATGGCATATGTGAGCATCTAAATATTGAAATTTTCTTAAACACAGGCATTTATTTCCTTGATGTTTCCAACATTTATTTAGCTTGAGAAAAAATAGATTCTGCAGACAGATTCTAGGATGAAAGTATACTTTGCAAGAATAGCCATTTTATAGTCATTAGACAGTTATCCCACAGGAATAATTTGAGTTTAGTCCTGTCCAGAAGCAATAAGATTGATTGCTTTATTCCTGGGGAATCCCTTCTTGGATAATAATTGCAGAAATTACTTTGATCACTTCTAATCAGTTGACAATCAATACTAGATTTCTTTGATGATAAAAGCTTAAAATGAAATGTCTATTTCTGGATCTCTTAATCTACATAAGCTGCCACTTCTCTCCTTTATTTATAAATATTTAAACTTTTCAGGTCCATGTAGATGATGAAGATAGGTATTAACCAAAAATTACAAATGGAGTAATATATTAATAACAGATATTCCCCGAAGACTTTTAAAGTTTCCAAAGTGATTTCTTCATAGTACCTGGAAGTACAGAGTACAATTGTTACTACCTCCCAGTTTATAGATAAATAATCTTAGGCTTGGAAAAATCAAATTATTTGTTCATCACTGCACAGCTGGTAAATATTGAAGACAAAACTCAAAACTGATGTTTTGATTTTGGGTCCACTTTCAATTTTTATTAAACTGCCTTTCAATGTCATGGGTATAATTTCCTAATGTGATTGAACCAGTGATGTCCTTTTTATCTTTGTAGTTGAGAATAGCCATACCAGAGCTTCTCATGAGGCAGATCCCTTCCTCCAAGCAATATGAAAGGGTGAGATGCCTAGCAGGATGCCTTAGCTCATAGAGAAGTGTGGAGAAATGGACAGAAACCTAGAATTGGAGTCAGATGACCTGATTCAAACTCCAGTTCTTATTATTACCCTTCTGTGACCTTTGATTAATCATTTAATCTCTGTAAGCCTTAATTTCACCATCTATAAAAGATGGATAATAACTCTTGTAATTCCTTCCTCACAGATATATTGTAAGAAGAACACTATGGAGCCTTGAAATTCTGTATATGAGTGAGTTTTATTATTTCTGTGAGAAGAGTTTACTGATCCTCAAGTAGGATAAAGTAATATATCATAAAGTATTTGAAAAAAAATATACAAGAAATATGTAAATTCTGATATTCAATGGAGCTTCACTCTCATCTCTGCCCAATGGTTAGCTCCAAATGGAACCAAATGGAACACTACAGCCTATAGATGCAATGTCCCATTTTGCACAAAGAGGTAAAAACAGTAAGACTAAAAGACTGCCTTAGGTTTCTAGGCTTTACATTTTCACAAGAAGGTCAGTGAAGCCTTTGCATTTCAAATATTCAGCTAAAATTAAGCATGAATTGTGTTTTTGTGAAAAAAAAATCTTTACTATGTGATAGCCCAAATGTTATTTGACACATTAATGAGGATTCTCTTTTAGCAACACTGAGTCTATTAATTTAAAAGCTATTAAGGAAGATGAAACATTTAGGAGAAGAAAACAGTAATTCTTAATCATTAGACAATATTAATGCTCCATGTAAAAAGCTTGTGTGGGGTTATACTCAATATAACATTCCCTCTTTCCTTGATAGTATTCTTCCCCTACAGTACTTTTGAATTGCCCCTAATCACCAGCATCTGTTAGCCCTATTTCCCTCAGAAGTCATCTTACAACAAATCACAGAATCATAAAATCTTAGAGAAGGAAAAGTTTTCTGATTCCAACCAGTTGCCTGGCCAAGTGATCAACTACCCTAATTAAAGACCTCCAAAATCAATCTATTTCACCTTGGGATAGCCACAATTAAGAAGTTTTTCTAATGTCTAACCTAAATTTGTTCCTTTGTAGCTCCTACTCATACCATTTGTTTTCCCCTTTGGAGCAAAGTATAATAGTCTTTCAAATCCATGAAGATAGTCATCATGATCTCCTAAAGTTTGTTCTTCTTCAGAGTAAGTACACGGAATTCTTGAAATCTGTATCATGACATAACCTTAAGCATTTCAACATTCTAGTCAATCTTCTTTGGATAGTATCAGCTTATCAAAGTCTTTCCTAAACTGAAGTTTAAGCCCTAAATTCTATACCTATAAACAGAAACAAAAGGAAAAAAAGGCTTTCTAATGTGATATCCAGAACTCAATACAGTATTCCAGGGGCTTAATCCTAACACGGAGGGACTAGCACTTTCCATACCTTTCTTAGGATATTGCCTTTGTAACTGCAAAAAGAAAGTATTAGGTTTGGTTTACTTTCTAGCTGCTATATCACACTGTTGAATCATAATGAGTCTGAAGTCTAATAAGCTTTTATTGAATACAAGCAATCTCTGGTAATACATGGCAATTTATTTATCCACTGGTGTGTATTTCCATTTACTTTTGATTTGCCTGAAATGTTGATTATTATACTATATAGTCAGAAGCCATTGCTTTTTTGGTGGGGAGAGAAGTAACAGGAAAACAATACAAATATATTTTATGACTACTTACATGATTGTCTATATGTTTATTTTAAATATTTCTCACAATTTTTTTCTTTTGAAAGTAAAAAGTAAATATTTAGCTTTTAAAAAATTGTGTGTGAAATTTCAATTGGGTACTATCTCTCCAATATACTGCTTGGCTCACTCTTTTTCAAAGAGAAAAAAAAGAAGAAAAACTACTATATAACTCATCATTTCTAAAAGGGACTTCCAGGATCAGTCATAATAATTCATACATATATTATCTTAATTCATAAAAGCACTTTGTAAATATTAACTTTAAATGTGTATGTATGATAGGCTAAAGATAATAACTCTATTCTATATGCAGATGGCTCCCAAAGGACAATATTTCTCTCAATGTCCTCTTCCTAGAATTTTAATCTCTTATTTCCAAATTCCTTCTATGTGTATATATATATATATATATATATATATATATATATATATATATATATATATATATATATATATATATGTGTGTGTGTGTATACATATATCCATCTGCACACACTGCACACACTGTTGACACCTCAGATTCAGTATGTTTAAAATTAAGTTTTTCATCTTCACTCCAAACTTTCCCATTCTATTTGTTCATCCATCGCCCGTCAATTTCTCTATTTTAGCATGATGGAATCACTATTGTTCTAGTCATGTTAGAGTCTTCTTTGACTCTTCTATTTTTTCCTTCATAGCTACAAAATCCCATAAATTCTACTTGTGAAATATTTCCTTCAACTGTATCCTCTTTTGTACTTCCACTTCAGATTCTCATTCTTTTCTCTAGCTTCCTCCAGTCTCTCCTCTTGCCAATCTATCCTTTGTTTTGTTGACTGAGTAAACTTTTTTTAATGTTTCAATATCTTTATTTTTTTCATTTGGACAATTATACTTTTTTTAAAAAATATTTTTATTAATTTTATAATTATAATTTTTTGACAGTACATATGCACGGATAAATTTTTACAACATTATCCCTTGTATAAATTTTTACAACATTATCCCTTGTACTCCCTTCTGTTCCGAATTTTCCCCTCCTTCCCTCCATCCCCTCCCCTAGATGGCAGGCATTCCCATACATGTTAAATGTGTTATAATATATCCTAGATACAATATATGTGTGCAGAACCGAATTTCTTATTGCACAGGAAGAATTGGATTCAGAAGGTAAAAATAACCTGGGAAGAAAGACAAAAATGCAAACACTTTACACTCATTTCCCAGTGTTCCTTCTCTAGGTGTAGCTGATTCTGTCCATCATTGATCAATTGGAAATGAATTAGATCTTCTCTTTGTTGAAGATATCCACTTCCATCAGAATCCACCCTCATACAGTATCGTTGTTGTGTATAATGTAGTGCAGGCGTTCTCAAACTACGGCCTGCGGGCCAGATGCGGCCTGCTGGGGACATTTATGCGGCCCACCGAGTTATGGCAAATGGGCTGAGGGGCAGAGATAGAGAGGGAGTTTTTGTTTTTACTATAGCCTGGTCCTCCAGCAGTCTGAGAGACAGTGAACTGTCCCCCTATTTAAAAAGTTTGAGGAGCACTGATGTGGTGTATAATGATCTCCTGGTTCTGCTTGTTTCACTCAGCATCAGTTGATGTAAGTCTCTCCAAGCCTCTCTGTATTCATCCTTCTGGTCATTTCTTATAGATCAATAATATTCCATAACATTCATATACCATAATTTACCCAACCATTCTCCAATTGATGGGCATTCATTAATTTTCCAGTTTCTAGCCACTGCAAAAAGGGCTGCCACAAACTTTTTGCCACATACAGGTCTTTTTCCCTTCTTTAGTACTTCCTTGGGATATAAGCCCAGTAGCAGCACTGCTGGATCAAAGGGTATGCACAGTTTGATAACTTTTTGGGCATAATTCCAGATTGCTCTCCAGAATGGTTGGATTCTTTCACAACTCCATCAATAATGTATCAGTATCCCAGTTTTCCCACATCCCCTCCAACATTCATCATTATTTGTTCCTGTCATCTTAGCCAATCTGACAGGTGTGTAGTGGCATCTCAGAGTTGTCTTAATTTGCATTTCTCTGATCAATAGTGATTTGGAACACTCTTTCATATGAGTGGAAATAGTTTCAATTTCATCATCTGAAAATTGTCTGTTCATATCCTTTGACCATTTATCAATTGGAGAATGGCTTGATTTCTTATAAATTAGAGTCAGAACCTTTAACTGTAAAAATATTTTCCCAATTCGTTACTTCCCTTCTAATTTTGTTTGCATTAGTTTTGTTTGTACAAAAGTTTTTTTAATTTGATGTAATAAAAATCTTCTATTTTGTGATCAATAATGATCTCTAGTTCTCCTTTGGTCACAAATTCCTTCCTCCTCCACAAGTCTGAGAGGTAAACTATCCTATGTTCCTCTAATCTATTTATGATCTCATTCTTTATGCCTAAATCATGGACCCATTTTGATCTTATTTTGGTATATGGTGTTAAGTGTGGGTCCATATCTAATTTCTTCCAAAATAATTTCCAGTTTTCCCAGAAGTTTTTGTCAAATAATGAATTCTTATCCCAAAAGCTGGGATATTTGGGTTTGTCAAACACTAGATTGCTATAGTTGTACACTATGTTTTGTCCTGTGTACCTAATCTGTTCCACTGATTGACTAGTCTATTTCTTAGCCAATACCAAATGGTTTTGGTGACAGCTGCTTTATAATATAGCTTTAGATCAGGTACAGCTAGACCACCTTCATCTGACTTTTTTTTTCATTACTTCTCTTGAAATTCTCTACCTTTTATTCTTCCATATGAATTTTGTTGTTATTTTTTCTAGGTCGTTAAAATAGTTTCTTGGGAGTCTGATTGGTATAGCACTAAATAAATAGATTAGTTTAGGGAGTATTGTCATCTTTATTATATTCACTCGGCCTATCCAAGAGCACTGAATGTCTTTCCAATTATTTAAATCTGACTTTATTTTTGTGGCAAGTGTTTTGTAATTTTGCTCATATAATTCCTGACTTCCCTTTGGTGGATATATTCCCTAATATTTTATATACTCTCGACAGTTGTTTTGAATGGAATTTCTCTTTGTATCTCTTGCTGGTGGATTTTGTTGGTAATGTATAAAAATGCTGAGGATTTACGTGGATTTATTTTGTATCCTGCAACTTTGCTAAAGTTGTGGATTATTTCTAATAACTTTTTATTAGAATCTTTGGGGTTCTCATTTGCAAAGAGTGATAGTTTGGTTTCCTCATTACCTACTCTAATTCCTTGAATCTCTTTCTCAGCTCTTATTGCCAAAGCTTGCGTTTCTAGTACTATATTGAATGGTAATGATGATAGTGGGCAACCTTGTTTCACACACTAAAGGTTCTGGTTTATCCCCATTATATATGATGCTTACTGATGGTTTTAAATATATGCTCCTGACTATTTTAAGTAATAGTCCATTTATTCCTATACTCTCAAGTGTTTTAGTAAGAATGGATGTTGGACTTTATCAAATGTTTTTTCTGTATCTATTGAGATGGTCATATGGTTTTTGTTAATTTGATTATTAATATGGTCAATTATATAAACCAGCCCTGCATTCCTGGTATAAATCCTACTTGATCATGGTGTATTATCCTGGGGATGATTTTCTGAAGTCTTTTTGCTAATATCATATTTAAGATTTTAGTATCAATATTCTTTAAGGAGATTGGCTTATAGTTTTCTTTCTCAATTTTCAACCTACCTGATTTAGGTATCAGTACCATGTCTGTGTCATAAAAGGAATTTGGTAGGACTCCTTCATTCCCTATTTTTTCAAATAGTTTATATAACATTGGGGCTAATTGTTCTTTAAATGTTTGGTAGAATTCACATGTAAATCCATCTAATCCTGGGGATTTTTTTTAGGGAGTTGATTAATAGCTTGTTCTATTTCTTTTTCTTAAATGGGACTAGTTAAGCAATTTACTTCCTCCTCTGAGTAAAATTTTTGATTCACTGGTCTGGTTGTGGTGCTCCTCTACTCAAAAGACCAAACTCCTCAGAGGTTCCTCATTGCTACTGAACAAAATATAAACTTGTTGGTTATCCATCTTCACTATATTTTTTCCAGGCATATTATTCTATACTCATTGCTTCATATGTTTTATGTTCTTCTGTTTTGTGTTCATGACTTCTGTCTTCCATTCCTGTTTTACCCTCTTCCATCTTCATGCCTTTGCTATATTAGATTTTTGGCTTCTAAGTCACATTAATGAACCATAAATTTGAAGTTCACCTTCTTTAATTTCCTTTTTCAGCAAAAAATGATCTACTTTCTCAAATCTCACAAATGAGGAGACTATTTAAACATCTACTATGTTTCTACGTTGAAAATTCCTTTCTTCTTAACACTCTCTCTTCTTAGTTATTTGTGTTTTCATGCTCTCTTTTCTCAAATTCATTACCAGGATACATGTCATGCTATCCTTACCTCCTTCACCATTACCACCCTCCTCAGAAATTTCTGAGACAGGTGTCTGAGGCATGTATGTGTGCATGAGACAGACAGAAAGAGACAGAGACATACACTGAAACAGAGAAAGACAAAAACAGAGAGAAAAGAAAAAGGAGACAGAGAGAAAGAAAGAGACAGAGAGAAAGACAGAGTTCTAAATGTCTGAGAATAGATCCTAACTTAGGTCTTCCTTCTTCTTATCCAGGCACTCTATCTACTATGCTATCTAGCTGCTTTATAATGCATTGTAAGATCTTATTAACATATGTTTGCTGAATTGAACCAAATTAATTAAGTCACTTCCAATAATTTTATTGCTCTCACTTTATGAAACAAATATATAAACAGTGTGATATAATTAATAGTATGTCTCATTCTTTTTCCCTGATTACCTCAGATAATAATTCTCAACCATTTTTATCTGGTATCCAGAATTCTTAGTATCCCATATTATTCCTTTACCAAGTCAAACCCTCAGTTTACAGAAATTCTAGTTTAAATTTTTTCTATGTTCTTTCATCTTCCAAAATTGACTTCCCTCATAGTGTATATATCTCTCTATCACAAGGAGAAATCCACTGACAGTAGTTTTCCCAATGTGTCTAAGGAGTCTTTTGCCCCATTATTTATATGGGATTAACCACAAATAGATAACTGATATAAATCTAAAATAGATAGTTTTTAAAATAAAAACTACTACTATAGAAATTCTCTTTTTTGTAAACATATATGAAGAAAAGTAAAAACTTGTGTTACATGTACCAACTGCTGATGATTCAGCTTTGGGTTTGTTGGTTTTTTTTTTTTTTTTTTTTTTTTTTTTTTTTTGCATGTTAGTAGATGCCAGATGCTGCTCAACAAATGAATACTAGGAAAGAGAAAAGGCTTTATTTGAAATAGTGTAAATGTGTGTCCCTAGGTTTTTTTCCCTTTCTTTTATTGGACTAGAGCCAATGCTTGAGCAGTCAGTCATTCGAGAAGGGAGAACACCTGGAGTGAGAAAAAGTTGCACATGGCAGGCTGGGATATATTCCAGCTGCCTTCTAGGTTATAAAGCTGTTTAACGTTCACAAATGTTCACAAGTTGCAAGCAACTGCTGTTTTAGACTTTTAAAAGGGACCAGGAGGAAAAACATTCAAATAAGTCAAGCTTGAAAAGGGGATATATTTTCCCTACTCTCTTTTATTAGACATAAATGGATGATTTGTTCTACCTTTATTTAATTATGAAACCAATCACGATGGTTGGAGACAACAACTGCCAAAGAAGAACCCAAATTTTTGAAGATGCTATTTGAAGTGAAACTGGGAGATGTATTCAGGGTCAGTACTCAACTAACCAATCAACAAGTATCTTTTAAATAATACTGAAGATATTGTTAAAAAAAACAAAACAAAACAAACAAAAAAAAAGTCCCACTTCTCATTTACATTCATTCTATCATGACAAGAATTAAAGGATCTTCACCCAAAAGAAAGGGTTTCTGCAAACCTGTATATCTCATACAATATCAGGCACCCATCCAAGAAACCTTTGCTAATCAAATTCTCTGAACTAGTGGATAATTTAAAATTCAGAAACCCAATGGGTGAGAAGATTAGAGATTATTTATTAGGCAACATCATAGTAGATTAAATCAACTTTTCTTTTCATACAATGCTTTATCCACATGCCTTATGTTGTTGTACTGGCCATTCCCTAGGGCTTTTTCCCTGTTCTCCCTCCCTCCTTTTCCCTCCCTCCCTCCTCTTCTTTCTATACTTTCCCTCAATTTTCTTTATTCTTTCTACTTTTTCTCTCTTTCAAAAGACACATGATTTAAATTCCCATCCTCACCTCTATTCCTCCCCAAATGTTTCACAAGATTGCCTATCACAATGGGCCAACATCCACAAATATATACAGTGTACTTTTCTTCCTTGAGGGAGGAGGAAGGTATCTGTTCAGTGAAATACCTTCCTAGTGCAACTATCACAGCTCTACCTCCTTCCTCTGACTTGACTGTCAAGTCATCATTTATATACCTATTCCTCTCCTCCTGAACTGACTCATCTGACCAGTTATTTTAACTGCAATCAGGATTTGACTTTTAAGTAAACTGATCAAAAATATCTCCAGCTAGATCGGCCTGAAACCTGAACCACTATCATCATTATTTAAGTGATTTTCTTCATAAAATTATATAATTTTAGAACTGGAAGCTGTCTTTGGAGATCCAATACAATAGGTTCATCTTTTATGCGAAATGCTTCTCTAACTTCCTGATGGCACAGCTATCAGAATAACAGGTAACATGCTATATCACAGACTCAAGAACCATCAAGTTCTTAAGCAAGTTAGAATAATGGACCACATCTAACAAGATGGAATTTAATAGGGATCAATGCAGAAATACTTACATTTTTAAAAATTGAACTACCCAAGTTGAGGATGGAGAAAGCATGTCTATTATGATACTAGATTTCAGGTTTCCCAGTCAGGGAAACAAATAATAAGATTAGGGTTCCTGATGGTCAGGGAGTTAGATAATAAGGTTAGTGGCAGATTTGGGGTTCAGGGAACCAAATGAGGAGGTTTGGCTCCCCTAAATCCCCTTAGGATTTGGCACAAGATAAATAGTTGTGGGAATCCCCTTCTGGCAGCACAGAGGTCCTTTCTACGAACCAGAAAAGGCTTGGCTGATAAAAAAAAGTGTTCTAGTGGAGGAATCCTGGCAGAGAGATAGAAGGTTTCTAGCAGAGAAATCCCAACAGAGAGGTACAAAGTCTTGTTAGGGAAATAGGTGAGAGAGGTAAGAGAGGGTAACACTGAAAGAGAATATCATTTCAGCAGGCAGAGGTTGCTGCTATGCCAGTGATGGCATATTATGTCCTCTGCAAGGACTGAGCCCCAAGTTGGCTCTTTTTATCTACAAGCTGGAGTTTGCTCTTGATGGGGGTTGGTCAGTGTAGCTTGAGCTGGAATTTGAGTAGAACTGAATGAGTGTCTCTAGGTTTGATCTTTAATTCAATGGGAAGCTTAATCAGTAGTGAGTGTTATCAATGGGGGTGGTTACCATCTCTCAAGATAACAGAATGAAGCTGTTTATCCAGTTTCCCTAGGGTGGGGTCTTTTACAGAGGCTAGGGTTCAAGGAGAATCTGTCCTTCAAGGAGTTTTAGAGAGAGTTTCGGGGCTCCCCTCATCAGCTAGACTGTGATTCATGAGGAAAAAGTCTAAGTGTGCTAAGATAAATAGCAATCAGCAGGATGACATAAGATCCCTTCATACTTCCCACCATTATTGCATCTGAGGTTGCATTAATAAATAATAATAATGATAATTAGAGCTGTCAGTAATAAAACACTTTTGAGTTTGCAAAGTACCTAGCATACTTTATTTCATTTAAGCCTAGTAACAACCTTATGAAGTGGATACAGCCATCATCATCCTGATTTAACAGGCAAAGTAGCTGAGGTTAGGAAAGGGGGAAGGGACTTGTTGAAGATCATATGCCAGGCAGAATACAAGTCAAATGAAAGCTTTAAAGTTAATATGATAATACTTTCTAGTACACTTCTTATCTGGGTGGCTGGAGCAGGAATCTGAAAAACTTATTTGAATCCTACCTCACACAGCTTCCAAGGATGTGTGGTCCTGCGCAGGTTACTTAACCTTTATCCATTTCCTCACTTCTAGAATAGGAATAAAAATAGCACCTCCCTCCTATTGTTGTTCTGAGTATAAAATAAATGTCTGGATTTTTTCATCCTGCTCCTTCAATCTCTTCCTCCTGAAAGATCATGCTAGCTTTGAAACTCACAACTCCAGAGCACCTTCTCCTTTTCTTTGATTCTTCCAGAGCCTTCATTTAGGTATACTCTGTACTTGACACAAGTCAAATGTATCTTCATTTCCATTAGGGTGCACTTCTTAGTGCTTCTCTTTTATCCTCACCCTCTTCTTCCCCCAGAAAACCAAGTACCTTCTCTCCTTCCAAACTTTTTCTACTTTCTTTTTATGTCTTGCCTTCCCAGGCAGGAGGAATGAAGGTAGAGATTGCCTTTTTTTTTTTTTTTCTTACAATTTGCATTACCATCTCAGCACAGTGCAATGTGTGCTTAATAAATGCTTTTTGACTGACTGACTAAAGTGCTTTGCAAGCTTTAAAGCATTACGTCAATACTATTGTTGTAGTAGTTGTAATTATTATCATTAGTGTAAGGTCCTGTTTTTGGACTTTGGCCTGGTCAATCCATATCTCAGTATGGACTTTTTTTCTGAACACATTAAGGAACTGCATTGACATGCCTAGACGAGTCACAAGATCAAGTTTTACAACTGAAAGGAGAAAAGGAACAATGATATATTATGAAACACCTACTCTGTGCCTGTAAAATATGCAAAATGCTTTAAAATATAATCTCATTTTATTGTCACAACACTCCTGGGTGACAGGTAGGGGGAGGTGCTATCATTCTGAGAGATGATGTTTTTAGCAGTTTCATTTTCCATATGAGGACACTGAAGCCCAAAGAGCTTAACTGAGTTGTCCAAATTCAAAAGGCTAATTAATGCCAGAGCCACAGCCTGAATCCAAGCAAGAGCAGTGTCTGGTCTCAGAGTCAAGAGATTGCATTTAATGCCCAGGCTCATAGATTAGGAGTTAGATAGCTGGTTATAGGCCAGTACCTTACCTCCTTTGAGCCTCAATACCCTGATCTTTAATGTGGGAATACTTTGCACTACTTTTTTTCAGAGGCTTGCTATGGTACAAAAAGTGCTCTGCTCATAGGGAGGACATGAGTTTGCATTCTGCCTCTGAAGTTTCTTCCATATTTGACTTCTTAGACACTTAATGGCCTCATCAGTAAAATGAGAATAATTTTAACTGCAGTTAAACTGCATAACTCACAGGGTTGTTATGTGTTTCAACTGAGAAAAAATACACCAAACGTTTCACAAATCTGGGAATAATGTATATGTTGATTGTTATTACTTAAGTACTTAAAATACAAAGCACTATTTAAATGTGGATTATCATTAATATTATTTTATAGCATGGGAAATGTGCACTTAAAATGAACAGAGGCATTCTCTAATCTAAACAAAGATAAGAAACAGATGATGAATATTTGATTAGTCTATTACTAGACTAATCAACTGTCATTATAGATATTAGCACCCTGAGGAAATAGAAGAGGGCTAGTTATTTGTTTGTTTGTTTGTTTTTTCAATTTGGAGAGGAGAGAAAATAAGAAAGTAGGGGAAATGGGACTATCCCTTAATAGAATTAACATCTCTATAGCTGTAAAGTAGTTCAGAAAACTTAGAGAAGTTAATGAATTGCCCATTCCCAGTCATATTTGTGCAAGGTTAAGATTGGAACCCAAGTCTTTTGATACCAAATTCACTGTATTTCCCAGAGCATGCTGCCTCTTAGGAAGCCTTCCTCTATCTCCACAGCTGGAAATAATTATTTTGCTCTTAGTGCTGATATACCACTTGCTTTCTATGTCTTTCATATCTATCTTTTAAAAAAATTATTTTCTGTAGTATTTTATTTTTCCAAATACATGTAAAGAGAGTTTTTGACATTCATTTTTGTAAGACTTTGTGTTCCAAATTATCATTCAGTAACCATTAAGAAATAGTTATTGAAACTGTATCATACTTGGACAGAATCAGCTACACCCAGAGAAGGAACACTGGGAATTGAGTGTAAACTGTTTGCACTATTGTCTTTCTCCCAGGTTACTTTTACCTTCTGAATCCAATTCTTACCGTGCAACAAAAAACTCGGTTTTACACACATATAATGTATCTAGGATACACTGTAACACATTTAATATGTATGGGATTGCCTGTCATCTAGGGGAGGGGATAGAAGGAAGGAGGGGAAAATTTGAAAAAGAAGTGAGTACAAGGGATAATGTTGTAAAAAAAATTACCCATGCATCTGTAATATCAAAAAAATTATAATTATAAAATTAATTTTAAAAAAAGAAATTGTATCATACTGTAGCATCCTACCAACAATTGAAACATCACACCAGGGACCAACCATTCAAGAAGGTCTCTCTGTTGTTCAGTTCTTTCAGTTCTGTCTGATGCTCTGTGACCTCATTTGGAGTTTTCTTGACACAGATCTGGAATGGTTTGCCATTTTGTTTTCTGCTCAGAATTTGAACGCAGTACTATACAACTGTACCAGTTGACAGCTACTTCATAATTTTGGCTAGGGTCAGTCCTAATAATCAACATAAAGAAAACCCTCTCCATATATTCAATAATAACAATAATAAGAATAAACATCTATGAAGTACTTTAAATGTATTATCACTTTTTTTTGGTTCATAGTAACCCTCTGAAACAGCTGCTATTAATTCCCCTATTTTTAAGGTGAGGAAGTTTTACAATATTAGAAGAAAACCTGTTTTCCAGGATCTAAGGCCCAGCAAAAACTCCTTTGCACTCATCCTCTGGATAACCTGATAATCCCTGAACTCAGGCAACATCTACAAGTTCTGATGTGAAGTCCAATTATAAATGGATTTTTTTCCCTAGACAATCTTGCATTATTTTTGTTGTTGTGCCTTACTCTCTCTATATATATACATATATATATATGTATATATATACATATATATATAGTTGCTATACTACATTGTTTGACACTTTGTTTAATCACAAATCTATAAATCAAGGTTCAGCCACACTAAAATGGGTCCGCCTAACCAGGAATGGAGCCCTGGTATATGTGTTTAGTCCATTTTCTTGCTTGCAAGCCATTTTTCTCACTTTGAAATTAAACTTTTATTTGATTCCTTAATCTTCTGTCTCTCTCTAGCTTAATCTATTTGACTCTGGCCATACACAAGTCAGAGGCCAGATTGGTTTGGCTGATAAAACTGAGTGTGAGAGAGGTTAAATTACTTGCCCAGAGTCACTCAATTAGTAAGTGTATGAAGTAAAATCTGAACTTGGGTCTTCTAGACTCCAGGCTTAGGACTACATCTACTTTTCTCTCTCTGCTTCAGTAATTTCAAAATTTCGTCTAATTTCAGTCTTGAGTACCAACATGGAGGAATTTCATATCAATCTTTTATCCAGGAACTGTGCGGGAAGAGAGGACAACAAGACATCAGTGGCACTATAGGAATGAAATAGTGTTTCAAAAAGAATAGCTGATATTGCAGTGGTGGGAAAGAAAGGAAACCACTCAGAATAATGCTGTCAGTGCCTCTAATATTCAGCATCTTAGGGCAACACCTTGGTTGCCTTGCTCTGTTTTGGTCCTATTTATCTGTTGACCCTGACCAAACTTTAGTCTGCTTTGCGCTTCTCTCACTACTTCATTTTCTGATCTCTCCCTACACTGTACCCTTCTAAGCTTTCCAAAAACACACTTGAGTGAATGAAGTAAAATACAGAGACTAAAGCATTTCTTAAAAACACTTCCTTTAAGTATCACTTCTACCTTCCTTCAATGTAGAATCATTCTTTCTAATGAATACATGCTTTTAAAAAATGGAAATCAAGGTCTGGTAAGATTGTTCTTCTTTTTGGCCTTCCTGAGTAATCCAACAATTCAATCCAAACTCAAGTGCTTTTCTGCCTCCTACTCCTGAGCTCTGTGACCTTAGGTAGACCATTTAATCTTTCTGGACCTTGGTTTCTTTATCTGTAAAATGTGAAATTTGGCGGAGCCAAGATGGCGGAGAGGAAACACACGACTCAGTGAACGTCCTCACTCCCTCACAACCAATTAGATAAATTAAGTCTCAAAATTAGCTCAGGACTGATAGATACCACAAGGACTGGAAGCACGACTTACCAGCTGAAGAGAATCTGGAGTTTCAACAGGAAAGGTCAGTTCTCAGGGGAGGAATAAGAAAGACCAGCACAGACGGTGGGGTAGGGGCACACTGCGCCCATTGCGCTGGGAGGGGCTCTGGGATCAGAGAAGCCACTGAGGTAAAGGAATCTGGCACAGGCTGTTAGCTCTTCTCTGCTAATTATTTAGCAGTTCAGAAGAGAAAGCCAAAATATTTTAAAACTCAGATTAGATTTTCCCCGATTCTGGGGGTGACTCAGGCACAGATCACGGCACCAGGGGGTGTGGCCTCAGCTACCACCTGAGAATAGTTAAGAGACTGACAAGTGGGTGGATACGGCCCAAGGCAACACAAACTGCCTAGCTTAGCTGGAGGGAGTGGAACTCAGCTCCAGGAAGTCCCAGAGAAGCGGAACCTTTGAACTAGGGACCGCGGTTTCTGGCAGACACTTCCAGTTTGAGCGCAGGGGCTTCTTACGTCACCTGCTGCAGACACCCACTCCCCACCCGGACACATAGGCTGAGCTTCTTGCTGTCTTCACTATTCTACGCCCTCGAAGCACAGTAGTGCTAATCACCTCTGAGGCACCTCCAGGGAGGGGGTGGGGAACTCTCTCCCAGAGCTCTCTCTTAGCTCAGGCTCAGGAGCCGCTGCATCCATCCGGTCTGGGAGGAAGCTGGTAAAGAAGTAAATAATTTCCTACCCCAGGGACAGACCCCAAAAGATTTTTTCTAAGTATGAGCAAAAAAGCTAGAAAAACCATAGATTCCTTCTATACAGAGAAAGAGCGGGTGTCCAACCCCGAGGAAGTTGACAGCAGAGAATCAGATAACAACCTAAAGGGGAACAATTCCTGCCCCCCATCACATAACTCTCTCCTAGAAGAAGCTCTTAAGAAATTGAGGGAGATCGAAGAAAAATGGGGAAAGGAAAGAGAAGTTATGATAGAGAATAACAATGTCCTGAAATTGGAGTTGGAAAAAATAAAGAATTCACAGGAGATGCAGGGAAACAAAATTAGTGAATTAGAAAAGGTTAAAAAAACACAGGAAAGTAGGATTTCTGAATTGGAAAAGATAAAAAAGTCTCAAGAAAATAGAATTTCTGAATTGGAAAAAGAAAATAATTCTCAAAAAAAAAAAAATTAGGGAAATGGAAAAAAAATCAATAGAGCAAAATAATTCATTTAAAAACGAAATTGGGCATTTACAAAAAGAACTAAAAACTGTGAAAGAAGAAAATAACTCCTTAAAAGTCAGGATGGAACAAATAGAAATGAATGATTCACAGAGAACCCAAGAATCAGTCAAACAAAACAAAAAAAATGAGAAGCTGGAGAACAACGTCAAATACTTACTGGGAAAATCTATAGACCTGGAAAATAGATCTAGGAGAGATAATCTGCGGATTATTGGACTTCCAGAAAACTATGACCAAAAAAAGAGCCTAGATTCTATTTTACAGGAAATTATCAAAGAGAACTGTCCAGAGATAATAGAAACAGAAGGGAAAGTAGATGTGGAAAGAATTCATCGAACTCCTTCTGAAATAGACCCTAAAAAAAGAACACCACGGAATATTGTGGCTAAGCTGCAGAATTACCACACAAAGGAGAAAATCCTGCAAGCAGCTAGAAAAAAACAATTTAAATACCAAGGTGCCACAATAAGGGTCACCCAAGATCTGGCTGCCTCCACATTAAAAGATAGAAGGGCCTGGAACCTGATATTCCGAAAGGCAAAAGATCAAGGACTGCAACCAAGAATGAACTACCCAGCTAAGTTTAGCATCTTTTTCCATGGAAGAAGATGGTCATTCAATGAAACAGAGGAATTCTATATGTTTCTAAGAAAAAAACCAGACTTAAACAAAAAGTTTGATCTACATCCACAAGACTGAAGAGAAACAGAAAAGGGTAAACAGAACCCTTGAGAACTGTAACTCTGTTGTGGGTATATAAAAAATACTCAAGGATAATTTGATTTTACTGATATAAAAGAAAAAAAGGGGGGTGTGGTAAAGGGAAGGAGGTCGGTTCAGAAAAAGGGGAAGGAGTGATAAAAAGAGGGAAACTACATCCCAGGAAGAGACATAGAAAATACACCATATCTGAGGGAACTTAGTGAGGGGGAGAATCATTGTGTGAATCTTACTCTCATCAGAAGAGGCTCAAAGAGTAAATAATTAACATATTTGTTTTTCAGAGAATTTTCTCTCACCTCATTAAAAGGGGGGAGAGGAAAAGGGGAAAGGAAAAGGAGAATAAGTGAAGGGACTTGGAGGGAGGGGGGAGGGATCCTAAAAAAAAAAAAAAAAAAAAAAAAAAAAAAAAAGAGGGAGGGTTGCGCGTCACAAGGGGGGTCTGTAAATCAAATATCGGGGAGGGGGATCAGGGGGGTCAAGGGAAAAAAGTATAATCTGGGGATAATACGATGGCAGGAAATACAGAATTAGTAATTTTAACTGTAAATGTAAATGGGATGAACGATCCCATCAAACGGAGACGGATAGCAGATTGGATCAAAAAGCAGAACCCTACAATATGTTGTCTACAGGAAACACACTTAAAGCAGGGAGATACATACAGAGTAAAGGTAAAAGGTTGGAACAGAGCTTATTATGCTTCAGGTAAAGCCAAAAAAGCAGGGGTAGCTATCCTTATCTCAGATCAAGCAAAAGCAGAAGTAGATCTCGTTAAAAAAGATAAGGAAGGAAACTATATCCTGCTGAAAGGTAGCATAAATAATGAAGCCATATCAATACTAAACATATATGCACCAAGTGGTATAGCATCTAACTTTCTAAAGGAAAAGTTAAGAGAACTGCAAGAAGAAATAGACAGTAAAACTATAATAGTGGGAGATCTCAACCTTGCACTCTCAGATTTAGACAAATCAAACCACAAAACAAACAAGAAAGAAATTTAAAAAGTAAATAGAACATTAGAAAAACTAGGTATGATAGACCTTTGGAGAAAACTGAATGGCAATAGGAAGGAATATACTTTCTTCTCAGCAGTTCATGGATCCTATACAAAAATTGACCATATATTAGGACATAAAGATCTCAAAATTAAATGTAGGAAGGCAGAAATAATAAATGCCTTCTTCTCAGATCACAATGCAATAAAAGCTACATTCAGTAAAAAGTTAGGGGTAAATAGACCAAAAAGTAATTGGAAACTGAATAATCTCATCTTAAAGAATGACTGGGTGAAAGAGCAAATTATAGAAACAATTAACAATTTCACCCAAGATAATGATAATGATGAGACATCATATCAAAATCTTTGGGATGCAGCTAAAGCAGTAATAAGGGGAAATTTTATATCTTTAGAGGCTTATTTGAAGAAAATTGAGAAAGAGAAGATTAACGAATTGGGCTTACAACTTAAAAGGCTAGAAAAAGACCAAATTATAAACCCCCAACCAAAAATTAAACTCGAAATACAAAAATTAAAAGGAGAAATCAATAAAATTGAAAGTAAAAAAACTATTGAATTAATAAATAAAACCAAGAGTTGGTTTTATGAAAAAGCCAATAAAATAGATAAACCTTTGGTAAATTTGATCAAAAAAAAGAAAGAGGAAAATCAAATTGATAGTCTTACAAATGAAAAGGGGGATCTTTCCACCAATGAAGAGGAAATTAGAGAAATAATAAGGAGTTACTTTGCCCAACTTTATGCCAATAAATTTGATAACTTAAGTGAAATGGATGACTTTCTCCAAAAATATAGGCTCCCTAGATTAACAGAGGAGGAGATAAATTGCTTAAATAGTCCCATTTCAGAAAAAGAAATAGAACAAGCTATTAATCAACTCCCCAGGAAAAAATCCCCAGGGCCAGATGGATTCACATGTGAATTCTACCAAACATTTAAAGAACAATTAGCCCCAATGTTATATAAATTATTTGAAAAAATAGGGGATGAAGGAGTCCTACCAAACTCCTTTTATGACACAGACATGGTACTGATACCTAAACCTGGTAGATCAAAAACTGAGAAAGAAAATTATAGACCAATCTCCTTAATGAATATTGATGCTAAAATCTTAAATAAGATATTAGCAAAAAGACTTCAGAAAATCATCTCCAAGATAATACACTATGATCAAGTAGGATTTATTCCAGGAATGCAGGGCTGGTTTAATATTAGGAAAACTATTAATATAATTGACCATATTAATAATCAAATTAATAAGAACCATATGATCATCTCAATAGATGCAGAAAAAGCATTTGACAAAATCCAACATCCATTCCTACTAAAAACTCTTGAGAGTATAGGAATAAATGGATTATTCCTTAGAATAATCAGGAGTATATATTTAAGACCGTCAGTAAGCATAATATGCAATAGAAATAAACTGCAACCTTTCCCAGTAAGATCAGGAGTGAAACAAGGTTGCCCACTATCACCATTACTATTCAATATAGTACTAGAAACGCTAGCCTCGGCAATAAGAGCCGAGAAAGAGATTCAAGGAATTAGAGTAGGAAATGAGGAAATCAAACTATCACTTTTTGCAGATGACATGATGGTATACTTAGAGAACCCCAAAGACTCTGCTAAAAAGCTACTAGAAATAATTCAAAATTTCAGCAAAGTGGCAGGATACAAAATAAATCCACATAAATCCTCGGCATTTTTATATATCACTAACAAAATGCAACAGCAAGAGATACAAAGAGAAATTCCATTCCAAACAAATGTTGAGAGTATAAAATATTTGGGAATCCATCTACCAAAGAAAAGTCAGGAATTATATGAGAAAAATTACAAAACACTTGCCACAAAAATAAAATCAGATTTAAATAATTGGAAAGACATTCAGTGCTCTTGGATAGGCCGAGCGAATATAATAAAGATGACAATACTCCCCAAACTAATCTATTTATTTAGTGCTATACCAATCAGACTCCCAAGAAACTATTTTAATGACCTAGAAAAAATAACAACAAAATTCATATGGAAGAATAAAAGGTCAAGAATTGCAAGGGAACTAATGAAAAAAAACTCAGAGGAAGGTGGTCTAAGTGTACCTGATCTAAAGCTATATTATATAGCAGCAGTCACCAAAACCATTTGGTATTGGCTACGAAATAGACCGGTAGATCAGTGGAACAGATTAGATACAAAGGACAAAAAAGGGTACATCTATAGCAATCTAATCTTTGACAAACCCAAAGATTCCAACATTAGGGATAAAAATTCATTATTCGGAAAAAACTGTTGGGAAAACTGGAAATTAGTATGGCAGAAATTAGATATGGATCCACACTTAACACCATATACCAAGATAAGATCAAAATGGGTCCATGATTTAGGCATAAAGAGGGAGATAATAAATAGATTAGAGGAACAGAGGATAATCTACCTCTCAGACTTGTGGAGGAGGAAGGAATTTATGACCAGAGGAGAACTAGAGATCATTATTGATCACAAAATAGAAGATTTTGATTACATCAAACTAAAAAGTTTCTGTACAAATAATACTAATGCAAACAAGATTAGAAGGGAAGTAACAAATTGGGAAAATATTTTTAAAAACAAAGGTTCTGACAAAGGTCTCATTTCCAAAATATATAGAGAACTGACCCTAATTTATAAGAAACCGAACCATTCTCCAATTGATAAATGGTCAAAGGATATGAACAGACAATTCTCAGAGGAAGAAATTGAAACTATATCCACTCACATGAAAGAGTGTTCCAAATCACTACTGATCAGAGAAATGCAAATTAAGACCACTCTGAGATACCACTACACACCTGTCAGATTGGCTAAGATGACAGGAACAAATAATGACAAATGTTGGAGGGGATGTGGGGAAACTGGGACACTAATACATTGCTGGTGGAGTTGTGAAAGAATCCAGCCATTCTGGAGAGCAATCTGGAATTATGCCCAAAAAGTTATCAAACTGTGCATACCCTTTGACCCAGCAGCGCTACTACTGGGATTATATCCCAAAGAAATACTAAAGAGCAGAAAGAGACATATATGTGCCAAAATGTTTGTGGCAGCTCTTTTTGTTGTAGCTAGAAACTGGAGGATGAATGGATGTCCATCAGTTGGAGAATGGTTGGGTAAATTGTGGTATATGAAGGTTATGGAATATTATTGCTCGGTAAGAAATGACCAGCAGGAGGAATACAGAGAGGCCTGGAGAGACTTAAATCAACTGATGCTGAGTGAAATGAGCAGAACCAGAAGATCACTGTACACTTCAACAACAATACTGTATGAGGATGTATTCTGATGGAAGTGGAAATCTTCAACATAAAGAAGATCCAACTCACTTCCAGTTGATCAATGATGGACAGAGGTAGCTGCACCCAGAGAAGAAACACTGGGAGGGGAATGAAAATTGTTAGCACTAATATCTGTCTGCCCAGGTTGCATGTACCTTCGGATTCTAATGTTTATTGTGCAACAAGAAAATGATATTCGCACACATGTATTGTACCTAGACTATATTGTAACACATGTAAAATGTATGGTATTGCCTGTCGTCGGGGGGAGGGAATAGAGGGAGGGGGGGTAAATTGGAAAAATGAATACAAGGGATAATATTATAATATATATATATATATATATATATATATATATATATATATATATATATATATAAAATAAAAAAAAATAAAATATAAAAAAAAAAAATGTGAAATTTGAACTAGATTATTCTTAAAATTCCCTCTTCTTTAATATCACCAGATCTTTGACTTTATGATCCACGTTTGAAATTCCTGGTTGAGATGATCTGAGTTGAAAATGTCACAGCACACTGATTCATTTTAATAGCTTATTTAGCTGCTTGGAGAACTATCTAGTGTGGAAGCTATCTGCAGTCGTTATAAGTGAATGGTTCTACCCAATGACTTAATGCGCCTTTTCATATAGGAGAAGGAAAAACAATGGATAGGTTTCTTTCCAATATTAATGGAAAGGAAACAACAAAGTTGAATGAATTTAGAATCAGGAGGCTTGAACTCTATTCCCAGTTTGGCTGTTGGCTCACAGGTTGTCACTTTTCTTCTCTTGAATTATGAGTTATTCTGTATCTGTGAAGGCAGCCTCTACAACAGAAGTTTTTTCATACCAGTAACTTAATAGATTCAGACTACAGTGCTTCCCTCCAAAAAAAAAAAAAAAAATGAAATGAATAGTGGTGGTATTTTGTTATCTGACTCTGAGTGACCTCATTTGCGATTTTCTTGGATTGAAATGGGTTGGCATTTTCTTCTCCAGCTCATTTTACAGACAAGAAAACTGAGGCAAACAAGGGTAAGTCCCTGGGTCACACAAATCTAAATTCATATTTGAACTCAGGTCCTCCTGACTCCATAACCTATTCATAGTATTTCCCCTATAGTAGTGGCAACTCTCTATTAATTCTAATATTCCCAGACTGATCATCAAGAAAATGAATTAACCACACCAAGTAGGAGACTATGAAGTTTCCTCACCCAAACTCTCCCATGATCACTGTCTGTTGCATCTCTAAATTCTGCTTACCGAATCTCTACTTTAATATTTCCAGTGACCTCATAAGGTAGGGGCTCTTTGTTTAGGGCTCTACTTCTCTATATGTGTGATATGGGCCAGTAAGAAGAAAGAAGAGATGAGAAGTTACTGTGATTTTGGAATTCTTTAACAAAGCTGTTTCTCAGATATTTACTGACTTCAGTTGACTGAAGCTACTGTTTGCATTAGGGCACAGGCAGTTGTTTGCTAATTACTAATTAATCATTATGAACACCTGGGCAAGCTATCACCAGATAAAGTACACTATTAAAAAATGTCACTCAGGGGTCCATGGGTCAGCAAATAATCATAGCAAATAGGCAGTTAGCCATAAATATAGTCATGAGAGATAAAAGAGAGTTTCAATTTCAGCCAGTATAGAGGATATGTTTTATTGACCAGCAAAGACTTCCATGGATATATTTCCTGTTAGAAGCAATAAACAGTTATGGGTACACAAAATGCTAATTGGTCTACCTACTAGAGAAGATAATTTGGTTGAAGAAATATTTTTCTATTTCTTTCAATTTATCAGGGAAGAAGATATGTTCCCTGGAAGATCAAAAACAGTTATCTAGGGGAACTAAATAAAGAAGAAAAAGATATCTTCCATTGACATAGATTGCAAAATATCCATTGGAATTGCATAAATATCGATCTTCCTACATACAATGAGTACAGAGGAATCAGCTTTTCTCTTGCACCACAGATGGGGATTCAGAGATTCCTTAAGATTCATAGGGTTATTAGCCTCAAAAAAAGGAAACATATTGGAGTGGCAGGCAACTTGTTTGCCATGGGAAATCAGACCAGATAATTTTTGAACTGTGATGTCCATCATTTCTAATCAATCAACAAGCATTTTTACAGAGCTGTCATTCATCTGAAGAGACATATGAATTAAAACCAAGGAAGCAGATAAGGTTATCCAGAGAGAGAAGGGAAGAGTCCAGGGTAGAAGTATGGAAAGGCAGATAGATGATAATTCAGGAGAGGAGACTAAGAAGGAACGACTCTCCTTTAGGTAACAGAACCATGACATAACTATGCCAAAAGAGCTTTAGAGGGAAGTGGGTATCTAGCAAAAGATGGTAGTCAACAATGCTAAAGCCTACACAGAGGTCAAGAATCATGAGAACTTTAAACAAAAAAAGAAAGATGAGGACTGAGAAAATACCATTAGATTTGACAACTTGAAAGTGGTTAGTCACCTTGGAGAGAGTTTCAGTAGATGACAAGACTGAAAACTACCCTACTAAAGGGAGAATGAGAGAAGAGAAAGCTAAAGCAATGAATGCAGAAAGCTTTTTCCAGGCCTTGGGCTAAAAAAGGGAGGAAAGAGAAAGAATAACACCCTTAAGGGATTTAGGGTCTAGCACTTCTGAAGATAACAAAAAAGGAACTGGTAAATAGAATTAAGATTTAGAAAGTGGCTCAAGCTGCTAGCGAAAACAGAAGTTTAAGAGGTCAAAGGCACTTGTAATGGGGTTGGTATTATCAAGGACAGCTTTATTAAGATATCTTTGAAAAAAAAAAAGAAGGGAATAGGGATGATGGTAAGGGTTTAAGAGATAAAAAGGGAGGAAAAAGAGGCATTATGTTCCTGAGACATATATCTAAGCTATGATTGATAGCTGCCCCAAATTGAAGATCACTGCTTAGTAAAGGTCATAACATCACTGGATTGATAACTATCAGGAACCTAATTTTTATAGATGAATAAGCTGAGCTCCAAAGAAGTGATTTGCTAAGATCCTAAAGGTAGCACTAAATTTGGGGATATTTTTATTATGATACATACCATATTGCAAAATGTTGTCAGAAAGAATGTGGAAAACCTCCCTAGAGATTTTAAGGAAATGGGTATAAAATTGAAGATCTAAGGGGTATGAATGAAGTATCAGTCATTATTGTTGATTGAAGCTCAGTATTTTAGAAAATATGAAAAGATGAACATTTGATTAATAATATAATGGCAGAAAATGAGATTCCACTTTTGGTATAAGAAATAAAACGAATGAGTTTTTGGCCAGGGCTAGAATACAACAAAAGTGGATTAAGAAAAAACAAACAAACAAACAATCATTTGCCTGATGATTGGCTGATCTGATCAAGAAGATTGCCAGAGAAATTTGATAGAGCAGATATAGATATTTCCACTCAGAAAATTTTAAACTGAAAGAACAGAGGATTAGAGAGAAGGGATAGTATAGATTAAACTTAATTCAATCAATCACCATTCATCAATTAAAAATTAATTAATTTAAAGGTCTACAATGCTCCTGGAAATTTTCTAAGCTCTGTATATACAGAAACATAAATGAAAATGTTCCTATTCCCAAGGAGCTTAATTATTAAGTTAAGTAAAGACAAAAAAAAAAAAAAAAGACATAGAATATGCACAGCTTTATAGCCTTTGAGCATAGTTTCAAATAGCTCACCAGAATTGTTGGATCATTTCTCAACTTCACCAACAATACATTAGTGTTCCAGTTTTCCCACATCCCCTCCAACATTTATCATTATCTTTTCCTGTCACTTTAACCAATCTAAGAAGTGTGAAGTGATAGCTCAGTGGTGTCTTAATTTGCATTTTCCTTATCAATAGTGATTAAGAGCATTTTTTTTCATGTGGCTAGAAATGACTTTACTGACAACTATGATAGAACTAATTGTCATGTAAATAATGGTAAACAGGAAGCAATGTTTTGGATTTGGGTTTTTTTGAGTTTATGATTATGGGATCATACCTTTAGAGCTGGAAGGGACCATATAGACTATTAAGTCCAATCTCCCTTCTGAGAATGAGAAAACTGCAGAAAGTCCAAGTGAATTTCCCAGGACCATGTAAATAACAAATGTCTGAGGCAGGATTTGAACTTGTCTTTCTGAATTCAAATTTGCTCTCTTATAGATCCTAAGCTTAAGAAGAGTAATTTAAAGAATTCATAGCCAGGGAAAATACAATGCCATGTTTGAAGCTTCTAAAAGAGAAGGTGACTGAAAATAAAAGGGAAGTTCTCAAACATGAAATTTTAAAAATGGAATTACAAATGATTCTCTTGAGCAAAAAAAAAAAAAGGGGAAGTGTTTAATAAGATTGATGTGATTGTTAAGGAAGAAGCTCAGAAATGGATTTTCAAAGGAAATGTATAAAAGATGGAAGGGAGGATAGACAACTAAAAACAAATACCAAAAGGATGACATGAACAATAAAGAAAGCTAAAGACCAAAATGAGATGATGTTTACACTAAATGCTAAGGACAACAAAAATGGGAATTTGTGGTATCAAAGAACTGGAAACAAAGTAAGTGCATATAAAGGAGGGAAATATCTAAATAAATTATAAAAATTAATATAATAGGTTGTACCACAAGAAACAATGACTAAGAGAACTTCAGAAAAACATGGAATTAACCAATACAGAGTGAAATACTTAGCATCAATATGTGTATATGAAATCAGTGACACCTACATGTAAACAAAATCACAAAAAAATAGTATAAAGTGAAATTGGGCCCTGAAAGAAGAATGCTCAAGTAGGCAGACCCTAGAAGTAGCAACTTGGGGACAAATGTGCTATAACTTGATATAAGGTAGACTTCAAAGTAAGGGTTGGAGATAATGATCTCTGTGGAAAGTAAGCACAACTCCCAAAATATAGATGTCAGCATCCTGAGGCAAAGCCCCATTTTTCATTCATTATTTATGGTTCTGTCTACAATATATATGAAAAGTGGTCACCCAAGTATTTTTTAAAAATTTTCTTAGAGTTATCTTATGATAGATAACCCATTATTTCCAGAGCTAGGTTATTCTACTTTTTATATCTAATTACCAGAATTTTTTTTTTGTTTATATAAAACTCAAATCTGCCTCTTTGCAATTTCTGTCAACTGAATTTGATAAAATCTCTTATGATCATGTAAAAATGAAACAAATGAAAATATACTTAGGTTTATTAAAATCATCTTAAATAACTAGAAATAAATAATTAAGAGATCAACCTCAAAGAAAATCTCTAGTAGAAGGCAGCAGGGATCTCTCCTAGGCCAAGTTCTATCATTTTTATTAATAACATGGATGACTGTGTATTAAAGGCACACTTATCAAATTTGTAGATAATAATAATTAAGAATATCTAATATAATAAATTATAGAAGAAGGATTCACAAAAAGCCCAATATGATTGCCCAACAGTTAAATAAGAATGATAAAGATTCAGTTGCAGCTTCTATTAGTTTGAATTTAAGAAGGACCTTCATTAATGAATAAGCTAACTTTGAAGAATAAGAATGATATCTCTTGCACATAGGTAACTTTTTTATATTTATTTTCTTTATTATTATTCTGTATATACCTTTGTTGCTTCCTCCATTAGAATATAATTTTGCAAATAGGGATTGTTTCTTTTCTTACATATTTATATCCAGTACCTAGCATAGTGCTGGTACTTTGTAAATGCTTAACAAATGTTTGTGAATTGATAGTATCTGGAAGAAGCTTAAATTTATGTATCTGATAAATGCTATGTATGTTTTTCAAAAATATAGTATTTCATTTTTTGGCTTAGGGAGATCAGAGGGAGAAAAACTTCTATAGAAAGTTAAAATCAAGCTTGTGGCACAAGGAAATTGAATATTGAAAAAATGATTATTCATTCTCATTCAACCAAGTAATTGAAAAACCATGGAGTGGGGTATTCCAGATTATTAAAATCAAGTGACTTCATAAAAGGAGTGGAAATATGGGAGGAGTGGAAGTAGGAAGGTAATGGTTGAAGGTTGAAATTATTAATAAAAATGAAGTTTGAAATTAGCTTGAGATTTAGCTTGCACCCTCACCTTCTCACACTAGTTCAAATCCTACTCATTGTCCCTCTTTTATCTTAGCATCCTTCAAATGAACCTTCCCTGAGCTTTTCTAATAGAAAAGTGAGCTCTAGAGAACAAGATGTAGAAATCAAATCCTGTAACTACCACTTTCTACTTGTGGAAGTCAGCATGATAAGGCTAGAGTGTCTAACTTAGAGTTAGGAAGACCTGGATTTAAGTCCCTCTTCAAATATCTACTAATTGTATGATGCGTGTTTTGACACTAGGAAATAATTACCTTTAGCTTCCTCATTTATGAAATGATGGAGCTGAAGTTGATGATTTCTTAGGTCCCTTTCAGCTCAAACTATCATATGGAACAAGACATTGAGCCCCAGTTCTTCATTTGTAAAATGAGGGGATTAGAACAGAAGACTTTGAAGATCTTTTCCAATTCTACAACAAAGAACCCGTAATGCTCCTCTGATCACCTGTAGTTCCTTTTTCTACCTCTTATGACATTTGTCATATAAGTTTTTATATTGGAATTATTTATACAGATACATTCCTCTCCTGCTAGAATACAAACTTCTTGAGGGCAGACATTCAATTTTTGAATCCATTATACCACCTAAGATAGTGCCTTGCCTAGGAAGAAAATAAATAATAATATAACTCTCAGAATATTTCGAGAACATGTAATTTGTGGGATAGATTATTGACTGACTTTGTATATGGGCAAGTGTACAATGATTATTTGTTGAATAAAGAAAGAATGAGTGAACTACAATGAAATACTTTTAAAAAGGTATAGAAGAAAGAGTATATAATAAAACACTTCATCAAAAGTTTGTATAAGATAAAGTTGAATGAACAATTTAGAGTCAGAGCTCAAAATAGAGACCCTTAGATATAAAAAAGTTTGTACTTCATTGATAGACACTTAAAACTATGAGCATGGAAATGATGTGATCAAAGTGATGCTTTAAGAAAACTGATCTCAAAATAACATGTCAGATGCACTGATGGAACTTTCAAGAAACTGAAAAGAGACAGTGATATTATTGTTTAAAAGAGTCAATATATAGGTCATTTCTATTGGAAATATAAAGTAGATGACAGATATTTCAGATTGCAAATGATACTTTAAGGCACACTAACTAGTACAGAACAATAGTTGATGGTGAGAATTCACATGTACAGTTAAGTGCTCTAATAAATACTCTGAATTTGCAAACAAATACACATACATATCTCATATATACAATATACACACACACATAAAACACACTCTCACACACACATACATAAAAGCAAAATCATCATCTTCCTTACCATTATTATAAGTAATACAGTAAAGGGTATTCCAAAAGTCTTAGTGTCATTTTAAGCTTATTAAAGTTTATTCACAGCCCTTTGGATAGTGGCAAGAAACTGAAAACTGAGTGGATGTCCATCAGTTGGAGAATAGCTGAATAAATTTGGCATATGAATGTTACAGAATATTATTGTTCTGGAAGAAATAATCAGCAGGATGATTTTTAGAGAGGCCTGGAGGGACTTACATGAACTGATGCTAAGTGAAGTAAATAGAACCAACCAAGAGAACATTGTACACAGCAACAACAAGATTATATGATGATCAGTTTTGATGGATATGGCTCTTTTCAACAGCAAGGTGATTCAGGTCAGTTCCACTGGTCTTATGATGAATAGAGTCATCTGCACCTAGAGAGAGGACTATAGGAATTGAATGTGGATCACAACATGGTATTTTTACCTTTTTTAAATTGTTGTTTGCTTGCATTTTGTTTTCTAATTTTCTTTCCTTTTTGATCTTATTTTTCCTATATAGCATGATAAATGTGGATATATATATATATATATATGAAATGTACATGTTTAACATATTAGATTACTTATTGCCTAGGTGAGGAGATGTGAGGAAGGGAAGGAAAAAAATTGGAATACAAGGTTTTGCAAAGGGTAAATGGTGACAATTATCTATGCATATGTTTTGAAAATAAAAAGCATTAATAAAAAATAAAGTTTATCAGTTGTATCCTCTGTCATTTTAAGCTTATTAAAGTTTATTTTTACTGGAGGGACCAGTTGTATCCATTTACACACACAGTTTTAGACATGACATTTTCAGTATCTTTGTTATCAATATTTCTTCTAAATGATTTTCAACTGAAAGAAAATGAGCAACTTTATAGGTAATAATGTGTTAAATGTTAAATGATTACATATGCTTAAGCATTTTATGTGTTTGTTGTAAACAAGAGGAAATCATGCTACAAGAATTTCTACTGAGCTATTTGTGTGTGTGTGTGTGTGTGTGTGTGTGTGTGTGTGTGTGTGTGTGTGTGTATAAAACAGTCTTTTCCCCTTGGAGCAACATTAGAATTCATTAAATGTTTATGAAACTATGTGAATAATGTACTTATTTAGTAAAACAAAATTTTACTTTTGCATATAATATCTAATTCTACTTAATTTATTTTTCTATTTTTATAGCCTTTCAAATTTTCAGAATTTGTAGCCTGCTTGTCATAATAATAATATACTTTTTTCTATTCTTACTGATAAAATGTCTGAGAAATGAACAGATTTTAGAACTAAAATGGAATAGCTCATCTATTCATCCAGTGGTGAACTTTAAGCTAGTGAATTCAGTGATGTAAATGTTTCAATCACAATGCATGAGATGGAAAAAGAATATTCTTTATCTGATTCTCCTGATAATGAGTCAGTGAAGTTCCTTCCACAGCTGACAATCTAAAAGGTAATGAGAAATGTGATTCTCATTGGAACCAAATTAGCAACAAAAGAAATGAAGAGTTACATTGCTTCACAGGTAAAGATGGTTATTCTCAGCAATGGGATATCTCTCAAGCAGTTGGAGGAAATTTGCAAGAGCTAAACATTATTATGCTTTGATTTGGCCTTATTACATATTCTATAGCCCATGTCACTGAGAAAAGTCCAACTTTTTTTTCTACTTTACTTACTGAGCAAGTATTTATAAACATTCAGAAATGTACAAATGCTGAACACCAATGAGTAACAGATAGTACTAACTGGTTGATTATATTAGATAAATTAGAAAATTTCATTGGCCTTATGGTCTTACTGTGACATAATCAATGGAAGAAACCTAGACACAAAAAAGGACAATGAATAGTTTCCTAAGGGTTCTCTTTTGTTCAACAAAACTATGCTAAACAACTAATTCCTAGATAAAATAAATACACCTTCCCTTTGTCCTGAAAACTGAAAGGAAATCAAATCTATCTCAACCTTTTGTCTAGCATCTTTACAACAGACTCCTCTTAGTAAAAATTGTCAGAAGGCACTTATTTCTTGTATGTGTATGCACACACGTATATTTATATGTGTATGCATGTGTGTATTCCTATGTATATATGTATATGTGTAAATATACATATACACATACACACACTGGTCAATAAGCAATTGCTGCCTTGCAAGGCACATTGTAAATTCATTTAACATACATTAAACAAGACACAAATTTGATCTCAAATTTTGGCTATCAGGAGACACTAAAAACATCTATTTGTTCAGTTCCCTTTCTTGGGAAAAGACAATATTATTTTTAAAAATGTATTTGTTTTTAATACACAAATGCTTTATGATCATGATTGGAGAGAAAAAGCAAAGAAAAAGAGAAAAACCAATGGAGAGAAAAACAGAAAAAAGGAAGTGAACATCACATGTTTTGATTTACATTCAATCTCCATCGTTCTTTTTTTCTGGATGTAGAGGGCATTTTTTATCCAAAGTCTATTAGGATTGTTTTGGATCACTGAAGCACTGAGAAGAATCAAGTCTTTCATAGTTGATTATCACACATTCTTGCTATTATTATTTACAATGTATTCCTGATTCTACTTGTTTCATTCAGCATTAGTTCATGTAAATCTTTCCAGGCCCTTCAAAAATCTACCCGTTCATCATTTTTATACAACAATAATATTCCATTATCTTCATACAACACAACTTAATCAGCCATTCCCCAATTTGACATTTACTCATTTTCCAATTCTTTGCTATTACTAAAAGAGCTGCTACAAATATTTTGTACAGATGGGTCCATGGGAAAAGACAATATTCAAGATAATAATACCAGTGTACCTAGAAATGAAGTACTGAAGTTAATGAAATCATTGTTTAACAGAGGCTATAATTTAACCTGTGGCAATGATTTGTTATCCTTTGATCTCTCCTTGAGACTTGCAAAGGAAAGAAGCAGCTTAATTGGAGTCATTCCTCAGGACCCTAGATAACTTTCAAAAGTAATGAAAACATCTTGGCAAGAACATAAAATTCAGATATCAAAACTGACAGCACTTCATCCAATGCAAGAAAGCCAAGTCTGGAACTACTATGTAATATCCTCTATTCAGATATTCAAAGTCCAGCAAACACACACACACACACACACACACACACACACACACAATCCAAAACAAAAATCAGATACCATCATATTTTACATCAAAAATAAGAAGGAATAGATGTTCTTGACCAAAGAGCAAGGTGTTATTCAGTGAAAACAGTAAACAACAGATTACATATACATTTTCCACAATGCTCTAGATACAGATTTTATCAACAATAAATCAATAACTTTTAAATATTTATATTTTTATAAAAGCTTTTTAAAAAATTCTAATTTAAGCATTAACCACAGAGAATACATCTAAAAGGAGAATAAGGAACTTAATGGAGATTGTGGCAAATTTTAAGTTATAGCAACTTTGCTTGTAGATACAGATGTTCCTACAGCCTCAGATCAACTCCTCTGTAACACTACAAATTGTCAGAACAGTATCACAGATGTATGATTCATTTCTAAAAAATATTTTTGTAACGAATATTTGACTCAAAAGTGTGGGAAAATGCAGTTCCAAAATAAGTGATTACAAAAAATATCTATTTGATGACATATCAATCTTGAAAATATACTTTAAAAATTATTACAAGTAGACTAATTTTTTGCTTTCAAATAAACATTTTCATTCTACTATTCCTATTTCCTTTGTCCTATGAATAAGAAAAAAATGGAATGTGTTATTTGACCCAGCTTATTCCTTTGAAGTATGCTTAAATTCTTGTCCATATAGTGCTACAACTTAAAACTACACTGATTAGGATTATCTATGTAAATAACTCATAATTTCCAACCCCCTCTATATACATATATGTTTTGAGCCTTACAATAATAGTATCTCCCTTAAAGGGTTGTTCTGAGGATCAAGTGAGATAATCTATGAAAGCAATCTGTAACATTTAAATTTTTAGGACCAGTGCTATTGTTGTTGGTTGTTGTTATTATCTGGGCTAATGTTAAAGACTTCCCAAACCATATATGGCTGGAAAATTTAATACATAACACATTAATTTTTATTTTTTTTGAGCTGGCACTTTTATGAAATGTTTATTTAACAGGTCAACCTTGCCCCCTGCCCCCAACCCCAAACTGGAGTTTCTTCTTGTTTCCATACTGTGTGTGGGTAATGACAAAAACAGCTGCTGACAAAGCTGAACAGAACAAACTATTTCAAGAGTATGGCTAACAATGGCTTTAGTTATTGGTTTTTTTCTTTCTAAAGGCAAAATATAAATATATATTATACATATATATGTATATGTATATATATATATGTATATGTATATGTATATATATATATATATATATATATATATATATATATATATATATATACTCTACAGATCACAACAATGGTTTAGACACACTAAATAAGTTCAAGTGAGATCTGACAACAGGCACACCCAGGAAGCACAAAGTTGAGTTGAGCTGCTTCTGGGGCCCTCATTGCCCCATCTTCTGGCCACTGGTTGAGTCTTGAGGGAGAAACTTGCCTAGTGCCAAGGAAAGGGACAGGAAGAACTGCAGTGTCATGTTGGAAGGGTGATGCACAGAAAGCAGCAGGTCGGAAAGTGGTACCCGTTAGACATTGCTCAGGGCAGCCACCCCAGGGAGGACTTTGCCCTCCAGCAGCTCTAGACTGGCACCACCCCCAGTGCTCACATGGCTGACTTTGTCCTCAGTGTTCCATTTGGCACAACAAGTGGCAGTATCCCCACCACCTATGATAGTGATACAGCCCCTCTTGGTGGCCTCCACCAGGTTGTTCATGAGCTCTTTGGTTCCTCAAGCAAAGGCTTCCCACTCAAATACTCCAACAGGTCCATTCCACACAATCTGTTTGGCCCGGGCCACAGCTTCCGCGTACTTCTTGCTGCTCTCGGGACCACAGTCCAAATCCATCCATCTAGCAGGGATGCCAGAGGCCAATGTGGCTTGGCCAGTCTTGGCATTCTCATCGAACTTATCCGCTGTGACGAAGTCAACAGGCAAAGTGATCTTGACACCATTCTTCTCAGCCTTGGCCATCAGGTCTTTGACAATCTTAGCCCCCTCTTCATCAAAAAGAGAAGTTCCAATCTCCATGTTGTTAAGCACCTTGAGGAAGGTGAAACCCATTCCACCACCAATGATCATCTCATTGACTTTGTCTAGCATGTTGTTGATCAACTGGATTTTATCGGCAACTTTAGCTCCGCCCAATATGTCCAGGAAGGGCCTCTCTGGGCTCTCCAAGGCCTTGGCAAAATAAGTCAGCTTCTTTTTCATAAGGAAACCACATGCCTTCTGGGGCAAATTCACTCCCACCATGGAACTGTGGGCACGGTGAGCAGTACCAAAAGCATCATTGACATAGACATCCCCCAACTTGGAGAGAGATGCTTGGAAGGCTTCTACTTTAGCTGGATCAGCTTTGATCTTGTTCCCAGATGCATCTTTGCCTTTTCCTTCTTCTTCAACATGGAAGCGAAGATTCTCCAGCAAAATGATAGAACCATTAGGTGGGTTAGCATAGGCTTTCTCCACTTCTGGACCCACACAATCCTTCAGGAACAGAACATCTTTGCCCAGCAAGGATTTAAGCTCTGCAGCCACGGGTTCCAAAGAGTATTTGTCAGTCATAGGGATACCATCAGGTCGGCCTAAGTGGCTCATCAGAACAATGGACGTGGCTCCATTATCCAAACAGTAAAAGATGGTAGGAAGAGCAGCCTTGATTCTCTGGTTGTTGGTTATCTCCTTGTTTTTCATGGGAACATTAAAATCTACCCTTCAGGTCCACCTTGTCCAAGGTCAGTTTGCTGGAGAGAGACATGCTGGCGGCGAGGAGGTGGTGGGGTGGCTGCGACTGGAGCTCGGACTGCCTGAGCTAGGGACTGCTGCACACCGGGGTCAGCGCCTACTGCCTAATTTTTATTTTAAAGATCACAAGCCAATGCAAAAATATTTATTTTTTCTCCTTCTTAATACTTTTACCTTTAGCAAAAAATTAGTGTAGAAGCACAGATTTTTCTGAGAATAGCATGATTTCTTTGGTTGGTTGGTAAATTATAAATTTGTTTTAAAAGAATCAATAAAAATATTTTTCTCCAATAACATATTTAGAATATCAAAAATGATCATTGACAGAACTTAAGGAAGTAAATTTATTATGTGGCTCTTCTTGAAATGTTCTACATTAATTTTAAAGAAAATTTTTAACAATAGTTTTTAGTAATGGTGTTAATGAAGTATTTCCAGATTTTAAAGGAAGAATTTAGAAAAAAAACTTCATAAAAATTTTAATTCATCACATATACATTTGAAGTTAGAAAGAATGTTAATGATAATATGTGATGCCCAGGAAGATTAAGGGACTTCACCAAAGTTATATAGGTAGTATCAGAAGCAGAATTTGACCTTAAGTGTTCTGTCTTGAGAGTTACAGCTCCCCCTTTTTTCAACTTTCATTAATAAGCATGCAAGTAGGATAAAAGTATTGATTGAAAATGATACCGAGTTTGAACTGGTACACTGCATTAGTGATGAAGAAATAACAAGTTAAATCATATATTTGAATGTTTCTGACAAGCCAAAAGACTGATTAAAAAATCAACTTAAGACAATTGCAAGGAAGGTGATGAAAGTTGCTTAAACTTTTGAATTAGTAATTATTCTTATTTTCTTTCCCTTTTTGTTTAGCATTTTATTTTTTCCCAGTTACATTTTTTAAAAATTTAACATTTAAAAAAACTTTTAGTTCTAAATTATTTTCCTCCCTTCCTTCTCACCCCTCCTTATTGAGAAGAGAAGCAATTCAGTGTAAGTTATACATGTAGAGTAATGCAAAACATTTCCATAATAGTCATGTTGTGAAAAAATAGACCACAAGTGAGGAGGATAAAAAGCCCTCAAGAAAAATAAAGTTAAAAATGATGCTTCAATCTGTATTCAGAAATCATCAGGTCTTTCTCTGGGGATGGATGGCATTTTTCATCACGAATTCTTCAGAGCTATCTTAGATCATTGTATTACTGAAAATAGCTAAATCATTCACAGCTGATCATCTTGCAATTTTGCAGTTATTTTATGCACAATACATTTCACTTTGCATCAGCTCATGTAAGTCTTTCCAGATTTTTCTGAGAGCATGCTACTCATCATTTCTCATAACAATAGTTAAATCAGTAATTATTCTTGAGGAAAGACTATCTGTTAAGCCAAGGTAGGCAAGCTTAACTTGTATGAAAATAGCACAGGACAAAAAGCATTATCAAGGAATTATTTAAAAAAAATAAGCTCCAGATATGTATTTAGTCTTTTCATATTTAATGGGAGTTAAATCTACAGACAATATATTAATTTATATTCATACTTACTCTGATTATATATGGTGGGTTAATGAGCTTTGTGTCAAGAGGAGGTTAAATTCACCAAATATTTTTGCAAGACAGAAAATTATGACATATATTAAAGCTGTATATCCCAAAAGAATTCAACCACTGAACACATTTAGAATCAACACAAAATGTCAACCCATAAATGCTTATCCTGGAGAGTTGAAGATATAAAACATATTATAAAACATGATGTGAATCAGATTAAGAATTTATTATTTTGTCATTGAAGGAATGCCTTATACCTCTATAGATTATGTTTTTTCTGCAACTTAGTAGGGAGGAGTTGACTGGGGCTCTGAAAGATTAATTAATTTTCCTACAATCATATAATTAATAAGTGGTAAAAGCAGTATATTTGAACAGAGGTCTTCCTGCCATCAGGTTCACCATTCTACCCTCTTTACCATTTTGCCTATGTCAAAAGTAGATTAATAAATTTTTGAAGTAAAATTGTGTCTGTATCAAAAAAATGGGAAAAAGCAAATTAACACATGTTTAAAATTTCATACTTATATATGCATATTGACATTTCATATATAATATTTAATGGAAAAATATCAGTAACATTAACACTTTTATCTGAGATCTAACATACAGTGTCAAGATTCTATGAGAAATAATTTGATAGCTGTCTTTTTGAAGAGATTTCAAATGTTTAAAGGATTTAATGTTCAAAAGCTTAAATATTTAGTTATTCAGAAAAACAAAATATATAGAATTCCAAAATTCTGAACCATTCCAGGAAACTGAAGTGTTTAGGTTAGTTAAATATTTGTCAGTGAAACTGAAGCCATCATTCAAAAGAAAGCAGGATAAGCTAACTGCCTAGCAAACATATTTTTAAAATAAATACTTAAATTATGCAGCATGCTATTTACCCAGATCAACTTTTTAAAAAATCCAACCTCAATTTTATGAGCATCTTGACATGATCATTACTGCCCTTACTTCCCTTATGACACAAAGAACAAATTATAGATATAGATAAAAAAACAGTAGTTCTCAATTATGTTAAGGTGAGTTAAACAGTAATTTCCCTTTGACCTACAATAAAATATCATGGTTTTCCATCCCTACAACACCAAAAAATAGCATTTTCTATCATTATGTTTAAATACTTATACTTAATTATTTATGGGTTTTTCAGACATTTCTAATATTGCCTACTTGTTGTGAAAGATTTCTTCATCCTCAACACTCAATACCAAATATCCAGTTTATGTATGCACTATATTAAACCTAAATGAACAACTCTGGGGCATATTATGCATAGAACAATAGTAGAACATGTAGCATAATTTGTTATTTTTCAGACATAACTCTCTGATGAAATGGCTAAAAAGAAATTAAAATGGTGATCTATAGAAAAAGGCAATCCTCTGCAGAGCAATGTTATAAAATAACCAATTTTCAAGCTTCAGAATTACATGTTTTTGAAATATTCTGAAAATATAGATGTCAGTCTTTAGAATTAAGTTGGTGTTGGTTTCCTATCTAATTAAAATCCATTTTCCATTTCAGAGATAAAAGTCCTTTCAGCCATTCTTCACTTATAAGATAGAAGGGATCTTGAAGATGCTTAATTTAAGGCATTCTATATGCTACTTTGATTTCTCTTCAAAGTTTCTCTCTTATTCCTGGAATGCTTTTCTCTTTTCACCTTTCTGTCTTGGAATTCCTGGTTCCCTTTAAGGTCTAGATCAAGTATAACTATCTCCAAGAAGACTTCGCTAATTTTCTCATTCTTCTTTCCCTTAGCTCACCCCAATAATTTTGTTACTATTATGCATATGTTATCTTTATCCATGTATTTGTACATTTGGTCCTTTTCCCTTTTTTCAAAATTTCTTGGGATTCATTTGGCTCTGCTTATTTCAATCTGCATCACTTCATTAGGATCTTTCCATCCTTCTTTGTAGCTATCACATTCGCCATATATTACAGTGCAGTAATATTCCATTATATTTATGTACCACAATTTGGTTAACTACTCCCCACTAAATGGATTGTTCCAAATTTCTTAGTACCACCCAAAGTTTTTCTATAAATATTTTGGTTTATATGGGGACTTTCTTCTTACAATAGTTTCCTTATGGTTTAAGTCCTAAGGGGTATATAATGGAATCTTTGGATCAAAATGTGTGGATATTTTACTCACTTTGTTTTCTTTTTTTCCAAATTTCTTTCCACAATGATTTTATCAATGCACAATTCCCTCAAAAATGTTCTTATGTGACTATCTTTACATTACTTCTCCAGTTACTAACTATTCTCTTCTTAGTCCTTTCCTGAGGTATGCCCATCAACTGAGGAATGGCTGAATAAATTGTAGTATGTGATTATGATGGAATATTATTGTTCTGTGGGAAATGATGAGCAGGATGCTTTTACAAAAACCTATAAAGTCCTCCATGAACTCAAGCGAAGTGAATTGTGTACAAAGTAATAGCAATGTGGGATGGTCAGCTATTCATGATTTTGCTATTCTCAGCAATATAATGATCCACTAATACTCTGAAGGAATTATGATGAAAATCCTATCCATATCCAGAGAAAGAACTGATTGTGTCTAAATACAGACTGAAGCATACTCCCCCCTCTCTTTTTTTACTTGATTTTTCTTGAGGATTTTTTGGGGGAGATCTATGTTTTCTTTCACAACATCAGTTCTGTGGGAACATCAGTTTTGCACATCACATATACTTCCTTACTGGGGCCTGGAGGTGGGGATAACATAGAGAGAATCTGCAACTCAAAGTTTTCAAAAACAAAGGTAAAAATGTTTTAAATTTAACTGGGAGAAAATAAAAATACATTCATAACCTAAAAATGAAAAATGTAAACATTTTGAAAAAAGAAACAAGCAGAGCCAAGTTTTAAAAATTACTCAATTCCTACAATAATGTAACATAAAAAGTCCATACACAAAAAGTTTAAGAATTAATATTGCAATATTAAATTCAAGCATAGCTTCAAAAGAAGAGGTGAGAAGATAGTCCCAAAGTGCCCCTTTGCACAGGTGAGAGGTCCGCCAATGTCACACATTGCATTTATTTTCAGACTTTTTCAATGTATTATTGATAAGATACTTATTTTTGATATTTTTCTTTTTTGTCCTTAAAATATTTTTGCTATACAGAATGGTTCTCTGGGAGGGAGAGGGAAAGACAATGGAGGAAGTATGGTGACACAGAAAACAAAGGACATCAATAAAAAATTTTAACAAAACACCAACTGTGACTAATAATATAATTTATATTCACCAATGAGAAGGATGTTCTATAATTTCTGATGAGCTATCAAACAAGAATGGCAAGATATCTGAATATTAATATCTCATAAATTATGTTCACTGGGTCTCAGTTTTCTCATGTTTCCACCAGAGAATAATTACATCTACCTCTCCTAAATTACAGTATTGCCATGAAGAGATAATATAGGAGAAAGCACTTTGAAAAGGAGGTGTGCTATATAAATGTAAGGTACTTAAGTCAACATTCTTCAGTGATAGGATATTCTTGGGCATAGGTATTTCTTCCACTAATATGTACCATAGACCATACATAATATAGTAAATAGATAAATAAGAACTGCCTGAAATTCAGAGTGATTAAGTCATTTGCCCATTTTCATAAATCTAAGGTTAAAAGTGATGTGAACTCAAATCTTCCCAACTTCAAATACAATGATTTATTAGCTATCCCACTACAATATATACTTTATTTTTATGAAATAATTTTATTCTTAAATTACCAAACACAAAAAGGAACGTTTCCATATATAAATCACACACACACACACACACACACACACACACACACACACACACACACACACACAGAGTAAGTTATGGAATAGGAATTTTGATGTGTGTGTGTATATATATATGTATGTATATATATATATATATATATATATATATACATATCCTTACAATATTTTTGCTTTCAAAACTCTCTTTTTTTTGTCTTTATCTTTCTTTAAACTTCTTGCTTGCTTTAGCAGAGCTTATGATTACATAACAAAGCCCCAGGTCTTTCCCCTGCCTTTGCTCCTGAAATATTTTGTACAACTAATATGGTCAAATTCATGTGACCTTTCTCTTTACAACCCTTCCCAGTTATGATATTGTCACCTAGGAGAGGTTGGTAGGGGAAGATTTGTTGTTGTTCTTGTTTCCTTTTCCCATAATCATTTTTTTCAAAATTGATCATTTTGAAGATTTTTATGAGCTAATATAAAATGAAATAGCAGAACCAAAGATCAGTTTACATAATGGAGAAACCAATGAAAAAGAAAACCAGATGAAAACTTCAGAACTCCTATCAACACATTAGCTAGTCATTACTTCAGAGGAATGAGGAGGTACCATGCCTCTAGCCTCCTGAGAAAGGCCTACAAATGGGTAATGAGAGATGTCTTCAAACAAGGCCAGTACTTGATTTGTTTTTATTGTTCTATATGTAATTAATTATTAGAACGGAGAACTTCCACTTTTTTGAGGGTGTCTTTTGAGGTGAGTTAGTGATAACTGATAAAAATACAAAAAAGAAGAAGAAAAAGAAATTCTCAAGGAGACACAAGCAGGAAAATTTTGTCACTGACTTAATATTTATGATACACTTATTAAAATCAAATGTAATATAGTAACTTTATGGCTTCATATATAAATCCCCATTTATTATTGTCATATATTGAAATGTTTGTCCTTTGATGAATAAGAGGTTTCATTTTATATGTACTTTTGAAAATGAGGTAATGTTCGTAAAGGGCTCTATAAACCCTAAAGTATTATCTAAATATCAGCTATCAGACATGTAGTTTAGAAACTTCTCCAGGAAATGAGGCTTTTGAGGCTACCAAGTTGCATACACCAAATAATAATTGCATATGCCCAATTCCCTTTTGTTCCTATAAGCACATATTCTTGAATTATAAGGTGAGGTTCACTGGGACCAGGAGGTGAACCCATCCTATAGAAGCATATGAAAAACTTCATTCTGAGAGAGAACAGTGGGAGTTAAAACCATCTGTTTTCAGTTAGTGACTTAAAATAAAAGGCTAGAATTTTTCCAGTAGCAATCAATTTCTTTGAAGACCTCATAGCATTCTCTACAAAAAGGGGAACAGAAAATACATTATTTTACATAATCTAGTAACATCATCTAGTCAATGGAAAGAAACAAATATAACTTCAACTTTATATCACTTTAATTCTCTGATAGAACTAGGAACACTGAGGGCATTTAATAAATGCCTTTTGAATGAATGAATATTCAGTATCCCAAAGTCTTTTACTTTTCAAGAAGCAAAAAGCATTAAGCATTTTATTTTATGTAATGGTTGTTCACATCTGTCTGAATTTCCCATCTGGCATCATTATGGTCTATGAGTGAATGTTGATCAGAGAAGAAAAACTGTGGGGAATAATGGCTAGATATTATCATAAATAATGTTTTTTCTACCTCTACTAAGAAAAGAACATGAAAAAAATGAGTTTAATTTATAGCCTAAGAGAATTTACTTTAGATAGAAGTAAGAATTTCTAGAGAGAGAAGAAATTCTTAGGTATTTGAATGGGCTTTGAAGAAGGCTATGAAATCTTCATCATCATCATCATCTTTATTATTGCTAATACAATATATATGAGAGACAGGGGAAATGGCATTTACTCTACATATAGGTAAGACAATCTTAAAAATTTTCAAAAATAGAACATCTCATCTGAGAATGGACAAAGTATGTCCATAGAAGACGTGGGATGGGTTAGAAGTGTTTCTTCTGGTACCTTTCTTACACTATAATTTGAACATAGATTTTCAAAGATCACAGCAATGAACTGTCAAACTATCAAAAAGCAGCAACTCTACTTGCTTGGGGAATACAAAATGTGTGTCTGCAAGTCCATCAAGATGAATAATGGGTATAGGGATGTCATACAACCTTATGAATTTACTTCCTAAAGAAGGTAAATAACAAGCAGATGCTTTACTTCTTACATTACACCCAGATCTGCTTGGCTGATTTCTGGGCTATTAAGCCAGTACATTGTTTATTATCCATACATACATCATACATCGCCCATCTTCCTTTGCTCACAGGGTGCACTGAACTCACCAAAGACTTCATATTTATCTAGTGTTTTAAGGTTTTCAAGATGCTCTATAAAATACTCCTATGAGACACATAATGCCAGTACAATTACCCTCTTCTACAAACGAGGAAACTCTACAAGGCTCAGAGACATTAAATGATGTGTCCACTTGTAGCATAGCATTCACATGTTAGGTGTTAATTAAATGTTGACTTGGCAAAGAAAAGTACTGCAGGCAACTAGGAGAGAGAATGGGGAGAGAGAGACCTAGATATGCTAGTAAATTTTTTGAGAGGAAATATCTATTCAGTAGCCTGAAGTTTGGAAGCTAATTTTGCTAGAGATCCAAATAAGAAATGGTGGTATGCATGGATAGCACACTGAGCAATCAAACTGGGAAGAATTTGTAGAGGAAAAATCTCTATTGTCATCAGAGTAAAAGTTTAGTGCAATCAACAATGAATTGTGCAGAAAAAAAAGGGTTGAGAAAGCTATGGTTGAGAGAAGTTTTTTGTTTCTTCTATAGTACTCAAGGAATTGAGCTTAGAACTGTGAAGATATATGAGTTGGGTTTATATTTTGGAGAACATATGGATATAATTTTGAGTCATTTGTTTGAAAAAACACATTTCACTGACTCTTGTTCAAAAAGGAATGAAAACTAAGTTACTCTCATGAAAATAAGGGCTATTTGGGATCAGGATCTCTTTTATTAGTGCCATTAAAGTCTGTTATTGATCTCCTGTAGGTTCTGAAACAAATGATTCTTGTAACATAAGGGCAAATTTTATTCTAATCAGACCTTGTGTTCAATCAGAGACTAGCCAGCAGCATTTTAAAATGAAATAGCATTTGTAGGCAGCATTTTAGTGCAGCAATTCCAAATGAGGCTAAATTTCTAACTCATCAGCTTCTCTCTGAAACACCCCTCCCCCAACATCTTAAAAATATCCCTAAAACTCATCAGTGGCATAATGTTGACATATTGTTTTTCACAATTACTGAATATACTACAACATATATTTACTAACCTAAGGGAATAAGAAATCTACATTAATCTAAAACATCTGATTAAAGCATTAAAGCCCCAACTTTATAGCATATCATTTCTCAATCATACTATCTACATACTCATTAATATAATTCAATTTCATTATATGAACCCAAATGGAAAATATTAAGTGTGAGATTGCATTATACAGCTTACTGGTCCTATTAATTAAAATATAAATGCTTTGTCTTTCCACGATGTCTTTTATCTGAGACTCCCTAAGAAATCTGCAAAACAGGAATATATTATACTTTGCTACATTTCATCACTCTCATTCCACAACTGAGTAAAGTGATGGTGATGGTCATGGTGATCAAAGAGCATTAGAAAGAATGCTGGACATGATGTTATGCGCAGTCTCTTTTACAGTTAATTACAGACTTCTTGTTCCTGTAGGATCTTATGGTCTAGGATAGTATTTTTACCCAGACTGGGAAAATACTGCCTTTTTTTTCAATCATTTCTGTACCCCATAGGATCATAGATTTGGAACTGGAAAGGGCCTTAGAGGCTACTTGGGCAACCTTTTAATTTTACAGATGAGGAAATTGATGCCCAGGAAGATTAATTGATTTGCCCAGTATTTGAGGAAGGTTGCACCATCCACTATGCCATGCTGTCTCAATTTGTCTAATGCAAAACTCTGCAGATTGTTGTTGCTGTTAAGTCCATTTTTCAGCCAAATTTGACTTCTACGAGGTTTGATGTTTTCTTGGCAAAGATACTGTAATGGTAACCCATATCCTTTGCCAGCTCATATTACAAATGAGGAAACAGGAGCAAATTGGGTTAAATAACTTGCCCAGGTAACTTAACTAGTAAGTGTCTAAAACCAGTTTTGAACTCACAGTAATGAATCATAAATTGAACTAAAATGGGAAACCCTGTGAGTGATACTTTATCTCCTAAATTATTGCCCAGTGCTTAGTCCTAAACTGCAGAGAAGACCTAGCTAGTGATTGGCGTACAAGTCCAATTCATCAAGAGAAAGATGACATAAACATGAGCTCCCTAATGTAGTGAAATAAAACTGAAATTATTTAGATTAGATAAACAACATAGGAAAGTTTTGCATGCTGGGTCTTACTAATGCTGCAGCTCAGACTCCAGGTGATGAGAGTGAAAGCTCCCTGGTAGCATGACTAGTTTTAGGATATAACCTTCTATTCATAATCAATATAATTATTGAAGTCTCCTCTATTAATGAACGGATACTGGTAGTGGGTAGAACAGACCTAAATTGCTGTCAAAGAGAAAATATTATTGACAAATGCTCACAAACTATATTCAAATGGTATCTAAAGGTTACAATAGATCCAGATTAATGTATGATAAGATTAAATTATATCATTTGATTGTTAGCTCCTTGAAGGCAAAAATTGTCTTTTACCTCTTTGTAATGCTAATCATAGTGTCTGGCACATGGTAGATGCTTGATGAATGTTTATTGATTTGAGTGACTATTAATGTAGTATAAAAGCTATGTTAGGGAAGATTTTGATACATTTTTATTATAAAGGAGATTATGGCAGAGTTGGAATTTGAATAAATCATTTAAATGGAAAAAGATAGGGGAAAGCAATGAATTTCATTAATTGCTAAAATAAATCAGGCTATTTAAATTCTTCAACAATTTAAAGATCTGTGAATTCACCATGATGAATCTTCTTTCTACCAAAAAATATCACTATCCCTTTTCTAACTCAAGAGAAATGTTGTGAGTTGTTATGGTTAAAAAAAATTATCACACTGAAGACAACTTGTTGATTAACTCTTCTAAACTAAACCATTTGTCAGACAACAGAATTACAATTCATTATTACTTGACCTCTACTTTAATCCTTACTAACTAGAACTTGACTTTGTAGATATAACTTTTAATAATGGCAAAGTCACTCTATACACAATATGATTTATAATGGCAAGACTTTAGCTGAAGTGATTGAGATAAATTAAATCAAAGAAATAAGTAGAAAGAAAAATGTTCCCATCAATTCAGGGTATTACCTAATAATAGCTAGTTTTTACATAACGATATAAGGCTTACAAAGTATTTTACAAATATTATCCCATTTTATCCTCACAAAAACCCTGCATATGTCCATGTGCACTTATTATTCTCATGTTACAAATAGGGAAAATGAGGCAAACCAAAAGGTCACACAACTAGTATTCGTTAAGTATAGTATCCACACAGACTGTCCATTAAGTCCTCTAGATACGTAGAAGACAAGGACACTTAGAGGTGAGGGTTCTGAAAAAGGGTTGCATTAGTCTAAGTCACTGATGACCAGGATCCAGCAAGGAAGCTGTTTTAAGGAAAGAAAGGAAGGTATAAAAAAACCACTGAAGAAAAAGGAATGTGGTTTCTTCACTAACTCTAGAAAGTAAGTAAGAAAAACAACGAGAGATTATTATAAGATTTCTTGCCTATTTTGATATTGCATTCTCTTATGAGGAAGTTATCAGGCCAAAGAATATATGCAATTCTTTTAAGAGCCCTTTCAGCTACAGCATGGGCTAAGCTATCATGGACACTTTGGAGCAGTCTTATATGCCAAGTGCTACATGGAATGAGTACTTCCCCCTGGATCTATCCAAAATTGAGTAATGAAAAGATTCCCTACTTCCCAGAATAAAAAATGAAACAATTAACCTTAATCCCTGTGCTTATTAAATCCAATATTATTTCACAAAGAAGTTTGCAAAAAAAAGAATCCCTTTTTAAAAAGCACAAACTGTCTGAAGCCATTCTAATAGATCATTTATCCCAAGGATGTTTTTGAAAATTAAGAGGTTGAAAAGAGAAAAAAAAACCAAATAATCAATTTTCGAACTCTCTGAATATTACAAGGAAAAACAGTTTCTTACATACCATTCTTCCATTCCTCTAGTTAAGGATTCTTCTAAAATTATATAAGAGTATAAAATTGTGGCTACCTTTGATCTAAGAGATATGAAGTTGTAATTGAAACCAGGAAAACTTAGATTTGGAACCCAGCTTCCACTTTTGAACCCACTTTCCAGGAGCGAAATCCTCTTAATCTTAAATTCACCTTCTATTTAGCAACATCTAGCAGGAAGGGCTCTTTGGAGTATCAGCTGAGATAACAGATTCAGAATGTTATGTAAATCATCATCATCATCATTGTTGTTGTCGTTGTCATCATTGTTATCATTGCACCAGACTCCTATTATTCATATACCATCTTTGTTTCTTGTTTAAACATTGAAAAAATGGGATGGAAGTAAAAGAAATGCTATTCTCTTTACTCTCTTTTTCTATTACTGCTATTACTGTAATTGATGCCCTGTAAGAAATGTTGGTCTAGAATTGTATAGTGAAGCCAAAATTAGTTTTAAAACTAGAATGACAAATAAGTTAACATTTTGAAAGTTAAGAAAAATGTTATCCTGACTCATGATGAAAATGCTATCCACCTCCAGAGGAAAAAACAATGAAGTCTGAATGTGGATCAAACATATTTTTTAAAAAAGCTTTCTTCATTTTTTTTGTTTTTTTTTCCTTGCAGTCTATGTTTTCTTTCACAAGATGACTAATTTGGAAATATGGTTTGCATGACTGTACATGCATATACTATATCAAATTGCTTGCCTTTTCATTAAAGGGGGAGAGGCAAAAGAAAGGAAGAGAACTTGGAACTCAAAATTTTAAAAAATATTGTTATAATTTTTTACATCTAATTAGAGAAAAATAAAATATTTTAAAAAGAAAAATGTTATCTTGTATAAATCAATTGCCAAAGAAAATTTTCTAATCTGGTTTTAAATACCTCTGATAATGATCATTTCCCATGGAACTCAAGAAAATCTGGAATATATACTTAATATTTCTTATAAGGAAATGAATGTATAAATGACACTATTATTTAAGTTGGTTTAGGGACATATTTACTTTGAATCATGGAGATTCACAGTAATTGAAAAGGTATTAGCAGCACATGAACATTTTCTGCCAACCTATCTAATCCTACTCATTCTGCAAAAATCTGATAAAGCTTCATACATCATTTATAACCTACCATGTTACTCCTCACTATTTTGTACCATCCCCAAAATTAGAGGGAAGGATCAGACTTTATTTGAATTTATTTATATTTATATGAATCCTTTCCTGACATGAATTCTGTAAAATAAGTTGAAGCTCATAGCTACTAGGATCGAAAACATGAAGGAAGTGGAGAAGACATTTGATTCAGTCTCAACCTTTTAGGAAGAGAATGAGATACATAATGGTTTTGTCCAAGATCATATAGGTAGTAGGAGCAATAATCTGAAATATATCCTCTGACTCCAAGTTGAATGGTCTTTTCACTTCATTATATCATTTCTCTGGCATAGTCTAAGCAATTACAGATTAACCTCAGATTGCCATGGAATCAAATCCTGATGTTTTAAGGAACAAAGCAGAGTCATTGCCTAAAGAATCAGGTTTACCCCAAACTATTAAATGATCTTAGGGACTTTTGCAATTAAATAAATTTGCAAAATATTTAATTAAATAAATAAAGGAGAAAAGAAAAAAAGTGATTTTTTAACTGACTTGGACTATAGGTACTTTTTGCTATGAGAAGCTAGGTGGTGCAATAGATAGTGTTACCCCTGGAGTCAGGAGAACCAGGGTTCAAATACAGCCTCAGACATTTACAACTTGTGTTACTTTGGGCAAATTCCTCAACTCTATTTGCTTCAGGTCCTCCTTTGTAAAATGAGTTGGAGAAAGAAATAGCAAACTACTCCAGTATCTTTGCTAAGAAAACCACTAAATGGGTTAATGAAGAGTCAGACGTGACTGAAAAATTATTAAATAATAACTTATTATGTAATTATCCTTTCACAATGTTGTAAAACTACTTAATCCTCCTCAAAACCACATGTAGTATGAGTATTGCCATGGGCCATTTCCATGAAAGTAATAGGAGATAAAGAGATAAGGGGATCTTCCTGTGTGGCTAGTACAATTTCAAAAGAAAATGTTGTACACAATCTTCTGGACACAGAGAAGTGGCCTGTTAACTCTGACTCTGTGTGACTATGCTTTTCCATGTGCAAACTATTGTGAAATGACAATATTTGCAAACAATCTACAGAAACCAATCCAGAAATCAATCAGATAGCCATAAAGTAGCTAACTATTAAATTTTTTTCTGTGCTAACTCGAGGCCAGATCAAACCATTTTGATGTCCAATGGGCAGAGGTTTGATGTGTGCTTGTTAAACACTAATCTCCTGTGGGTTGAATGAAATTGCAACTGAGTGAATCAAAGTCCTCTTCCTCTGGAAATTTCTCAGTGGTTAAAAGGCAAGAAAAGTTTGTCAAATCCTACTTTGGGGAATTTGTTATTCTCCATGGAAATATGCTTTAGGCTGAAACATGCTTATAGACACTCATTCTTTGAGCAATCCTCTTATTCTGTACTCCAATCCAGTTAAGTTTTTTGTTTGTTTGTTTTTTAATAACATAGCCATTTCTACCTACAGTTTGTTCCTTAAAACATCAGGACTTATTACAATGGCAACTTGTTATTGTTTAGAATATGTCAGGGAGATGATGTAGTAGCATAGAAAGACCACTCAACTTGGAGAGAGAACATCTGCTTTCAGATTCTGGCTCTTATGATCTTGGATAAGTCATTTGATTATTATGTCTCATTCTCCTCCTAAAAGGATGTATCTCAAGTTCCTTCATGTTCTCAGTCCTATTTGCCTATGATCATTTCAAGTGATCTTATAGAAGTTATGTCAGGAAAATATAAAAATAAAATCTAATGCTTCCTTCTAGTTTGGGGATGACAAAAGTAGTGAGGAGCAATATTGCAGATTATAAATAATGTGTGATGGGTTCATTAGGAGAGTTTGCTGATTAATGTGATAAGCTTAGAGAGTGGCTGCCTATGGATTGGAGCTTTGTATTCATTTATTGGGCTGAATTTATTAAATGCAATATATTGAACTAAATTGATAGGCTTGGGTTATTGCAGACTGATTGATATTAGGTCAGTTAGCATAGAATGTTGTGGATCAGAGTTGTTACTTGAGCCTAGTTATATAAAAGGAAATCTTTCACAAAGACTTAACTTTTTTACCTCTTTTCCTTTTGTTGACATAGCAATGAATAAAGGTCAGAGACCAGAGACCTGGGACTGAACTTTCATTCTTGGAAAATATATTGGTTTGGAATAATCAAGATATCATGCCTTTCAAGCCCAAAGATGGCAATAGCTAGGGTAATTTTATAGCAGCAATAGATCCTAGGCTCTGAGTTTTTGGAGCCTGAGAAAATGGGCCAAAATCTGGAAAGTTAGAGGTAGAGGCACATGACAATTTTGTATGATACTCTCAGCCATATGGCCCCAAGAGCAGGGAATCACCCAGCCAAGTAATGTACATTTCTGAAACCTAGTCTACCAGAGAGAAAAAGAGGAATCCTGGGAACATTAGACTCTTAGAGGAAGAGAAAAGGACTCTACTTCTCTCCTGCATAAGAGAAAAAGGATTAAGCCACCAAATGAGGGAGCAAAAGACATGGTCTTTGTCTTTTACTCTTTTAAAATTTTTTATTAAAGCTTTTTATTTTCAAAACATAAGCATGGATATTTTCAAAACATATATTCATGGATTTATTTTTGCAAAATTTTGTGTTTTATTTTCTTCCCTTCCCCCATCCTTTCCCCTAGATGCTAAGTAATCCAATGTATGTTAAACATGGTAAAATATATGCTAAATCTAATATATGTATACATATCTATATAATTATCTTGCTGCACACACACACACAAAATCAAAAAAGGAAAAAATGAGAAAGAAAATAAAATGTAAGCAAACCACAACAAAAAGAGTGAAAATGCTATGTTGTAATATACCATCAGTTCCCACAGTCCTCTCTCTGAATGTAGATGGCTTTCCTCATCACAAGATCATTGAAACTGGCCTGAATCACTTCAGTGTTGAAAAGAGCAACATGCGTCAGAATTAATCATCGAATAATCTTGTTGTTGCCATGTGCAATGATCTCCAGGTTCTGCTCATTTCACTTAGCATCAGTTCCTGTCTCTCCAGGGCTCTCGGAAATCATCCTGCTGGGTATTTCTTACAGAACAATTAAGATTCCATAACATTCTTATACCAAACTTATTCAGCCATTCTCCAACTGTTGGACATCCACTCAGTTTTCAGGTCTTTGTCACTATAAAAAGTTGCCTTTCCTCTTAAGACAAGTCATTTGGATAGTGCAACTTTGAGGGGAAGGTGGTTACCTCTCTAGCAATCCCAAATATCTTTTCCTTCCAGGGTGATAATACTGTAGGGTTAGAAGTATGTTTGCATCTCTGGAAGGAAATTGAGCTTCAGCAGATACCAAGGGGTTGCCTCTCAAGAAATTTCATTTTTCTTCACAAGAAGTTTTAAATACATAATGGCATCATGAATTTGAAGAATCAAATAGATTCTTTTGGAGGATGGAGGGAAAATAAATATATCCAAGGTCTAAACTGGTTTGCATAAGCCTAGAAATTGATGGAATGGCTTACAGATCACAGATGGCAAAATTGAACAAATATAAAAAACAATACGGCCAAAATAATAATAATAAAAAAAAGATGAGCTGATACCCAACAAGCTGTGCACCTTTGTTGAATACAGATTCTCATTTATTGCTAACCTGTGATTTCCAAATAGCAGTTGATAGTAAATGAGGTTTATTGTAACACAGTCTAACACAAAACATTCAAATACAAATTACTTTAGTAGACACTTATTTGTCACATATTTTATAAGATAATCAGAAAAAAGCAATATAAGGACACTCTCAAGGCATCTCTTAACTTTAGAATCAATTGTATGGCATGGGAGACACTGGCATGAGAATGCCCAGCATGGTGTGCCTTCATCAAAGAAGGTGCTGTGCTCTATGAACAAAGCAGTATTGAATTAGCCTAAAAGAAACACAAGATGTTCAAAATTCAAGAAACTACCCCAAATGCTCATGGAGACTATTTGTGTCCAAACCTATGGCAGAACCTCCCAAGCTCATCTTGGTCTGATCTGCCACAGTCGGACTCATTATAACTGGACTCTAACACAGTGATGTCATTTCATTCCTCTTGCAAGATATTTTAGGGTTTACAGGCTAGATTTCTTTTTTTAAGGACTATATCTTAAACCCAGATCACTCTGGCTTTCTTTAATTGGCCAAGAATGAGTCCCAAGCCAAGCCCCACGAGGGTCATTGTTTGAGCTTCATTGGCTCAGAGTGGAATGCAATAGTAATTGCTTCTGTTTTGGCCAGAAACCCTAAAGATCTTCCTCTTCCCCAAAGTCTCTCACAGTATCCAGCTGAGCTGATTTTTATTGTGCTACTGGATCTAGATAGTCCTGGAGGAGACCTCCCTTCCTCACTTAAATCCAATTCACTTGCATATCATGACATCTTCTCTCTGATGGCATACTTTTCTTTGATAATGAAGAACAAATCACATACATTGACCCAGAAATACTACACACACACACAAACACACACACACACACACACACACACACACACACACACACACACACACAAACAAACACACATATATCTCCCTAAGAGATCAAAGGAAAAAGAAAAACACAAAAACATTCATAGGAACTCTGTTTTAGTAAAGTATAAGAAACTAAGGGAATCTCCACCAATTAAGGAATGGTTGAATAAGCTATAGTATATGAATGACAAGGAATGCTAGTGCATTATATGAAAAGATGGAGGGAAGGTTTCAGAAAAACATAAAAGACTTGTATGATCATATAAAGGTGAAGTTAGCAGAAGTTATATTGTAACAGCACTAATATGAAGATAATCAATTTTGAAAGAGTTCTTTTAGTAGACTTACTAAGTCTAAGCCTTAGTAACTTAGTATCAGTGACTCTAAGACAACCAACCAAAATTCAGGAAGATAAATAATTCAACATTCTCTCCATCTCCAAATACAGTGGATAGAGTTGGAGAACAAACTGAAACATTTTCTGCTCTTCATTTTTCATATTATTTTTCTTCTTGGATATAGCTATTGGGGCAATTTGCTTTGCATGACTATAAATATGTGTAATGGATTTTATTTTTCATACCTTCATAAAGAATAGGGGACAGGGAGTGGGAAGGAGAAAACTCAGAACTGAAAAACTAAATGAAATAGTTTAAAAGAATAAAAAAGAACTCTGTGAAAGAAAATAAGAATTTCTGGTCCCAAGAATGCTGATATCACACGTTCTCTCTTACTACTGCTGTGTTTTAAATGTGTGCCCACTCTCCCCAGACACCACATGTGTGCAAAGGAAAGGTTATTGTGGGTTTAGCTTTTCCAAAAGCTAACAGAGTTTTCCTGGTTGAATGATAATGGTAAACACAGTGAATGAATGCTACGTAGGGACAATAATAGAAATCATAGTCTCTTGAGGATATGTCAATATATTTGAAAGAAGGAGGAATTGCCCTTTGTGAACCCAAACTGCCATTTCAAGTAGGAGTCAGGAGAGTAACTCCAGAGGAAGTGCTACTTATTAATTTATTCACTGTGATTGTCAGTGGGGATACAAAGAATAAAAAAATCCCTTGATTTCAAGGTGCATTATGTTCTCTTAGGATAAAATAACATACAGATAAGCAGATACAAAATATAAAAAGCAAATAGCAAATGATTTCTGGAGAGGAACTGGGAAGATTAGTACATTGCCTCACTTAAGAGGAATCCCTTTAGTTGAGGTTTAAAGAAGCTAAGCAGAGCTGAGAATGGAGTGAGTTTCAGGTATGATGGACAACCTGTACAAAAAACACAGAGATGGGAGATTGAATGTCTTCTATGCACATTTACACAGTACTCTAAAGTTGGCAAAAAACTTTTATTTACATTATCGCTTTTGACCCTCACAAGTATCCTGCCAAGTAGATGTTATTATTACCCTCATTTTATAACTTGGACCCACAGAAATAAAATGCTTTTCCCAGAGTCACAAAATCGTGACTTCTGCTTAACACAACACTGATTTAGTACAGGTTTATAAATTGAATATACATGCATGTGTGTTTTTATTATTTTTAGTTAAGTACTGGCAGGAGAAATAGACAAAGCATATTTCATTTATATGACCTGTCAAATATTTAACTTGGTGAGCAATAAACACACCAATAAAGTAATTCATAGTGAACATAGGTTCACATTTGTTGCAGATAACAAGAATGTTGCCAGCACTTAGGTATTCCATGCCAAGTTGAATGAACTTATAAGAAATAAAAATTCTCATCATCAACCAATTTAGCTTCTATTTTGAACAATTAAAATGTAAGGATAATTACTGCTGGATAATTATGCTCAATATTTTATGAAAATAGAGAGGCTGCTCTGACATTTCTAAATATTTCTTCTTACAATCAGTCTTAATATTTGTTCAGCCTCATAAGTAGGACACTGTTATATTTTTGAGATGCTGAGAATATGAATTTCAGACATTGAAATTCTAGATTTCTTTTTATTTACTTTTAAATATTTCTGGTTTCCTGAAAAGGTGAAAATACATGATCAGTTTCAATAATTGAAGTCTTTGAGTTAGTTGTCAACCACCTAATTTGCTCACTATAGTCAAGATATTATATCAATTAGATTGGCTTGCAGCTGTAAACTAATTTTAATAAAGCTAATCATTATTTTTCTATAGAAAGTAACTTTTTTCCATGTGATCCTTTGTACAACAATGACACTAATTCTATTCTACTTTTACCTAAAGACTATTTGACAATGGTATAGCACTCTTTCCCCATTAAAACTCACCTCTTTTCTTGATATTTGAACATAATTCTGAGATAATATTGCAAACTACTCTTTTACATATTCTTTTGAAAGAAAACTTTATTGATTTTTTTAATATTATAATCACTTCTTAATAACTCGGTCCCACCCACCCATATACATCATTAACCTTGGTTAAAAGAAAAACATTAAAGTGAAACAAAAAAGAAAAATAACTTAAATAATTCTTACCCATGGTCCTATTTACAGGTGGAAAGATGGCACAAATCATCATGGAACCAAGATTGATTTTTGAATTTAATCTAATTCATGGGATCACAGATTTGAGAAGAGATCTTAGAAACAATCAAATCTTCCTTGTTTTATAGATAAGGAAACTAAGAGGCTAAGGTTTGCTCAGTCTGCCAGCTGAAAGTGCCTGAAGCTAAGTTTGAATTTAGGTCTTCCTGATTTGAACTTCACAGTATTCTATCCACTGCACCACTTTTCATATGATGCCTTTCAGAGAGACATAAATTTATATTATCATGATTCTTATGTAGATTGTTCTTTGGTCCTGCTTCAGTCAAGAAGTCTTAGAATCATCTTTGTATCACAAAACATTTTGATCTCTATAACTTGATTGTCAACTGACAGTCAATACACATTTTTAAGAGCATAGTGTATGACTTTTTAATGTGCCACAAACTATGCTAAGGGCTAGTAATATAGAGAAAAACGAAAGTCAGTTCCTGCTCTCAAAGAGTACATAGTCCAGTCGAGAAGATAATTATGTACAAACAGGATAGAGAGGGAGATAGACAAATAGATAGACATCCTGTAGATGGATGTATTTGTACAGATATATGAAGACATGGAGATATGTGTTTGTGTGTGTGTGTGTATAGAAAGATATATATAATATATGTGTGTATATACTCACACACACACAAACATACATAAAAAGGAAAGACACTAGCAATATAAGGGATCAAGAATGTCTTCTCATGGAAAATAGGATTTTATGTGGGACTTGAAGGAAGACAGGATGACTCCAAATGAAAACAGAGAGTATTCCAAGCATAGGGAATAGTTAGTGAAAATGCAGAGTTAGGAAATAGAGCAGTTTATTCAAGAAACAATAAGGATGCAAATTTCACTGCATTATAGATCAAATGAAATGGAACAACATATAATAAGACCATTGGTAAGATAGAAAAGAATTAGGTAATAAGAGCTTTTACGTGAAACAAAGGATTTTATACTTGATTCTGAAAGTGATTAAAAAGGCATTGGGAGTTTATGGAATGGGATGGGGTGATATGATCAGATCTGTACTTTCAGATCAACTTGAAAGTTGAGTGGAAGATGTACTGGAGTAGGCAGGGAGACTGAACAAAAGAGTATTACAATAGTTCAAGCATGGAGTGACTAAATCCTGCACCAGGGTGGTAGCAATGTTGAAGGACAGTAAAACAAGCTTGGCAAGAGTAGAAAAGGACAGGTAGTGAGAGCGAAGAGTCAAGGATGATACTCAGGCTTCAAACTTAGGTGCCCTCAAAAGTAGTAAGGAAGTTAGGAAAGAGAGAGAGTTGGGGGAAAGGTAGAATTCAATTTTGAACATTGAGCTTTTAATATATATATATATATATATATATATATATATATATATATATATATATATATATATATATATATGGGATCTACATATTTTAGAGATGTCTAATAGGAAGCTAGAGATGTTAATCTGAAGGTTAAGAGAAAGATTAGGGCTGATTGTGGTGACACCAAACTAGTTTTCCTTCCATAAAAGATTATATTACAGTCCCTCTGGAGATTTTTGGTCTAATAGTCATTGACTAGATTTTTTTTCTCACTGGTATCCCCAGTAGAACCTGTGTTTTATACATAGTATGCAATCAATAAATGTTAATTAGATGATTGATTGTCCTCCCTGCTTCTATTTTTGGTCCCTTGCAGTTTATCTCAATCTGCAACATTACTGACAAAGTCATCTCCCTGTCTTTCTAGCTTGTCATCATACTATTCATTATGAAAGGCCACTATTAAGTAATCATCTGTACGTGTCATGTCCCCCATCCTCTGCTGCTGTTTCTCTGGAATGTATCAGTATCTCCTCATTATTATAGACACAGAGGCTAATGTTTTAGGACCTAACTTCCTTTGGTTCTGTTCATTTTCATATCTCCTTTTTAAAATCCAAACAACAAATATTTATTAAGATATACTACATACATGTCCTAAGATACAATGATGAAAATCAGTACAGAGCCTCTCCTTTTAAGATACTTACAACCCGCTATAAGGATAGGATATATAGAGAAATAAACATAAGGCATGGCATAATATTATGGGAACAAAGAAAAGATCTAAAATACTATAGGAAAATGTTGTGATGGATAAATGGGCTTAAGTGTAGGTAATGATAGTATGAGTAGAGGGGATATAAGAAATGTGATAAAAGGTGGTATAATATCATCTTCATTTTCATCATCATATTGGCTACCATTTATAAGTGCTTTAAGATTTGCAAAGTTCTTCACAAATATTTATTCATTTTGTTCTCAATCTTGGGAGGTAGATTCTATCACCATTTTACAAGGGAAGAAAGTGAAATAAGCAGAGTAAGTAATTTTCCCAGAATGATGACAATTGATTGGAAATGTAGGACAGAAGGTAAAAATCAAAGATTTTTGATTTCAAGCTCTAAGAGTTGGAGCTTAAATGTCCGGAAGAATATTGGAATCATTAATGGAAATGGAAAAAATAGAGAATTTGGGACATGGTACAGATTCTGGAGGGAACATGATTAGTTCAGTTTTTGACATCTTCACCACAAGTCGCTGGCAGTATACATGGATGGAAAGATTGTTGGAAGGTAGTTGGAAAGCTGAGACTAGAGCTCCGAGGTCAATCAACTAGCATTTTTATTAAGCATCTATTTTGTGTCAGACACCATTAAATACTAGGTGTGCAAATAAAGGTAAAAGTTAATCCTTGACTTCAAAGAGTTTATAGTTTAATTGATGTGTTAAAGTTAAAAGAGATATTGAGGTCCTATTATAGATTTGAGAGTTATTTGCAGAGTGATAACTTATAGAAATATATAAAATCACTGAAGAACTGATTTTAAAGAGAAAAGAGAACCAAGATCAGAGTCTTGGAAGTTGGAGAGACATTTGTTACTTTTAAATTCATCAATTAAATACTACATTCATATGACCTTTCCTGGTAAGCAGGAATCTCCTGACCCAATCTCCAACCTGCCTTCGAACTATTATAATTTTAGTAGTTTCTTTTGGCCCAATTCTGGTTCTGTCCGTGTTTGTGGCTCCATATTCACCCATGAACACTTCTAGTTCTGGTTCCCTTCTGATCTGAGTCATTCTAAATCTTAAAAACTTGCAAAATGCTAAGTTATTATTGAATTGAGAAACACTGCTAAGTGGCCTAGTATGGAGAGCCACAGACAGTGGGGAAACTCTCCATGAGGTATAAAACCCTTCAGCCCAGAGGAACCTGCTGATGATGTCCGGTTTGGCTCTCATCTCCCCTTGGAACATCTCACCCTTTCTGAGAAGTGGGGGGAAGGGTTTATGTGACCACCTGTGTTCTACTTGAAGCAAGGGATACTTATAGTAAGAGAGACATTTACATTTATATATCAATAACAGGGTGCTTATAGTTAGCATTTGTGGAGTATGCTGTGGTGATGTAATGGTACTAAGGTATTTAGGGGCTGAGAGGACTTGAAATAAATGGGCTCCATCTTCATGGGTCCCTGCTTCATCACTCTTCCCCTAAGACCAAAGACTCAGGCTGGTTCCCGAGATCCTCCAGAGAGCTAGTCCAGATGGTATATTTTGGCACACTAGTGTGGGGGCTCTGGAAAGCATAGTACACATTTTGGCACCCAATGTAGAGCCGCTTGCTAGTGGCTGCTGGATATCTAATTCTGTCCAGCAAAACAGATCCCTTCATGTGAAAGGATGATAATGATACAAGGAGACTAAGAGGCAATTGCATTCTCTGACCTCTCTCTTCTTCCTTCTTGCCTTAGATTTATTTCATTCCTAATTCATAAGCAACATCTGGGTCAGTAAAGGTTGATTTGCAATTCCTTCATGTGTGTTATGATTTACAGCTGTGGGGTCTTTTGGAGAATCAACCTGGCCCTTCACACTTAAGTATGGTCCTTAATAGCACAGTGCCTTCAGATTAGATCTATGCATTAGGAAGACTCATATTCTTTAATTTAAATTTAGATTTAAATTTAATTTAAATCAGGTCTCGGATATTTACTAGCTGTATGACTCTGAGCATGTCACTTAATCCTGTTTGCCTCAGTTTTCCCATCTGAAAAATGAGAGGAAGACAAAATGACAAACCATTTCATTATCTTTGCCAAGAAACCCCCAGATAGAGTCATGAATAATCAGACATGACTGAAACAAACGGAGGACAACAACAACAACAGTGTCTTGAAGAGCAGATGAGTCAGTAAAAGAAAGGGAAGGCATTTTCCATGTTTTACCACTTCTTGACATTTTTAATTAAAACCCTTTTTTTCGGAGACTACAGAATCTTGGCTAATATCTTCCTAATGTTTCCTTCCAGTGCAGAGAAAAAGCCTTCTCTTTCAGTCTTTCAATTAGACTGACTCTAGATAAAGAAAGAATTTGCAGAGCAGCTAGGTGGTAAAGTAGATAGAGCACCAGCCCTGAAGTCAGGAGGACTCGAGTTCAAATCTGGTCTCAGATACTTAATATTTCCTAGCTGTGTGACCCTGGGCAAGTCACTTAAACTCAGCTTCAGGAAAAAAAAAAGAAAGAAAAGGAAAAAAAATTGTTATTAGCACAACCTTCTTGTATTGATATGTGAGTTATCAGATTGGTATGTGAATTATAAGATTAACAGAAACAATTTGAGATAGGCAGATTGTTCACTCCTGGTTCAATGACAGAATATAATTTTTTTCAGGTTCATTAATTTCGATCCCACTTGAGAAGAAAAAATAAACCAAAGCTTGAATGAATTAACATGTATATAAAAAGAATAACTGTATCTACATGTATATAGAAGCATAACAAGGAAATGATAATCTAAGGAAAAGAGACCTAAAAGTAAAGTCCTTCCTTCCCCCCATCCTATGAGGCAAACCTCTAATATCTTAAAGGCAAGTATTTGTCATATAGCATCACTGTCATAAAATATAATCATGAGGGGGATTGAATTGATAAGTAATCAATCCAAAACATAAGATTTATATAAGAAATCAATACAAATATGGATTGATTCATTTTACTCTTTTCTTGACTATCTCTAACCATGTAGATAAAGTCTATGATTTACATAGTGTGGGGATAAGAAAAAACTACCTTAAAAGCTCTGTTAATCTTTATTGTAACTGAAAGCAAATTAGATTATAAGATTTTTAAATAACTTGAAAACCTGCAAGAAGGACTCCTAAAAGAGCTAGAATAAGTCTGTTTAATAGTTAGACAATGTTCAATATCAATGTTGTTATTTTAAAATTAAGACTAACACAAATTCTAGATTCGGAGGAATGAGAAAAAGAGAGGTGATAGTAATCCTATACCTGTTTAAGGACACCAATCAGTGACACCAATCACTGTGGCAAATGTATGGCAGAGGTCATGATGATATTTTTTGCTCTGTTTCAACCTATGGAAGAAAAAAGAAGCAGGGGCATTAAGAGCTCAAAATAAAGACTGAAGATGCAAGTGACATATCTTATTCCCTCATCTTATTCCCTATGACTAAAAAAAATAGCTGAAGATAAAATCCAGTCCACACCTGCAAGGAACATTATCAGACTAGATTTTAATTCTATTTCAGAGTCAAATGTCATTTTTTTCACCTTTGTGCCCTATGGCATCATCATAAGAAAAACTCTTCCTATTGCTGTTTTCAATCTATAAAAAGTATCCAATTTTCTTTATAGAAGGAGAAGAAGAGAGAAAGAATGGTCAAAACACAGTCGATATATTCTAGTTTGGCTCCTGAATAAATGCATCCATTTCTTTCTCAAAGAACACAATATTCAAAGTCAGTAGGGTCAAGACAAACATGAAGAATTCACTACAATGGGGAATGAAGTAGACCAATTATTTAATACAGTGTATATAATGAGGTCAGGACTGAGTGGGTGTATGTCAAATTTCAATGCAGACAAGATCATCCCCATCACTTTCATAATACTGCCTAAGCATCTGTACATTAAGTGGGCAGATTCTCTTTTTATGGAAGTTTTAAATGCTATAATATCTATTATATTTTTCATTTTGATCAATTGATTCCTCCCCTTCTTCAAAAAAAAATGCAAAGATCATTCAAATGAATACAAGACTTAGATATAAAAAATCACATCATTAAAAAATAGATCATGGAAGAAATTATCTTTTGCAACTATGGATAGAGAAAGAATTCATGACCAGGGAAGATAATAAATGAAAAAAACATAAAATGAACAATTTTAATTACTAAAATTTGAAAGGCTTATGTACAAATACAAGGGCAATTAAGATAAAAAGGGAAATACTTGTGAGAAATCTGTAGCAAAATTTTTCTAATAAAGGCTGATATTCCACATATATATGGAATTAATCAATTCCTTTGTACTTTAATCAAAGTACATAATAAAAGTCACAGCCAAATAGATAAAAGGGCAAAGGGAATGAGCAGATGGTTTGCAAAGGAAGAATTTAAAACTACCAAAAACTTGTGAAAAATCCACAAATTAGTAATATTCAGATAAGTAACATTTAAAAATCTGAGATTCCTTCTTATATCTATCAAATTAGGAAAGATGATCAAAAAAAAGGAAATTACAGTTATTGAAGGGGATGCAAGAAAACAATCACAATGGCATACAAGCGGTGGATTTGTAAATTAGTCCAGCAATTAATAAGCAAATTGGAATTACAGCGAAAAAATTATTAAACATTTTATAACCTTTGACCCATTGATACCACTATTTTACCTATCCTTCAAAAAGATAAAAAAATAAACATATACTTAAGCACAAAATTATTTAAAATGGCTCTTTTTATTTTAGCAAAGAACTGGAAACAAAAGCAATGTCTAATAACTGGGGAATGACTGAGCAAATCATGACATGAGAATGTAATTGAAAATTATTGAGGCTCTAAGTTATAATGAAAGGGACCATTTAAGAGTAACCTAGTATGACAGTTTTAAATGATGCAGAGTGAAATGAGAAGAATCAGATAAACAATTAGTAAAGTGTCCAACCAGAGATTCTAGACCTGTGATGGAACATGTTACCCATCTATTGACAAAGTGATAGACTCAAAATGTAGAATTAAATATACATTTTCAGATATAACTAATGTGGACATCTATTTTGCTTGACTACATTTTTATAAAGATATATGCTTTCCTTTTTGAGTTTGGTAGGTAGAATATACAAGATAAAATCTAGCAATAAGATTTTCAGAAAGGGGATGGGGATAAAGAAGTGAGGGTTCTTTTTAAATGCAGGGAAGAGAACAAGAGAAAATCCAGAAAGGAAGACATGCAGGGCAGTTTTGAATGTCACATGCTGAATTTTTTAGATACTTAAAAGGAAAAGCAAACTGTATAGTATATTCCTCTTCTATTCTACATTTATATGGAAATATTCATTTTAAACTTATATTTAACTCCATAATAAAAATTAAAATATTGAAATGAGTTTATGCTTCAGACTTTTGGGGAAATGTTTTATATGATTATCATTTTTTAAAAACCATATCTACTTAATAAATGTCTTTGTTCAATGTCAATTAAGTCTGGCTGGCTGACTACTGATGGAAAAGATATCTTTGGTGGCTTGTGAGCTAAGTAAAAGTAGAAGTTCAGTCCATTACACTTACTTTTACAATTCTAAGGGTAATTATAAATAGCTAACTTCTCAAGATCTGGCCAATAAATATGAACGAGATTTGGAAAAGTAGCCACAAAAAGTGAGGGCTTCTTTTGTGATAATTTCACAAGGATCTACTAGAGAAAATCTCCTTCCAGATCTTCCATACTGTATACCATGGTTTTAGGGGATTCACTGAAGAAAATCATTACTTTTTGTCTTTTGCTTTGGACTTTAAATGAACAGAACTTAACATCTCTGCCTAATATTGCAGAGAAATAGATGAATTGTTCCATGATTAAACCAAATTTATAGATTCAAAACAGGGGCACCTCTAAATAAGAAAAAGAGAAGGAAAGTGTCCCAGACTTCCCTGAAATCAGTATCAGAGTATTCTAGCATTTGCATCCCAGCTGAGCCCAAAGGACAGTCTGACCAATTGTTAGTTAAGAAGCACACTGGTTAGGATTCATGAATGAAAGTGTTCCAAACCCAGTGTTTCAGAAGCCACACCTGGAACCCTGAGTGGTGGGCAGTACTTGTGTGGTCTCATTCTGCTAATGTGAATGGAAATTAGAGAGGCAAACCAGAGAGGATATTATTAAACAAAATACTGAACCCAATTGGTGGTTGGAAAAGATTAGGAATTTAAAAATCATCACTGAAAGCAATACTTCAAGAAACTTTGCATTTTATCTTTTTTTCTCAATAGTATTTTATTTTTCCAAATACATCCAACATTCATTTTTGTCAAATTTTGTATTTCAAATGTTTTCTCCCTGCCTCCCTTTCCTCCCCCTCCCAAGGCAACAAAGTTTGCATTTTAAAACAAGCCCATCACATTTTACTACTATTATTTTTCTATTTTAAGTGACTTTGCAATGGATTTTTATGAGTAAATAAATTTGTAGATTGAGTTGTATTTTTTCATTATTCAAATTTGTGTTTTACTATAAAATTGTAATAAATTTTTGATTTGAATAAAATGCAAACAATAATTTATGGAGATTATTTTATGAAAAAGGTGGAATTTTATTGAAAAGATCATACTACATAAAGTTATAAAATCACTGCCATAATTTTTCCATCTTCATTATTTTTCTTAGATTAATCAGCAACACAGAGATGACATCTTTATCCCCTGAAACAAACATTGAAAAATAAAGTAATTAAATCCACTTAATATTTACCATTTGGAGTTTCATTTAGTGAACCTTCTCCTGCGATATCTCAGTTCTATGTCATATCCATGAAATGAAAATTTTTCAAAAGTTGTAGTCAGCTCAGTAGAAAAATAAGGTGGAACATAAATGAACTGACACATTCTATAGACTACCAATCTATCTGCTCCAATAAGAAATCACTATTTTTGGATGAAATATTTTTTTATTCCTTAAAAGAGGGAAGAATGAGGAAAATTATCACATTGTGATCCCTCCCTACCAAGTGTCTTTCCTAATGATGTTATTATTCCAATTTAAAAGGGAATGGATTTTTTTATGTGTGTACCTTGGGAAAGCTGAGTAGTTCAGTAGACAAATTGCCAGGTCTATTGTCAAGATGACTCATTTTTCTGAGTTCAAATCTATCCTCAGATACTTATTATATGACAGGTGTATGACCCTGGGGAAGTCACTTAACTCTGTTTGCCTCAGTTTCCTCATTTGGAAAATGAGTTGGAAAAGGAAATAACAAATGACTCCAGTATATTTTCCAAGAAAATCTCAAATGGGACAACAAAGAGTTGGACAAATTGAACACCACCAAATTTAGAAGAGAAGAATCTTCTCACATTTACATGAAGCAGCTAGGTTGAGAGCAAAGACTGACTTCCATCTATTCAAAGCACAAATAACAATGGGGAAGCAACTATGCATGAGCCTCTTAGACTAGAACTTTTTATAGTCCTCATTTCCACTGACATAGCTCAGTTATGTAAGAAGGCTGGTAAAAATTTACTTCTTTCAGGAGGCAAACAGTTTTGAGCTAATACTGTCATTGAAAATGAAAAAATATCTCAATGAAATCTGATGAAAATAATTCTGAACCTAGGGCTGATTTCAAATCTGCAGCTAGGTCCTGATTAAACTATTATGAAATAGTCACATTTTAAATAGAATTAGATATTTTCAGTGGAATATAACCAATTACTATATTTTACATAATCACAATTTTAATAGTGTAAATTTGAATACATATGACAACTTCATAGAATTCATTATTCACACTAATCAGGACCTACCTGTTATAGTCTTCCCACTTTAAGAAGGTGAATAGAGGAAAACAGATTCTAAGCCACTGTCTACTATATTATGAGGTATAGCCAAGTTTACATGCCATTACATTTGCCTTTTTTGGAGTTTTCTTTGAATGTTATACAATAAGTGAGAGAATGCAAGCAGGCTTTGGCATGGTTTGTAGGATCCCATTATGAAGTCGTTACTATGACTATTTTCATTTCCCACTGTTGTGCCCCTCTGAGAATTGCTAAATTTACTGAGATTGTCACACCTGCACTCAATATATGCATCATGTCATCAAGGGAAGAAGCAAGAAACAGCATGACACATTACATCAAGACACCACAGCATAGTGTTGCAAGGCAGCTATTTTTGGGAAAATGCCATTACTGTTGGTAAAAACTCAGCATGCTTCCTATTGCATGACTTTATTAGAAAACTGTGAGTGTTACACACTGGTGCAACTCTACTGTCTCTCCATGGCATTATTTTTATAAGTTCTGAGTTCTAATATTTGGCCTTTGAATCTTCCCTTAGGAAGGAGACTAAAACATAACTTAAACTAAAACACACTAAAAAAAACTACACTAAATTGGAACACAATCATTTTCTTCTGAAGGAAATTAATCCACTGAAATCATAAGACATGACATCTTAATTTTTATCTGATGTGTATCTGTATCAGTTCACCTGTTTTATGTAAAGGGCAGCCTCAAAATAGCAACTGTATTTTTAAACAACACTGACAGACAGGTCATTCTTTTTTTTTTATTAATTTTATAATTATAACATTTTTGACAGTACATATACATAGGTAATTTTTTACAACATTATCCGTTGTACTCCCTTCTGTTCTGAATTTTTCTCCTCCTTCCCTCCACTCCCTCCCCTAGATGGCAGGCATTCCCATACATGTTAAATGTTATAGTATATCCTAGGTACAATATCTATGTGCAGAACCAAATTTTGTTGTTGTTGCACAGGAAGAATTGGATTCGGAAGGTAAAAATAACCTGGGGAGAAAAACAAAAAATGCTAACAGTTTACACTCATTTCCCACTGTTCCTTCTCTGGGTGTAGCTGATTCTGTCCATCATTGATCAATTGGAATTGGATTAGCTCTTCTCTATGTTGAAGATATCCACTTCCATCAGAATACATCCTCATACAGTATCATTGTTGAAATGTATAATGATCTCCTACTTCTGCTTGTTTCACTCAGCATCAATTGATGTAAGTCTCTCCAAGCCTCTCTGTATTTCTTACAGAACAATAATATTCCATACCTTCATATACCATAATTTACCCAACCATTTTCCAATTGATGGACATCCATTAATTTTTCAGTTTCTAGCCACTATGAAAAGGGCTGACATATACATTTTGGCACATACAGGTCCCTTTCCCTTCTTTAGTATTTCCTTGGGATATAAGCGCAGTAGTAGCACTGCTGGATCAAAGGGTATGCACACTTTGATAACTTTTTGGGCATAATTCCAGATTGCTCTCCAGAATGGCTGGATTCTTTCACAACTCCACCAACAATGCATCAGTGCTCAGTTTTCCCACAGCCCCTCCAACATTCATCATTATTTGTTCCTGTCATCTTAGCCAGTCTGACAGGTGTGTAGTGGTATCTCAGAGTTGTCTTAATTTGCATTTCTCTGATCAATAGTGATTTGGAACACTCTTTCATATGAGTGGAAATAGTTTCAATGTCATCATCTGAAAATTGTCTGTTCATATACTTTGACCATTTATCAATTGGAGAATGGCTTGATTTCTTATAAATTAGAGTCAATTCTCTGTATATTTTGGAAATGAGGCCTTTATCAGAACTTTTAACTGTAAAAATGTTTTCCCAGTTTGTTACTTCCCTTCTAATCTTGTTTGCATTACTTTTGTTTGTGCAGAAACTTTTTAATTTGATATAACCAAAATATTCTATTTTGTGATCAATAATGGTCTCTAGTTATCCTTTGGTCACAAATTCCTTCTTCCTCCACAGGTCTGAGAGGTAAACTATCCTATGTTCCTCCAATTTATTTATGATTTCGTTCTTTATGCCTAAATCTTGGACCCGTTTTGATCTTATCTTAGTATGTAGTGTTAAATGTGGGTCCATGCCTAGTTTCTGCCATACTAATTTCCAGTTTTCCCAGCAGTTTTTGTCAAATAATGAATTCTTATCCCATAATTTGGGATCTTTTGGGTTTGTCAAACACTAGATTGCTATTTTTATTCACTATCTTGGCCTGTGAACCTAACCTATACCACTGATCAACTAGTCTATTTCTTAGCCAATACCAAATGGTTTTGGTGACTGTTGCTTTATAATATAATTCTAGATCAGGTACAGCTAGACCATCTTCATTTGATTTTTTTCATTATTTCCCTTGAAATTCTCGACCTTTTATTCTTCCATATGAATTTTGTTGTTATTTTTTCTAGGTCATTAAAATAGTTTCTTGGGAGTCTGATTGGTATAGCACTAAATAAATAGATTAGTTTAGGGAATATTGTCATCTTGATTATATTCCCTCGGCCTATCCAAGAGCACTGAATGTCTTTCCAATTATTTAAATCTGACTTTATTTTTGTGGCAGGTGTTTCATAATTTTGCTCATATAATTCCTGACTTTCCTTTGGTAGATATATTCCCAAATATTTTATACTATCGACTGTTATTTTGAATGGAATTTCTCTTTGTATCTCTTGCTGTTGGATTTTTGTTGGTGATGTGTAAAAATGCTGAGGATTTATGTGGATTTATTTTGTATCCTGCGACTTTGCTAAAGTTCTGAATTATTTCTAATAGCTTTTTAGCAGCAAACAGGTCATTCTTAAGAGGTTTTAAAGAATTCTATTATTTAAATTGTTCCAGGTTGATAGTGATCAAGAAAAAAGTTTCCTTTGAACCAGATATTCTGAAATTTTCCTTACCAATTTATTTGAAAGATAATTGAGGCATTTTATTCTCAATCAAAGCAATAAAAGTGAGTACTTTGGGTCCCATTTTGTATTAGCTTTTAACAATATTTTAAAGGTTAATAGCATTGAGAGATGCTTGCTAAGATCAATATCTACAAAGAATACTACCATTAAGTAATTTATCTGCTTTAATTACTACAGTACAATAATTTTCAGAAGAGTTTTCAAAATATGTAGAGTGGATAAAGAAGAATTAGTAGAATTCTTGTGGATTGAGAAGTTAGAAACTAAACAACACATTAGTCCATCCCTCAGCTACCTTTAGGAAAATGGCAAAATAAGTATTTACTTGATGAAGAACAATGTGATGGTTTTAAGTCTTATTGTTTTAGTTTTCCCACTTTTCTACACTTTCTAAATCATGCATATTTACCAAAATTGTATAATTATTGGGTCATCACATAAAAGAGTTTGTATATGCACCAGGGAACTAAGTGAGCCTGCTCCCTAGTGAAGCCTTCAAGTTTGCTGACAGCTATTTTGGACTATGGAACCATGGGCAATGGTAAATAAGTTGTTTACTGATAGATAATAGAAGAAAGAAAGAAAGAATGTTTTCATATATATTACTAATTTGATTCTCTTTCTAGGAAAAAAAAAAGTGTGGGGGGGCAGGGGTACCAGGGAATTGGTGGCATTCAAATCAGTTTGATTTTTTAAAAAATTCCAGTAGTATGTGGCATTTGCTTTTGTATTACGAAATTGATAATGGAAGTCAGTTAGTCAGCAAACATTTATTAAACAGTTACTATTGGGGCAGCTAGGTGGCGCAGTGGATAGAGCACCAGCCCTGAATTCAGGAGGACCTGAGTTCAAATGTGTCTCAGATACTTAACACTTCCTAGCTGTGTGACCCTGGGCAAGTCACTTAACCCCAGCCTCAGGGGGAAAAAATAAAAAATAAAACAAACCGTTATTATCTACCAGGGACTATGCTAGGTGCTAAAGACAGAAAAATGCAAAACAGTCTCTGCTCTCATGGAGCTCATATTTTAACGGGAAAGACAAAATGCTAGTGAATAAAACTAGGTCAATATATCCATACAAATATGCATAGAGAATCACTGAAAGAGTATATCAGAGGGGAAGATATGTGCAGGTTAAGTTGGGGAAGAGACTGAAAGAACTACCGTAGAAGGTAGAATTTGAGGTGAGTCTTAAAAGAAAATAGGGAAATCAAGAAGCAGAGATGAGGAGGGAAAACATTTCAGAAAAGACAGCCAGTTCAAATGTGTAGAGATGAGAGAGATACAGTGTTGTGCTTACATAATGGCATATATACCAGCATGGTTGGCTCGTAGAATAAAATGTAAGATTTATGTAAGGAAGGAAATGGCCAGGTTATAAAGGGCTTTAAGTGCCAGCAAGGACTTTATATTTTATTTTGGAAGTAATAGGAAACCACTGAATTTTATTGAGGAGGATGACATACTTAAACCTATACTTTAGCAGCTGAATATGGGATGTATTGGAGTGCAAAGAGACTTAGGGCAGAGAGATCAATTAGAAGACAATTGCAGGAGTCCTAGTGAGAAGTAATAAAGTTCTGGACTATGGCAGTAGCTGTTTGGTAGAAATAAGGGGAAAGTAGATGTAAGTTTGTGTAAAAAAAAATCATGGTGATGGAATGGATATCAGAGCAAAATCCTGAGGTTGACATCAATACTGTGAGGCTGGATGACTGGGAGGATGGTAATCCTCAACAATTATAAAAAAGTTAGGAAGAGGGGTAGGGTAGGTTTTGGGGAATTGTAATGAATTTTGTTCTGGATCTTTTAAGTTTGAGAAGCTTATGAGACATGCAATTTGAGATGTCCAAAATTCAGTTCATGATATGGAGCTGTAGTTATTTAGAGAGACTAGGGAGATTTATAGATCTAAGAATCATCTATATATAGATGATAATTCATCCCAGCAGAGCTGATCTGATCAGTAAGAGACTTGAAGGAAACTATTGAGAGAAAATAAAAGGGAGCCTAGCATTGAGCTTTATGTGACACCCAAAGAGAGTGGACATGACATCAATGAATATTCATCAGATGAGAATGGAGAAAAGTAGTCAGACAGATAAACCAGTGTACTAAAAACCTGGGTGTGGCGGGGGGGGGGGGGAGGGAGAATAACTAGGAAGAGAAAGTAACCAATGATGTTAAATTCTACAGAGAGGATAAGAAGGATGAGGATTAAGTATATCAACTAAGAGATTACTGATAACTTCTCAGCACAATTTCCGTTGAATTATGAGACAGAAATCCTGATTTCAAAGAGTTTCGAAGAAAGTAAGAGGAAGGCAAGCACTAATTAAAGAGGGATTTCTCAAAGATGAGAACAGATGACAACCGATGGGTATGTTCTAAAAAAATGAAGTTTATTTTTTGAGTAATGGGGAGACATGAGCATGTTTATAGGCACTAGGAGAAAATGAAGAGAAAATAGAGAATCGGGATGATAGAGAGGGCAATCAAATGGAGAAGGGGGTAAAGGGTAGGAGCAACAGTACATGTAAAGGGATCATCCTTGGCAAAAAGAATCACTTCTTGACCTGAAATCAAATTGAAGAAATGGAAGGTGGCGGAATATGTCTGAGCTTCTTTTGAAATTGTAGCAATGTACTTCAAGTTTTTAAATAAAGAACAGGAGAAGGTTCTCAGGTTTTCAGATTTGTGGGGAGAAAGAAAAGGAAAAGATTTACATATATAGTTGACATTTTTGTTGTTCTTGTTGTAGTTTTGAATGCAAGAGTCTAGACCTGTGATTTCAGTTATGTCTAGAACTCCTAATATGGAAACCATCTCTACTAATATAGATCAACATGACAACTATTCCATGATTCATAGTCTTAGAGAGTTGATTAGAAGGACACTGAAATGTAAAGTGACTTATTAATTAAACCCAAAAGGTATTATGTTCTGGAAGAAGAACTTGAATTTAAGTTTTTTTTGATTCCCAGGATAACTCTCTATCCAATCAGCCCCAACTGCACCACATGGTACCTTCCCATTCCAAATGGGAACTTCAGCATAACCCTGAGAGAAAAGCAATGTAAGTATTTTTCACTATTTATAGATGAGAAAAACAAGATTCACAGAGGTGAAATGTAACACAATTAATAAGTGTCAGGGCGGGAATGAGAATCCAGATTTCTGGACTTATTATGCATTGCTTTTCCCACTATGTCCCATTGGTTTGAAAGTGGCAATGTCTATTCTACAAAAAAAAATGAAAAATAAGATTAAGCAAATTAACTGGAATGAGTCTTCATTTCTATAGCAAAAGGTAAATTTCCATATACTGGATTAAAGTTAAAAAAAAAGATAGATATGTTCAAAATTTTTAATTTCATCTATATTTCCATTTCTTTGACTTGAGTGTTATATTACCTCAGAATATTAGAGATAAAAGAGTTCTTAGAAACTAAATATGCTAACACTCCCATTTTACAGATGAAATAATTGAGGCTTAGTGGGATGAAGCAATTTGTCTGGATTTTTCTATTTATAATAATATAAAAGTAGTTGAGGAATTCCCATTACATCAGATTTAGACCACTGCAATAAGTTTCACCGCTTCCTTTCAATCTTTCCTCATTTGAATACATCCTACATTTCACAAAGCAATTCTTTCTCCAAAAATGTATAACCATATCACTCCCCTGCACTAGTGAGGCTTCAGATAAACCTTACTAGCTAAAGGATGAAGTCCAGATCTTTTGTTAGCATTCAAGGTTTGTCACACTCTAATGCTAACCTAACTCTCTAACCTTTTTTTTGAGATATTAAGCTTCAACATCTACCAATAGCACCATAAAAATGTCTCTTCTTAGTGGTTTCTGAAATTGTCTTGTACTTCCTGTACTTAATTAATACCAGTCTCTCCACCTGTAATATCCTCTTTTTTTCTTCTTTGAGTAATCAAATTCTATTTAACCACTGGACCCAATTCAAGCCCATCTTCTTTCCTAAATCCTTTCCTTATTTTTCCAGCTCATATCCCATCAATGAATCACAAAATCATAGGACTCCAGATCTAGAATGCAAAAAAAGCCTCAAAGATCATCTAGCCCAGCACTATCATTCTGGAAGCTCAGGGAAATCACATACTTAGGAAGTATCAAAGCTGACATGCGAATTTAGGTCTCTGACTCCAAACTCTTATCTACTGTACTATGCTGCACTTGCTATGAATGTAAAGCATTTATCACCCATAACTTTCTTTTTATAATTAATCCTGGGCCGTATGATAACTTCTTATAATTTCTTTCTTGTTTTCCAGTGTTAAAACAAGCTTTTAATAACACCAAATAAATTATAAACTCATTAAAGGGATGAACTATACTTTAGACTTTCTTATATGCCCTCATATAACCTATCAAAATGTTGTATGAAGGGGACCAATGATATCACAGCATGTTATATTGGCCCTCATATAAATTGAATTTAAGTGAGCCAAAGTTGTACAAAGTCATCACTCTCACTCTTCCTGAGTCATCAAAGTCCAATGGCAGGACAAAAGATCTGGTGATGGTGGTGGGTTACAATAAATGACCCTGCCATTTTTGACATCTGACTAAATCACCATTGGAACAAATTGTTCTCAACCACTGGGGGAAATATTCCTGTGCTTGGTACAGATGCCTGCCATATTTACTGACAGATTTGAGGCCAGTTGGTTACCTTCAAACTAGTTAAGCCCAAATACCAAGACAATTTTTGCCAGGTCTGCATGCTAAAGCTGCTTGGAGCCACAAGTGAGAATTGAATATCAGGTGAACACCAAAAGCAGATGAGCAGCTCTGAAAAGGACTCTATACATTCTCACCCCAGAGGTGCTAATCCTCTTTGAACATCTAACAAATAAAATACTTCTTATCAGTCTCCTTTCCTGATTATTTATCAATGTCATGTTTCCAACACTGAAGAACCATTAATATTTTCAAGTAATGTCATCACACTACTCTTTAAAAAAATTAGTCTTTTTTTTCTTTTTCATTTATTTTTAACACATATTGTTTTATGAATCATGTTGGGAGAGAAAAATCAGAGCAAAAGGAAAAACCCATGGGAATGATAAAAAAAAAAGTGAGCATAGCATGTGTTGATTTACATTTAGCCTTCTTAATTATTTTTTAGATGCAGGTGGCATTTTCTGTTCTAAGTCTATTGGGATTGCTTTAGATCACTGGAAAAAACCAAGTATTTCATAGTTGATCATTGCATACTCTTACTATTGTGTACAATGTATTCCTGGTTCTGCTTCTTTCACTCAGCGTCAGTTCATGTAAATCTTTCCAAGCCTTTCTAAAATCAGCTTGTTCATCATTTTTATAGAAAAAATAACATTCTATTACCTTCATATACCACAACTTGTTCAGTCATTCCCCGACTGAGGAGTATTTACTCATTTTCCAATTCTTTGCTACCACAAAAAGAGCTGCTACAAACATTTTTGCACGTGTGGGTCCTTTTTGATTTCCTTGGGATACAGAACCAGTAATGGCACTGTTGGGTCAAAGGGTATGCACAGTTTTACAGCCCTTTGAGCATAGTTTTAGATTGTTCTCCAGTATGGTTGGATGATTTCACAAGTCCAGCAACAGTGCATTAGTGTCCTAGTTTTTCTACATCCCTCCAACATTTATCATCTTTTCCTGTCATCTTAAACAATCTGAGAGGTCATCATATTACTCTTGCTGAGCCTGTTCTCCACCAGGCATTGCTTTCTTTTGGATTGCCTTCACACTTGGCACCACACTGCAGTGTTTCTTAATGAAACATCTCCACTACTGAATGTTTATTCCTGTTATCCAGTTTTCCTTGTTCTTCTTTATTGCAACCCACTAAGTTTCAGCTATAATCTTCAACTGCTACCACTTATCTGCTGCCTTTCTTTTATCCTAGAGCTTAGAAACTAGGTTTACCTTTTATTAGAAAAGAATCTTTATATAACAAGGCATAAGATGAAGGGAAAATAGCTTTATTTCCAATAAATGATAAAGGTCTTTCAATTCCCAATGAGTTGGTTTCCAGTAGTCCAACTATTTTTCTGACATAGTAAGCTAAATATCATTTGCATGTATTTAGTCTCTCTTTTGAATTCATTCTGTCATTCTAACAATATCAGTATCTCTGAACTGAGCCTCTAGTTGACTTAGCTTTACTAATGAAGCGCTTTAATAGTTAATGACATCCTATGTTGCCCAAACTGATTATAGAGGGCTCTGCCAAACAAAAACTCCTCAAGAAATTTGTGGAAAAGATTTTAAAGCCCACTTTTCTTCCAAGATTCTCTTTGAAATTGCATTCATGAATACAATTAATCAAGCAAGATCAGCACCTTCGACTTTACTGGGCACATACATATATGTCTTTAGTATGTAAGTATAGACAGCAACACACTGATGAGGCTTTGAGCCACAATTTCATTAACCACTGAAAATGAACTAAAAGTTGATTATGGTCACCAGTGAAGATTAAATAACTGAATTCAGAAATATCTACTCAAGAGATTGATAAATTAACTAAAATACTTTAAAATATTACTGCAAGTAAATTAGAAGATGTTCTATGAAGCATAAATTTTAGAGCTAGAAGGTCCCTCATCTAAGCCACTCATTTTACAAATAAGGAAACATTTCCAGAGAGACTGAGCTTCATTAAGTGACTTTTCCAAGATCAACAGCGAACAGCAGCAAGGTTGTGCTGGAGACAGAATATAGGATTTCAAAGCAGAAGACCTGCTTCTAGCACAAATTCTACCTTTGTGATCAACAGCAAGTCATCCAATCTCACTAGAATTCAGATAGTAATTGATAAATGAAAGGACTGCACTAAATAGATTCTAAAATCAATTTTAACCCTAAATCTAAGGCTCCAAATAACAGAGCAAGAATTCAAACTCAGGTCCTGGGACTCTAATTGCTACAGTTGTCTATTAAGTTATGTTATACTCCTGTGCCTTCCTATCCAACATACTGATATACTTTTAAATCTGTGTGACTGTGTGACTGTAGTCCACATTTGACTGAGGACTCCTAAAATTCTATTCAACATGGTCTCTTCCTAATCTTAAACTAAAACAACAACAACAACAACAACAACAACAACTCTAGGAATTAGATTTGTTTGTAATAAAAATGTAGTATCAGGATATTAAGACTTGATTTAAGTATTCTCAAAATAAATCCTAAAATTTGGCATTTTAGGAGTTCTTGGTGATAAATGCCTTTCACTTCAGAGTTAATGTTTCCTTTCCCTACCTATATAAACTTCCTTTCATTATTCTCTATTTTCTTCAGAAATCTAGACAATAAACATGCTGTTAGAGGGTCATCAAATGCACAGATCCCTGAATGTTCTAACTATTCTGTATAGGCACCTACAGTTCTACCTAGCTGTTAGGCAATCTGTGGTCATTGAACTAGTATCTGTCCTTTGGCTACCATCACTGAAATATAATATTCCATGAAAAGCTCAGTTTCATTGGAAGTAAGAGTTCAATTGCAAATTATTGCTAGTTTCCCTATCTCTTACAAATTATAAAATGGTTATGTTAATTTTCAAACAACCCATATTAAGTGGTAAAGATAGGTGGATGTTAGGGAGCTTAAAACTGTACATTAATCTACATTCAGTTAAATAAATCAATCAAGCTGTCAGGCTTCAATAAATCAGCTTTATATTACTGTAATTTCTACTCTGCTCATTATAACCTTCAGAATTATGTTCTATCTGCAGTCACTTCTAACCCAGATGTCTCTTTTTTAGGAAAACATTCTTCTGAACTTATACCTCCCACAGCAGTGACTTAAGAACAATTAAGTTTCAGGGTTAATTCTGAATATGTCTACTTAAAAGACCACTAGTTCTTTTTTTATTTTGAGAAGAATGAATTGTAGTAAGTTCTGATGTGACTGATTTATCCTGATTTGTTCTGTTACTCTAATTTTGCTGTCATCTGAAACTGTTAATTCTCTCTTTCCTCTCATCATTCATTAAATATTCATGAAATAAGTGTGCAAAAGCACAATGTAGACATTTGGGAAATGGTACAATGTTTAGATAGGACACAGACCTGTCCTTATAGACCTTACATTCTAGCAGGACAATAAGACATAGACATAGCTAACTGTGATATATAGTATTAAATATAAGTATTTTGATGCCAGTATTTCCTTTAGGTCATGCTAGGTTGAACAGAATATTATTTCCCTTAACACAATAATACCACTTCATTTTCACTAGTTTTTAATCCTAATATCTTTTTTTTAAATCAGATCTGTTATTTCATTGTTGCTGCACAAGGAATTACCCTTTATCAAAATGGATCAACATTTATTTTACACTTTAAATTCTCAAGTAGGAGCTTAGAGAACTGACTTTCCCAGAAATATAAATCAGTATGTAACTAAGATAGGATTTCATGACACTGAAATCAGCTTTTTACTACCTAATGGAAGCATTGTTGTATCTGAAAAAAGTGCATAATATTTTTTCATATTTTTATAAACATCTTTTACATTTACCTTAAGTGTGTCTTTTCCCCGTTTTTATAAAGGAAGAAACTGAAGCACAAAGCAAATATGATATTCACTGAAGGTCATATCAATCAAGGGTAGGACCCAGGAATCTTACATGCAGTACCAATCACTGTTCCCAAGATCACCTATCAAATCAAATGAACAAATATCAATTTTTGAAATGTGTCTGAAACAAGAAAAATTAGCTTGGGTAGTGGAAAAGGTCACAAAAACTAAGAAATCTCCAGCTTTTGGCTTTCTATATAGCAGGAGAAAATAAATGATCATTGCCAACCTGCATGATATATTAAAAACAACAATCACTGCCTCAAATGCATAGTTAGCCAAGGAGATGCTTTAAAATGGCACAATATGCAGCCAGAAATTGCAAGCTTTAATAAACACACAATTAAATAATCCTACTAAGTATCAACATGGTCATATGGCATCCAGCCTGCAGAACCATCTGGTTAAAGAAACATTCAGAGAATCACCAACCTCAAAACCTAGATTCTACTTCATCAATCACCAAACCCACATAATTTATTTCCTACATAAGGGAAAGCCAAATCAATGAAAGAAGCCATCATTAAGAGTTTCCTATGTGTCAGGTATTGTGTTAAATGATGAGGATGTAATGAAAGGGAAAAACAGTTCCTTAAGGAGCTCTTAGTCTAATAGTTAGCAAACAATTATATATTAACATGTGTGTGTGTCTCAAAAAAGGGGGGATTTTCCACCAATTTGGGTGGGAAATTTCCACCAATCCAAGGAGGGATTTTCCCTGAAACTTAAAAGGAAGCCAGGTAAGCAGGGAAGTGGAGTTGAGGAAAAAGAATACTGTAATAAGGATGGAAATTGGGAGGAGGTGGAGGACCAGTGAAAATGCCCAGAGTTGGGAGATGGAATATATTGTGAGAGAACCGTCAATAGTTTGTGGAGAAGAGTAGACAGCTTTAAAAGTCATTGTCACTGATTTAAAGTTGAATGGGGCCTTAAAGAAAACCAGACTTGCATAGGATTGTGGATTTATAAATAGAAGGAACATCAGAAACTAATCAATTTAAACCCCTCCAATTCTTATAGATGAAGAAAAAAATTCTATGAGTAGCCTAAAGTTATGCAAGAAGCGTAATTTGAACCTTTCAGTGTTATTTCCTCTAAGTAATAGGATATCTTATGTATTACCTCCTTCAGATCCAATCTAAAAAAATTCAATAACAAACTTTTGTTAGCACTCAGAAAATTGTAAGCCATTGTGAAAGACCTTTGGATTCCAAGATGAAAAATGATCCTCCAAGGCATTATAATGGGCTTTATCCCCCTTCTTACATTTGTACATGTAAATATGAAACATGGAAGGAGGAAAGGGAATCTCCAGATAAAATGCTCTAGGAAAATCGATGGCCATATTTAGCCATATTTCTTTTCCTTTTCTTAATTGAGAAATCCAACAATTCTTGTCTCATTAGATGATTTTAATATTCACAAATATAGTCAAAAGAAATAAACACAGTCTAGAATGAATTCCCCTTAAGAGAATCAGAGTTAACCATTCATCCAGCTGGGGTTATTAAGAAGTGGGAATTGACGAATTTGGAAGAGAGCAAAAGGCTTAGCGGAATTTGTATGCCATTAAATGTTTCTATACCCATATAAAGATATATAGATATTATTATTGATTACCCAATTTGTTTCTGTCCACTTTTATCATCAAGAACTGATATTATCTTCTAATTGCTTAGTTAATTATGACATGATAATCATCTTGAGAAAGCTATCTACAATGCCTTCATTTACTTCCATTCCTCTCACTCTCTTCATAATTTCCTATAACTTACATTTTGTTTCCATCATTAGATTCTGAGCTCCTTGAGATTAGGGATTGCCTTTTTCCTTTCTTTGTTGCCTCAGTGCTTAGCAGAGTGCCTGGCATATAGTTGGCACCTAATAAATGTTTTCTGACTGGCAAAACATATCTAAGGTGATATTAAAATTAATTCTATTTTTTCTTTTGAGGCTGTGTAGCCCAACTCTTGATAATATCTGACAAAAAGTTTTACTTTTAACTTTAATGGAGAAAATGTTTTTAAAATTTTACTGTTAGGGAGAATCATTATATGGCTTTTTAAAAAATCTTAAAAAAAGAAAGCATGGAAAATAAGCTAGAATAATGTACAAAAATAAAACAATAATGAAAGATTTAGTTTTTTTTTTCTATTTTTAAGTGTTGACTCAGTTTATGGTCTAGAACCATAACACCAACAAAACTTAACACACCCCAATGACTATAACTTGTTTTAGTTAAACAAAAAATAATGTCCCACAGTAAGAATGTCTTTAAAATTTGCATTGTCTTTAAATGATACTCACTGAATTGATCACTTTTCGGTAGATTCCTTTTTCTCTTTGCCTTTTTTTTAACAGCCAAGTACTTAGCAATTATTATTCTCTCAGCAGTCAATGCTACTCAGACATTAGGAAAAGTCTGAAAATACAGAATAGTACTGAGAAGGTGGATAGTTGATAAGGAGACAGTATTTGGGAATCTGGCTTACTTTGTAACTTATTTCATCTTTATAGTCTTTATTATTCTAATTTTCGATATGATCATATGAAGAGACAAATATATTTCAAAGTAAAAACAGTTGTGTCACTCTTCTTCCTGGCATATACAATTGAGAATGTAGACACGCCCATGTTTTAGGTTACTAATTAAAAGAATCCATTTTAAAATTAATTTTTAAATCAAAACCTACACTCTAGAATCAAAGTGAAAACAATCTGCTAAAGAACTCACTATGTAAAACAAAGGCAGAAAGAAAGGCATGTTTTGACAGAAATTCAATAAGAAATAAACTATCTTTAGGTAAATCTTCAAGATGGAGAGTAGTGGAGAAGAAGAAATTCAACCACCTAAAGAAGGATTCATTGATTCGGTACACTTTTATAATCTGATAAACCTAAGAAATGTGGTAGTATAAAATTTATGAGTGTCTGGGGAGAAAGGAAGAAATTTTCAAGCTAGAATTAAAGAAGGTAAACTCTGAAAGCAAATAAAGTTAAAAGGAAAACATGACAATAAAATTATAGCAAGCATTTTATCTTGTTTTTGTTAACATATTTGGGTTTTAAGGTGATACATTACCTGAATTGAAATGGTATTAGGTCAAAAATATGGGAGTTAAAAGTTTTAAAAAGAATTTATAAATATGAGATGCAGAAATATACTGATAAAAATACATCAATAAATAATGTCTACCTTTAATTTTTTATTTAAAGCATACATTTGTGTATTATTTACATATATACATAAAGTATTCAAGACAGTATGATTATAAATGTCAGAAATTAGGTATCTTAGATTAAAACTACAATACATGATTTATAAGGTCGAGTCTAAAAAAGTTATCATCCACAAATCTATTTGTAATGGGAGTTATAGATATTAAGAAGATCCACATTCATGGGCAGCTAGATGGCATAATAGATAGAGTGCCAGCCCTGAAGTCAGGAGGACTTGAGTTCAAATTTGGTTGTGTGATCCCAGGCAAGTCACTTAATCTCGATTGCCTAGGGAAAAAAAAAGATCCACATCCTTACATTAATCTGAATATATTACAGTACTCTACAATTTAATTGATTCTTTCCCTTAGACTTTCTATAGATATGAATGTGCCCATTGTAACTTTCCTTTTCTATTCTAATTCTAGCAAGATTGTTTTATTAACCATCTGAATCCTGTCTTCCTCTCAGAAAGGAAACTAACCCATCTGGAGTATGATACCCCTTTATAGTTCAATAACATAATACAATGAAACCAATTCAAAAACTTGTTCTTCAGAGAATAAACACAAAATAAACCTATAAAGATCTGATTTTCTTGACTCACCATATAATCCTTTAAGTAATTTCTCTGAATTTTTTAATGTGAAGAAAAAAGTTATTCCCACCATGGTTTTGGTATAAAGAACCTAGTGATACATTTATATCTAAATAGTGTTTAGGTATACTCTGGCTAGATAGTTACATGGAGAGGGAGGACTCAAAGGAGAGAATGAATAGGCACTGTATTAAGCACTTTATAAATATTATCTCAATTGATCCTCACCAGTCTGCAAGGTAGGTGCTGCTATTAGCCCCATTTTTGTTGTTTTAATCGTCATTCAGTTATTTTACTCAGACCTTTATGACCCCGTTGAAATTTCTTTGATAAAAATACTGGAGGAAGTTGACAATTCCTCTTCCAGCTCATTTTTATGGATGAGGAAACTGAGACAAAAAGAGTTAATTGACAAATAGGATTACACAAGTAGTAAATATTTGAGGCTGGATTTGAATTTTAGTCTGATTCTAGGCCCAGCATTCTGTTCACTGTGCCACATAGCTGGCTCAATGATAAAACATCACAAAGATGAAACTAGGGGTGCAGTGGTATGTCCTACTGTTCTGATGTTTGCTCTTTTTTAAGCATAAAGATCAGAAGACATTCAAAAAGAGTTTTCTCTCCTTCATAGCTAAAGAAAGGGTCTTGTTGCATGTTATTGAAATATGGGGAAAATCAGGAAGAATATATTACTTATATTACTATATAAGAGACATTAAAGTTTTCTGTAAAACTGACTATAATTTACTCTAAAACTTTCGGATTTAGTATAATGATTTTGGGCAGCTAGGTGGCACAGTGATTAAAGTACTGAATCTGGAATCTGGAACTCTTATTTTTCAGAGTTCAAATCTGACCTCAGACATTTACTAGATGTGTGAGCCCAGGCAAGTCATTTAATGCTGTTTGCCCCAGTTCCTCTCTGTAAAATGATCTGAAGTAGGAAAGGGCAAACCACTCCATTATCTTTGCTAAGAAAACCCAATGGGGTTATGAAGAATCAGATATGATTGAAATGAATGAACAACAAATAATATTTTTACAAAAAGATGACTTTTATAATAGATTATATTTGCATATTTTTTAGGTTTGTAAACACTTTTCTAACAACAACTCTGTGATAGAGCATTGATGTTTCTCTTTAATAGAGAAGGAAAACTCAGAATCACAGAGATTAAGTTCCTTGTTCTGTTCACACATCTGGGCAGTATTAGATATAGCATGTGAAACCAGATCTCCTGACTTTTATCTGGGTGCTCTCTATACTATGCTACATTGCCTTTTACATATTTTCTCATTTGGTAAAGAAATTCTGGCTAATAATGCCAAATGCAACATGGCCTAGGTGAGTCTTCAGAGCAGACACTGTATAATGTTGACTGACTAACTAAATAATGGATGAAATGGGATAGATACGATTTAAAGTTTGATTTTATTATGTTGTTTGATTGGACTGGGGATGGTAGACAGGCAGGACCAACTTTTCAGTGCATGAACACCAAAATTATCTCAGCAGAAATACACATGGGGTGGGACAAAATGATTAACACTTCACAACATCAGTAAAGCAACAATCAAAATTGGCACTGGCCTCGTGGTTATTGACTTCATTATATTAGGTAAATCTTCAAGATGGAGAGTAGTGAAGAAGAAGAAATTCAACCACCTAAAGAAGGATTCATTGATTCGGTACACTTTTAAAAAGCACAGTGACGGGAAAAACAATTTTACTATCACTTCAGCAGAAAGGGAACAGAGGCATCATAAGTTGATGGTTTGGGTAGCAACAGAGTCAATTGGGAGGTACTTCTATAATTGGGGAAATTTGAGCAATTTTGCTGACAAATGGGAAACAAGTTCATAAAGAGGGAGAGACTGAAGGTGTATGAAAGATCCAGGATGATTGATGGGATAAGAACGAGGATTCTTAAATAGTTCTGCCTCTAACTCTGCTATGTAAAATGTTTTTTTTTTTTTTTTTTTTTTAAGGAGGATGATTGATATAGGGATTATTGGAAGAATTAGTGTTAACAAGAAGGACCCTCTCTTCCTGTAAGATAAGATAGGAGACAAAGAAAAAAATCAGACACACAGAGGTTTAGAGTTGTGAAGGCAGAAGCCTCTTTAAAATTAACTATAAAGGTCTCCAAGAAGCTGAATTTCTCAGATTTGCGGAGAATGGCAACAATTTTTTTAAGTTGGAAGCTGTGATTTGTATTTAATGCAGGAAATGCTTTTTTTAGGTTTTTAACCTATGTTAAAGAAAAAAATGAATTAATTCAACTCCCAAAGGAATTATTGCAGCAAAAAATATTTCCTATATAACAATTCCTCATAAAGTATCTTAATATATGACTTTAATACAAGTTTAACCTGTTTGCTTTTATATATGTTATACTCTCTCAGTAGAGTATAAACTCGTTGAGGGTAGCCTTTGGGAATAGTTTTCCTTTTTATCTCTATATCCCAAGAGAATAGGAATTTGATAAATGTTTACTAAACTGAACATATGTCAATAGAAAAGATCCTTCTAGTTCATCTAGTCCAAGAGATCAAATCAGAAAGTTTTTTGAAGCACTTAATATATGCCAGGAACTGTGCTAAATGCTACTCTTAAAGAGCTTACATCCATTTATTTTGTGCATGAGAAGGTAATACATAAAAGAAAGCTGAGGGGCTGAATATTGGAGAGGGAGAAGGTACCATTATGGTGGGGCAGTGAAGCAAATCTGAAGAGTCGGGAGTGGAACCCAGCGAAAAACAAAAATATGTCCAACTTGGGTACTTTCCTTACTTAAAAAGGAGGTTCTGAGAGGAAGTAACCAACCAGACATCCCCCTTGGTGATGTCACTGGTCCACAACAACCAAGACTACTACCAATTCCAGTGGAAGAAGTTCAGAGATAGAGTGAAGTTCCAGAGTGCAAAAAAATTGCTTTAGCATGATAAAGTCTGGAGAATCAGGAATATGGCTCAAAGAGGAATGAATCATTTTATATTTGAGGAAATCAAGCTCAAGTAAGGCTAAGTGACCTGTACAATAAGATCCAACATATAATAGGTAGCAGAGGCAGCATTTGAACCTAGGTCCTTTGACTCCAAGTTAAGTACATTTTCATTGTACCTTATTTCCGGCATTTCAAATTTCTTAGTTACTTTGTTGACTGACTTCTGAAGTAACTAATAAGATTCTATAGTTCATATCTCCTGAAGCAAAGCAGTGGCTGATGGCAGAAGCATGTAATTAATTAGACAGTGGCAAACACACAAGAATTATGAAAAGTATAATTAATGTGTAATTTAGAGCATTTCTTTCACACATATGTTTTCTTCAATAGAGGAAAATTTGGCATTTTTGTGAAACATGTTATTAAGTTAAATATGTTATGTATTCATTTAAAAAGTTTTAGATAGACAACAGAGAAGTGGCAGTCATTTAAGCTGCTGTTATTCAAGGGCTGAATGAAGTAATGATGGTTAAAGTGCAGTTTAGAAAACAAATGACCAGGGTAAAATGTTACTATTCCAGACCTGATGCATTATGACATTGAAGCATTATCTGATTTACTGGAATATCACTTTCCATCAATTTTAATTACATTTGTTTTTAGACTGGTAGATGATGTTATAATCTTATACTTTGTTATTCTGATGAAAATCGTGAGGTTTTGCTGATATCTTGATTCTAGACTCTCACCACCAGCAAGAACTAATGCATGAGTTGTTTTTAGTTGTAATTGCCTGAATTGAACAATCCAAGCTATCTTGCCTATGACCCTCTGCATAATATGTTAAATACTCCAAGGATGAGATGATTTAAAATTGAAATAGGATATAGAACCTCTGATCCCCCATGGACCATTGGTCTGCTTATAATCCAAATCCTCATCAAAAGCTATCTCTCTACAGCAAAAAGCTTACCAGTCAGATAACTGTTGAGGAGGTCAGGCTGAATTCATGAAAAGTCTATTCATGAAACAGAAATGCAGCTTTGATATTATTAAAGTACACATAGCAATTCCAACTAAATGTCAGCAATAAGGTTATATATACAGACACTCTAAGACCACTTTAATGATAAGATTTACTTGTAACAAACAATATCTTTTTATACAATTAGCCTGTTAGAATTATTTCAGTTTTATTTACTTAAGAAGATCAAACAAGTCCCCACAGCCTCTTTTGCCAATTAATTTGCTTAACAAATCCTTTCTAAATAAATAATGTAAAAGTCCATTCTGGAATGAATGCTCTCAAATAAAAATTATATCTTGAAATTACAATGTATTACTACTATGTATATTCTTTGTATTTACTTATTTTCAGGTATATGTTCTAAATCTCTGTTTAAGAGTACATCATGATCCACTGGATTTGACAGGTATGTTAAAATCATTTCTTGATTTGTGTGACAGGAAACACAGCAGAGTAGACAGATGACCTCAAAGGCAAGATGATCTGATTTCAAGTCTCTTTCTCTCTCTCTCTCTCTCTCTCTCTGTATATGTGTGTGTGTGTGTGTGTGTGTATATATATATATATATATATATATATATATATATATATATATATATATATATATATATATACACATATATATATGTGTGTGTGTATATATATATATCTGCATATATATGTATGTATGCTGGATTTGTAACCTTTGGGTAAATCATTTAACTCCCCAGTATTCTAGACAGCTCTAATATTATCAGATACAAAAAAAGGTGTCAATCTGCATTGGTACAGGGAGTTTCTTCATCTAGAAGTTCCCTATACCAATGAATTCAAAGGTCCAGTGCCTATTTCCTTTTTCCTATTCCTTACCTTGTTGAAGTGTATTGGAATACACACACACACACACACACACACACACACACACACACACACATATATATATATATTTTAGTACAGTATAGTTCAACAACTTTAAAAAATATATATATATATATATATATATATATATGTGGTTTATATGAACTACTCTTCAGAACTGGGGTCAGTTTTGCAAAATCTGCTTAAAAGTAGGAATTTACAATTCTTTATGCTTCCCATGGTCCTCAGCACAGGTCCTGTAAATACTAGGCCTTCAGTAGGGAAATTCAGAGGAAAAGTTGCTCTTGGCATCATATCTAATTCCTACATATTTGTTCTACCAAATTCTAAATTTTATCCTTTTCATAAATATTAAATAAAGCAGAAATATCACATGCAAATTGACCTAAAATATAATCCTTTTATTTTCTTCTAAAATAATAATAAAAACAAAATCCTCAACAAAGCTTAGAAAAATCTTATGCCTAATGACAAACTATGGAAGACACTATTTCAAAAAAACAGATAAGAGTCTAATGTTATATTATATCAGTTACATAAACACATACCCTGATCACGTACTATTTAACTACAATTTTGATGTTGTAAGCAACAGTAGGCAGGCAGTTTTATTAGAATTGCCCAAATGACATAGAAACTTTGCAAACATTGTTTTCCATGTTCACACTGTATTTGAAGATTATTCAGATGACAAAGAGATATTAGAGAATTAACAATAAATGAACTGAAAAGTAAACACACATACAACTTTTGTTATACTATCTAGATCTAATGAAAGCTGGTATAGACTCTACAATCTATCACCACAAAAATTCATTCTTGTCCTCAAGAAAGGGAAATTCACCCCGCAATGTAAATATAAATATATTATGTATCTGCATAGGAATAGGCAAAATAATCAGGTACCTAAGGATTTCATGGCAATTCTCAGAGGTAAGATAAGAGCTTCCATTTTCAATTAAGACGACATTGATCTGTACTTTGTTATTATTCATTGAGAATTTACTTCTTTTTCTTTCTCCTAACTTACTTCTGCCATTATCTATAGAATAGTATCTTCTTTTATATTGTTATAATAACATATTTTTGCGAGGTTTGGGCTGTTTTTTTTTTTTGGCTCTGCTCTTATCACTCTATATCAGTTCATATAGATCTTTCAAACTTCTTTTATTATTATTATTAATCACATGCATTACTTTTTTATAGCAGAGTAATATTCCATTACTTCCATGTACCACAATAGCCTTTTCTTAATTGATGCCCTCTCCCTGTTTCCAATTCTTATTTATCACAAAAAGTGCTATTCTAAATATTCCAGAGTATATGAAAACTTTTTTTTTCCTCATTAGTGGCTACTTTGGAGATATAAGTCCAGTAATGTAGTCTCTTTTTCAAAGGATATGAATACTTTAGTCACTTTGTTTACATAATTTCAAAATGCTTCCCTAAGTGGTTATACTATTTCAAAGCTCCACCAACAATGTATTAGCATATTTATCTTCCCACAATACCTCCAACATTGACTGTTGCTATCTTTTTTTTGGTCATTTTTGCCAAATTTCAGGATAAAGTAAAACTTCAGAGTTGTTTAGATTTATATTTTCTTTAATTATTAGTGATTTATATGGTTGTGGATATTTGGCAGTTCTTTTTTAAGAGCTATTTGTTCATATCCTTTGACTATGGGGGAATGGATCTTATATCTTAGATAGCAAAACCTTCTCAGAGAAATCTGATATAAGATTCCCCCCCCCATTTATTATGTCCCTTCTTGTTCTAGATGCAATAATGTTGAAGAAGCTTTTCAATTTCAAGTAATTAATTACTTATTTTATCTTTTGTAATTGCTTCTTCCTCTTATTTGATAAATACCCCTCTAACCTATGAGCTATGAGAGATATGTTTCTCTTATAATTTTTATATAATTTTAATATTAGTCATATTATATTAGAATTATTACTGTATTAGAATATATTGTGAAGTTTGATATAGTTATTTAAGCATAATTTGTGCCACACTGCTTTCCAATTTTTCCAAAAGTTTATAATTGAAAAGTTAGTTTTTTCCCTAGATAACTTATGTTTAATATCCTGTAGGGGCTTCTTTTTCTGAAACCACTGAAGACACCTTCCTCTCACTTATAGCCCTTGATTAGACCCTGATATATCACTCTTCTTTTCTATCTTCCTTTCCCTAACCCTCTTTCATATACCCACCCATCCTGTAATGCAGTCCCACAAAAGAAATATTTCCCTGAAAGTAGAATATTGCCAGATTCTGTGCATAATTCCCTCTGTCCACATCTTCATTGTTGCATTTCCCAGATTTCCATCTTTACCCATCTCCTTCTTCAGATTTAGAGGGAAATCTCTTATTGTTTTTCAATTGTTACTGTTATTGTGGTTGACTGAATGTATTGTCTCCTGCTTTTCTGTTGTTTGTATTGTTCAAGGTGCAATTAATAACTTCATTTTTTCCTAAAATATTTCAAACTCTTTTTTATTATTATAATTGAACATGCATCTTTTTTTCTTGTATAGTTAGGCTCAGGTTTGCTGGATAGGTCACCCTAGGCTATATCCTGAGGTCTCTTACTCCATAGAACATGTTATTCTGTTCCTTCTTCTTTTTCTAGTGGGTAATAATAGTATTTGAATGTCCTTTCCTTTGAATTTGTAGATCTTTCTCCTGATGGCTTATAAAACTAGTAATCTTTAAATTGAATTATTACATTTTCTTGGAGTTTACAGCTTTGAGGTTTTTTTCTGGAAGCAATTTGAATTCTTTCAATTGAAATCTCATTTTTTTTAATTTCTGAAGTTTTAGGCAATTTTCTTTTATTGTTTCCTTCATTAGGATATTAAGAGTTTTTTGTCCTGTCATATTCTCGTGGGAGATATTTCATCCTTAAACTGTCTCTCGATTTTATGTCTTTGAGATCTATATGTTTTGCTTGTACAGTAATCATCTTTTAATGTTTTGTTTTTTGTTTCTCTTTTTCTAGATTGTTTCCTTTTTCATTTTCTTTTTGTATTCCCTATTATTCACATCGCACATCTGAATTTTTCTATTTTACTAATTTTTTTGGTTGCTGCTACTATTGCTGCTGTTGTTATTGAATTGTTCAATCATGTCAACTTTTTGTGACCCCACATGAGGATTTCTTGGCAAAGATACTGGAGTGGTTTTGTCAACCAGAGTCTTAAGGCAACAAGAATTTAAATGATTTGCCCAGAGTCATACTGCTACAGAAATGTATGAGGCCACATTTGAATTCAGGTCTTTCTGACCCTAGGCCTAATGCTTTATCCATCGAGCCACCTAGCTGTCTTTATTTTTGTTGCATAAGATATAAATTCTGCTCTCAAAATTCTCATTTCTTTTTTTAAGCCATTCATGAATATCATTTTGTGATTTCATTTCATGTTCTCCTCTAATTCAAAAGGGATCTCTATCTCATCAAGTTTTAGATCATTTTCCTTCATTTTGCACAGTGATTCTGGAGGCCCTATTTCCTATTTTTGTTATTGTTTTTCCTTTGAATATGTGAGTGTCTCTCTGTGTGTATCTGTGTGTGTGTGTGAGTGTGTTTATGTTCAAGGTCTCCAAGATTTCTTCTTCCTTTAATCTCTGATACTTTTGGTCTTTTTCTCCTCTTATTTTTGATTATTTTTGACTCTCACTGGAGGCTAGATTTCAGTTTCTCAATTCCTGACACATTGGGAAATCCACAAATAAGTATCTTTAGTGTCTGCCCCAATCAACTTCCAAAAGTTTGACCATCCAAATGGTCAAAATTTGCTCCAGACACGTGTTGTGCTCTTTTTCAGGCTTGGTGAAACACTGCACAGCTGTTCACAGACAAAATATCCTACCTAGTGATGTACCCTTCTCTGTGTCCCTTTGTTCTTTGGCCCTTTGCTGAAAAGGACTACTGACACCAGCAGTTCAAAGCAGCCAGTAGTTCAGAGTTTTACAACACTGATACTTCTGGATTATAGACTCTCACAGTCTTTTGCTCTCAAGGTCTGTGACCAAGTTTGTTGTAGAGACTGAAGGAAACTTCCACAGCCTGGAGCTGTCACATCTTCAGCAACAGAAAGTGAGGTAAATCACAATGTAGGGGCAGACGTCAACATAAGCCTGGGTTATATCCTTGGGTTTGCCAATATGACCTTGAAGTTAGTACTAAAAGGTGGGGGGAAAATGTTAGGTGAACTCAGGATCAGTTCTTGGATAGAAGTTTCTTTTATTAACTTATTTTTCATTCTTAATGTCCTAGACCACAGAAACAACTAAAGTTGCTTTATCTTTGGCACAATTTCTGTTTTGGGAAGGAATAAAACTTTATGGGGCTCAGAAATATTATCTAGTCTGCCATTTTGTAGCTCCTGTGACCTGGAAATTCAAAATGTTTATTTCTACATAGATTAATTTTTATTTTCCAAAGTCTTTTCCTAACCTTTTCTGAGAGAAAGCTTCTTTTTTCTTTTTTGGATTCATGTTCTCATTGGGACGAACATTTCCTTTTCTGACAGAGAGTGCACAATTTTCTCCATCCATTCTATCCAATTCTTTCCATATTTTTTCTACATCCTTGAATGTGTATCTCTCTAATTGATTTGAGGCCCTCTCTTGATCTCTTAATATTTCCTAAATATTAGAGGATTCATGCTGCAATCTGTCATCTTTCACTCTTTTATTCTACAATTTAATGACAGCAGGGTAAAATCGAAGGGAAAAAATGTACCCAAACTGTTCAAAATATAAAATTTAATGGTATTTCATGACAATTGTCAACTATATGTTAATTCCCTAACTTAAGACAACAAAAAAGGAAATTATAAGCCAATCTCACTTATGAATTAAAATACAAAGATCTCTTAACCAATAGAATATTACTCTTCTTTGTAATGTCCTAAGACCATTATTCACTTTTATCAGGGAGATTTATCCTCCTAATATAAGATTGGTAGAATATAATTAAATCATATTAATCATATTAATAAGAAAATTGTAAGAATTATATCCTTATCTCAATAGATAGTATAAATACATTTTATAAAACTCAAAGCCTATTTTTATTAACATATATAAGATTTCTAGCTATTATCATTTGGTCCCCCTTAATGTTAGTGCTTTTCCTTTTGTAGCTTATCTCTAATTTATCTTGCATATATCATGTTATTATGTATTATTTTTGCATATTATCTTCTCTATTAGATTGAATTTTTTAAAATAGGCAATATATTTTGTCTTCCTTTCTACCTCAGCAGTTAGCAAGTACTAGGCCTATAGGTCTTAATAAACATAGTTGACTAAAGACTGAAAATATTTTTAAATAGTTAAAGAGGACTTCTTTCATAACATGATTAATATTTCACATTTAAATCCAAAATTCCACATTATAATTGATAAATCAGCATTATATTCATGTTCTTTAAAGACAGGAGGAAGGTAAGGATATACTATGTTACTTCTAATAAACTCTCTTGAGAGACAAAGAATGAAAGATGCAGAATTAGACAAATATTTTTGGACACAATGGGAAAATTTGTTTTGCTTGACTATGCATATTTCTTAAAAAGGGATCATTTTTCTCTTTTTCGAATTTGATTAAGTGCTAGGAGATAGAGAAAATAATAAATGTTTGCAAATTAGAAAAAATACAAATTTTTAAAAATATATCCAAAAAATCACAAAAGTGAAAATCCCGGTAAATTAACTAAAAATTATCAGCTATAATAAAATGAGTTTAGAAAAAAACACAAACTATAAAATAAGCCCATAAAAATTTAATATATTCTCATGAACACTAGTAACATACAGCTAGGAAATTCAATTTTAAAAAAAGATTCTATTTATGATACTTGACTTTTAATATGACAACTCCTGCTGAGGATCAGATGACATTGTCTATTGCACTAACTATAGGAATTTGATGGAGGAGTCAGATACATGGTTTCTGGATGTGAGTCAAGCTCAATTATACTGGGTGTTTTTATAAAGCACATTTTGCCTGCCCACATATTCTATACAATAACAATATCAAATTTATCATGTTGTTGTAAAGGAAAGTGCTTTGTATATAAATCATAATGGGCTATGCAAATGTAGTTTGCTGCTATTACTATTACTACTTAAATTATTATTATTTTTCTTTGTTCTTCTTGGATGTTAGTGGGATTTGTATAGAAATGGTTTACGAATATATTATTATTGTATTTTCTTTTACATTTAATATTATATGGAATGACTGCTTGTCATAATTAAACAAGAATATTGGGATGTAAAGTTAGGTTTTTAGGCACACTGAATATATTCTTGGGACAATTAGAATAGCAAACAGTTCTAAAGGAAATGGAATAAATAGTTGTTTGTAAAACGTGTACAAAATAAAAGAATTAAATTCATTGGTATTCAGTAAACCTTTCTACATTTTTTGCATTTTAACAAGTTTAACATCCATTATATTTTGCTTTATGTAAACTTCAGTCACTTATTTTATATAGTTTGGTACTGTGTTCATAAGATTTTTGACACACTTTTGCCATGTTTGCTATTTTTCATAACTTTAACAAAAACTTTAGTTTTTTCAAGTCTAGCTTTGATTGTAGATTTTGAGTTGCCTTCTTTTACTTTTCTTTCTTCTTTGGAGACTCAGGCTTCCTTTTTCTATCTGGCTAGAAGTACAATAGCCATACCTAGGTCTGATCCAATCACTAAAGTTCAAAGAAGAATTGATTTGCTCCATTTCTGATATGAGTGAGACCCATCTCTCCTTAGGCAGCCTGGGAGTTGTTTATTCCCACAGGCTCACAATACTGAGTGCATACCCAATCCACTTTATCCCTACTGCACTCTAGTGTGGACACTCATCAGCATTAGTCCTACTGTAGTTTAGAATTCTGAAGTTCAAGCAAAACATTAGCCTCTCCCACTCTACATATGAATGTAATATCTAGCATTCTATAGATTTTAATGGGATATAAATTAAATGTGCATTCCAAACCACTGAAGCAAATATATCTCCATCTCTTGAATATATTTCTTAACCTTCCATTATACCCTGCGTGATAAAGAATCATTTAAAATTGGACAAATTAAGTATTCCATCATTCCACAACAATTCTTCTACTTGATACATTAATATATTTGTCAGAGTCAATCATTCCATTAGTAGGGTCAAATCTTCCAGGTGCAAATTTTAAGAGTCCAATATTTTGGTTGGGGGATGTGAATTTTATAGCCTGGTGAAGATATAAAAATCTCCCCTGGGCTTCTTGGGACAACAATTTTCATATAGCTTTTATTGAAAAAGTAAATTTTATCAGTAACAGTTATCTTTTCCCAATCTTCAGAATTGTTGTCTTTGTATTATAATATCCAAAACAGATTTTTGTTTGTTTTTCTGTGGCAACAGCAACTTTTTAAAGTGGTCTTATCCCAATTCTTTCAAATTCAAGAAGCCTGTACCAAACTGTTGAGGAATAAATACCAATTTTTCTAGTTACCGATTCCTTTTCAAGGTCCTGTTTTCCAAGTGCTGATTAGGCTGTTTCACAGCAATAATTTTGTCAGTTCTTAGAGTTTTTGGTTTACACCCATGGTTTCCTTTGTACTACATTGTGATCTCAATTCTTTATGATTTCAAAGGAATCTTGATATGTCTAATTTCCCACTGTTACCAATCACCAGAATATCACTAACAATAACTGGAAAGTGCTTTTAAAACACTATAACTCTTCCATATTTCATTAGAGTAATGCCCATTCTCTCTTTTTAGTTTTAGTAATTTAGGTTGCAGGTTCTCTCCCTTACTCTTCCCCTTTACCACTTATTGAGAAGGCAAGAAATCAGATACTCTTAATATATATGAAGTCATACAAAATACATTTCCACATTAGTCAAGTTGCAAAAAAAGCAAGAAAAATAAATTGGGGAGGGGGGAAACTTTCATTCTGCATTCAGATTTCATCATTTCTCCTTCTGGCGGTGGAAAACATTTTTCATCCTGAGTCCTTTGGACTTGTCATGGATCACTGTATTGATCAGAGAAGCTAGGTCTTTCACAGTTGATTATTGTTACAATTTTGCTGTTACTTTGTACAATACAGTAATGTTTATTTTCAAAAGCCATAGAACTAAAATCACAACAAAAGAGAAGAATGAAATAGGCTTATTTGAGGAACAAAATCCAGCATTCAACTGACAGAAAAGTAACTAAATGTGGAGAAATCATTTCAGTTTGATTTCATTAGATCAGATCAGACATTCAAAGTCAGCTTATATACTATAGAGGCACACATGTATAAACAATGCCGCCAGAAAATGAGACCATATCCATATGAAATCATAATATTTTCATTACTAGTACCATCATCATCATCATTATTATTAGATTATCAGCTGTTACCATTCATGCTTTTTATGTCTTTTTCTTGAATGAAAACTCTGTTCTTGATAAAGAATAAATTTACAACTGAAATAAATTTTTCCACAGATACAGAGTCAAAAGTTTGAACAAACAATATACCAGTTTCTCAGTGGTTCTGATAAAAAAAAAGGAACAGCAGTGTTATTAGGAAAAAGTTTGTTCTAGTGATGAGCTTAAGGGAAAAAGGAATAAGAATGTAAATAAAGTCACATTTTTGAACTCAGGTAATAAATGAAATGTGAAAAGAATCTTTTTCTTCTCTTCTTTATGTTGATTAAAACTATTGAATAAATACTTCAGAAGTTCTTGAAGAAGTAATTAATTAGTCAGATATATCCTATCTATAGGATCTCAACTATCTATAAGGTTTTGAAGAAAGCACTTCAATCATATTAAGTTATTTTCACAATTACCCTATGAGGCAGATACTATTATTATATTCAATTTATAGATGGAGAAATTGAGGGAAGTCTTACTGACTCCAAGTCTATACACTATACTACCTGGATGCCATAAAATATATATTTACCCTTTGGAACAAGCAGTCCAGTTGGAGAGACTAGACCTAAAGGTATAGACAAAGTTAAAAGATATTCCAAAATTAATGAGCAAATATAAGGAATGTCACAAGGCAGTAAATAGAGATGAATGAGCCAAAGAATGAATAGTAAGAGCTGTAAAGTCAGAACAATAAAAAGTAATAATAGTTCACTGAGAATAGTCATTTTCCTTGGCAAGAAGGATGTTAGGTTAACTAATCACTTGTTACGGTGGGCTTGTAAAATGTACACTGAACTTGGGATAAGAATGTATGGTAGAATCTGACACTAGCTTTACAACTAGGGGAAAACTATATAAACTCTCAGAGCCTCAGTTGCATCATCTAAAAAATGGATAGAATAATTCTTCCATTATTTCTTTCTAAGGTCCAAGTGCATATAAGTCTGGATAACATGTGGCCTAAGGCACTGTGTAAATATCAGATATTAGATTAACAATGTAAAAAGTATTTGAGTTTCAAAGATAAAAGATTAAACATTTCTTTTAAGACTTTGTGGGGGGGGGGAGAAGAGGGAGAAGGAGAGGGAGAGAGGTAAGGAGAGATAGAGAGAAAATACACTGTGCTAAGTGCTAGTGATATAAATTCAAACAAGACAGTCTTTTGTCCCCAAGAAGCTTGCATACTAATTGGGCAAGACAAAACACAAAAGGGAGAATAGCAGGGGAGGCATCCTACAATATGAGGAAATGGCAAAAGAAAAAGAAAATTTATCATAAGGAGTGGAATCCAAAGTTCTGAAGGAAGGGTGATGAGAATGATAGCTTGACTACAAGTAGAATGGTAAGAAGGTGGGTAAAAAGCTTCTGTTTGTGAAAAATAGTAAAAGCACTGAACTAGGGAATCAGAAGAAGTGGGATATAATCAAATTTTGGCTTTCCTACCTTCATTAAGTAATTTAAATTCTCTGGGTCTGTTTCTTCATCTGTAGAATAAGAAAGTTGGATTGGAAATTAAAATAATTTTAATTATCTTTATCACTGCAAAATCCTATGATCCTATAAATGGCTTCAAATCCAAACTCTGTCCTTTATTGGCTTTAGGCAAGTCTCACTCCTTTATCTTGCCTTGGTCTAGCTGATTTCCAAGATCCCTTCCAGTTTTAAATTATATGATCTCACTTTGTCCTTTGATAGAACAGCGATTGTATCAATATGAACATCTCCTACACCAATGATGATCATTCAGTACCTCCATAATTTCTTTTTTTTTTTTTTTTTTAATTTTATAATTATAACATTTTTTGACAGTACATATGCATGGGTAATTTTTTACAACATTATCCCTTGCACTTACTTCTATTCAGATTTTTTCCCTTCCTCCCCCAAACCCCTCCCCCAGATGGCAAGCAGTCTTATATATGTTAAATATATTACAGTATAATTTAGATACAATATATGTGTGTAGAACCGAATTTTTTGTTGCACAGGAAGAATTGGATTCAGAAGGTAAAAATAACAGTTTACATTCATTTCCCATTGTTCCTTTTCTGGATGTAGCTGGTTCTTTCCATCATTAATCAATTGGAATTGGATTAGCTCTTCTCTATGTTGAAGAAATCCACTTCCATCAGCATACATCCTCGTACAGTATCATTGTTGAAGTGTATAATGATCTTCTGGTTCTGCTCGTTTCACTCAGCATCAGTTGATGTAAGTCTCTCCAAGCCTCTCTATATTTCTCCTGTTGGTCATTTCTTATAGAACAATAATATTCCATAACATTCATATACCATAGTTTACCCAACCATTCTCCAATTGATGGACATCCATTCATCTTCCAGCTTCTAGCCACTATGAAAAGGGCTGCCACAAACATTTTGGCACATACAGGTCCCTTTCCCTTCTTTAGTAGTTCCTTGGGGTATAAGCCCAGTAGTAGTATGGCTGGGTCAACCTCCATAATTTCTAATCCTTTTTGGTTCTTATCCGTGTTTTCCCATAAACTTATCACAGGAGAGTCACCCCAAAACATTCATTTGTTCTTTTTTTTATATTGGGAGAAGACATCAGAAGTTACCCAATTACACACCAGCTTTTAAAACTCCCAATACAATGTTTTAATGAATATTTTCTACACATGTAACCTGTAACTTTAATGAAAACACTGAGAGGGAACAGTAAGCTTCCACAGAACATTTATGCATGTTATTTTTATAGAAGATTTTTTGCAAGCATACCACTTCTTTACTGTCATCTTGAGAGGTGCAAAGATAAGCTCCTGCTGTGCTTATTAACTTAAGAAAACATTTGACTTACAGTCTTGATTCAACACTGAACCTTCTCTTGAGTATCTTTCACATGTATATAAAATCATGAGACTATGGCAAATGAGACTCAGATATATTTATTAAATATTACACTTAATATTAATATCTAGATAAATAAATAGGAAAATCTAGGCTTTAATTATACTATATACATATATAATATGTACTTATGCATATGTATATAGTTAGATTTAGATATATTTTAGGTAATATTTAGGTATATTTATATATGAATATATATATATATGCACACTCATACACATGCACACATATATAGATACACATATACACACATCTATATATATGTATATATACGTATATATATGTATATACATATATATGTATATACAGATTTACTCTTTGTGTGACTCAGCAAAATTTAATTAGCTTTTTTCTATCTCGTTTTCTCATCTGTAAAATAAGGATAAGAATAGCACTTTCCTCTTCTCAGTGTTTTTGTGAAGATCAAATGAGCTAATCTTTGTAAAAACTCATTTACAAATCTTTTAACACTATATAACATCTACTTGTTATACACACACACCTTATAAAATAACAGAACCTAAGAATTGGAAAGAACTTCAGAAGTTTTCTAATCTAAATTATTTGTGACTAAGATCCTTTCTTTGGCACACTTGACAAGCTATCCAAACTTCGGTTATATTTCTTTAATGAAATGAAACCTATCATTTAGTGGTCTCTGGTAAAACTGTTTTAGAAAGCAGCTAAAAAAAGAGGGAAGAAGTCAGAAACCATGTGAGGACACAGAGAAATTTAGAAGGACAGGGGAGGGGGGAAAGAAGTAAAAGTAAGAATGGCTGATTTGGTAACATACTCGAAATGGAGTAATTAAAGGAATTCTTCAGAGGGCTACAGAATTAGGGGTGAGACTTCATTTTATCTTTGCCAGAACAGAAGTGTCCCCATTACTTCCTGAGCATTTCAAAATCATGCTATCACTATTGCCCTTCAAGATTCCTAGGCATATTTTTATGCACGTCATTAATAAACATGATAACTAACACAGAACCCAGAACAAATCCCTGGGATCCTCTAGAGACATAGAGACTGTTTCTGAGTTTGAGGAGGAACCACAATAGTTTTGAGAATTCAAATGACCAGTTCATGACAAAGAAGTTGGAATTTGATTGTGCCCAGGTTTTATGACTTCCAACTTCATTTCCATTTCTATTATATTACACAGACTCATTTTCCTGGAGGTCTCTTCCTTTTTATCCAGTAATTTCAGTCATAACTAACTCTTTGTAGTCCTATTAAGGATTTTCTTGGTAAAGATGATAGAAAAATGTGCCATTTCCTTCTCCAGTTCATTTTACAGATGAAGAAACTGAGGCAAACAGATTTAAGTGACTTTCCCAGGGTCACAGAGATAATACATTTCTGAGGCCAGATTTGAACTCAGGAAGAGAATCTTCCTTATTCCAGGCCCAGAACTCTATCTACTGTAACACCTACCTGCTCATCCCTTCTTGTAAACTCCCTTTTTCTAGCCCTCCTCAAAAATATAATCTTTTTGAGCTTATATTTAGGAACTTTTTTTTTACTTTCTTGTATTCATGTCCTCAGCAACTGTGAGACACAGAGGTAGAAAGACAGAGAGAGAGAGAGAGAGGGGGGGGGCAGGCAAATAGAGAAAGCACATTTAATAAATTCATCATCATCATGCTAAGGTATATTATGTCCCTTTCAATTAACCCTTACATATAGGAAATTTTACAAATATGAAGACAAAAATCTCTGAAAATTCTACTCATGTCTCCTCGTTCTTCTCTCTGGAATCATGCAGCAGAAAGTCTTAGCACCATGTTTTGACACACAAGATGCATCTAATACGTGTTTGTTTTCTTTGAATATTGCTTGTAAATTTGGAGAGCTTCAAACTATCATGTTCCTTCTAAGGCTTATTTTCACCAGGCTAAAGAATTCCATTTTCTTCACATATTTGTAGTAATAATAATAGTGAGCATTTATAAAATAATTTAAAATCTGTAAAGCACTTTAATATATCTCATGTGGTCCTCACAAAATCTCTGAAAGACAGGTACTATTATTACCCCAATTTTACAGATGAGAAACTGAGGCTAAATGATTTTTCCAAGGTCAGACAGCTATTAAGTGTCTAATTATGCATTTGAACTCAGGTCTTCCTCATTCCAAATCCAGTACTCCATCCATTAAGCAACCTAACTACTCTTCCTATGGCTTGATCTCAAGTTATTTCACCATCTGTTATGTTTTTAATTTTGTTTTGTTTGCAGATTATCAATGCCTTCTATGAATGCAATACTTATATCTTAACACAGCACTACATATATGTCCAACTGGGGAAGAATACCACAATACCACAAGAATACCACTAATTCCTGGACACACTGCTAATGTAGTCCAAGATTACATTAGCTTTTAGGGGGTCCTTAGCAAACAGTGAACCTAGAAGGAGCTTATAGTCCACTGATTCCCACACCTCTCACCCAGACTGTTTATGGATAAACTGGTTTTAACCACACTTTTCTCACCTTGTACTTGCAAAGTAACAAATATAAAACTTTATATGCATTTCAATTAAATTTCACTTTATTTCATTTAGGTCAATAATCTAGTCTGACAAACTCCTTTGGGTCTTGATTCTTTGATCTAGCAGATCAGTTATTTATTCTGACTTTCCTATGCACAGATTACATAACCATGTTAGTTATATCTTTATATAAGTTATGATAAAAAATGCTAAACAGCATAGAACCAAGAACAAATATCTGAGACATTCCATTGGAGACTACCTTTGAAGCTGAGGGAAAATAAAAAATGACTATACTTCTGATCATTGAAGAAATTCTAAGTTACTATTAACTAACTCAAGATGGGCAAGATGCTCATATTGTTCACAAAAGTTATATGAAAATTTGTCAAAGACTTTACTAAAATATAGATAAAATAGATGGTATTCCAAAAATCTTTTTTGTTCAGTCATTTTTCAGTCATGTCTGACTCTTCATGACCTCATTTGCAGTTGTCTTGGCAAAGATACTAGAATATTTGTCATTTCTTTCTCCAGCTCATTTTATAGATAAGGAAACTGGGGTACAGAGTTTAAGTGACTCACCCAGGATCACAAAGTTAGTAAGGGTATGAAATAAGATTTGGACTGAGAAAGACTCATCTTTCTAGACTTAGCACTATTTACCCACCATCTAACTTAAAGAGTGTTTTAAGACCTTTGAGGCACCTGGATATGCCTGTATAATCTTCCTTATCCACCCTTACAGCAACCTTGTCAAAGGAGGAAATGAGATTAGTCTAGTATAACTTGTTCTTGAGACAGTCATAGTCATCACTAATTTTTTTTCTAAACTTTCAATAGCTATTCTTTTAATGATCAGATCCAGAATATTGAAAGAGATGATTTATGGTAGAAAGTTCATATCAAATCTCTGATACTATGTGATTCTGCCAATGTTACTTATTGCCTCGGCGGTTTAAGTTACTTTCAAAGACTACAAATTACAGAAAAGTTGAAGATCTTTATTAGTACTGGGATATCTTCACTGGAAATTCCTTATATTACATAGATATAGAAAAATCCATATACCTATATCTATTTGATATTTTTATACTTCATTATATTCATACATATATATATACATATATATATATATACATACACACATATATAAGTCAAAAGTTAATGTAATGTATATGTGTATATGTATTTCTTTGCCAGGTTGGTTTTTTGTTTTTAGTCATATAATGGAAGGTAATCTTGCAATGAATTCAAACAAAAGTAAATATATTGGTAATATTCCTATTTGTATATATCACTGCATTAATTCCACTGAGCCTTGAAATATATTTATTGTCTTTTCAGTGAATAATGATAATTGTAACTGATACTGGTGTAGCATTTTAAAGTTTGCAAAACATTGTTTTCCCCATTTTAAAAATAAAAATAATTAATAGAGATTAATGACTTATCCACAGTTGTAATGTTAGTAATCACCAAAAGTGTGATCTGAACTCAGGAATTTCCCATCTTCAGATGTAGCAATCATTCTACTATACAGCCCTGCCAATACCCTCAATATTATTAGTCTAACTGTCTACATTGAAAAAACAAAGTAAAATTTTTAAATGCATACTTCCCAAGCAGCCTGTTGCTCTAGTACATCAATACTGAATCCTTGATATACTCCACAGATGGATAATGATCTGGGTCTAAAATTTGGTAGGAGGAGAATAATAAACTGGATTGCATTTGGGAAATCGTGTGGTGATTTCAATGACCCCAAATTGCTTGCTGTTGCAAAAGCCCATCTGTTTGACACTAATAGTCTCCTAAAATGCAATACAGTTGGTTAACTGTGGAACACCATGATCTGAAAAGAACTAAAATCTACAAATAACTGAAAAGACAGTGGAAAGACACATGGTGAGTATAAAGAGACTGCAACAAGTTAATGACGACAACTTAAATACTTAGAAACTCATAAAATACATTATCTGAGTTTCTTTATGAGAGACCTCTGCACATGTATTAGGATTCTGATAGAAACATAAGAAGGAAACAGATTTTGTAAATTATTTTCCAAAACAAACTACATCATTTTAGTTACAAAAATGACTAAGAAGTGCAATAAGTGAAAAATACTGCTATGTTTAATTTTTAAAGTATTTTATTCAGAGCAAACAGTGGCTTATTTGCATCATAAAAATGATGAATGAAGGATACAGGGCACCCTGAATGATATGCTAGCAACTCTATTTACAATAGCAGCAAATAATAGTAAATACTTGAATAATAACTTGCTCGTGGATATAAAATATTTAATCAAATAAAATTGTAAATCTATAACATAAGATAAAAATTAATAACATAGTTTTTTTTGAGTCAGAAGTCATAACTTCAAATAGTGGCTCTTCCAAATACTATACTGTGAGTCTGGGCAAGTAATTTGACCTGTCTGGGCCTGTTTTCTCATCTGCCATATGAGAGTTGGACTAAGATTCATTGCTAATCTAATTGTGTAATTGTCTGAGAGATATATTATACTGAGGGACCTGAGTTAAGGAAAGATTAACATTACCAAAGTTAACTTACAAATATATGCAATACCAATTAAAATCCATTTGGGATTTTAATTGAATTTTACAGATTCATGATGATTTCAGTCTAGAAGAATAAGAGAGCAATATTACCAAGTTATTTTTTAATGTTTATTTAGTTGACTCCCTCTATCAGCTATCAAAACATGTAACAAATAAGCTGAAAGAATTAGCAAACAAAAGAAGAATTCCATCATAAAAAGTTATTATGGTGACTAACAGAGATATTCAAGACATAATCTAGACAAATAAACCTGTATAAGGAAAGTCTTAGACAAAAATAGAAGTTCAACACATATTCAATTAGAATTCCTGAAAGAAATATATCAAGTGTTAGGGAGGGAAATTTTTTCAATTTTTTTTAATAAATGAAATTAGAGTAATGTGGGATGAAGCATAACTATGGAAGGAAATATAAAAGAAAGTATTGGAAAGAGAATAAGCTTTACATAAGAGGTACAAAACATTGTCCAAGCAATTAACTCTTTAAAAATCAGAATGTGTCAAAAATAGAAGACAAATATTTCAGGAGATGATAAAGACAAAAGAATGGAATGGGGGGGAAAGAAGAAATGTAAGGTACCTCATAACAAAAATAATTACACAGAAAAAGAGAAAAAAAAGAAGAAAAATCTTAAGAAACACTAAACTATCTAAATGCCATGACCCACAAAAGATTTCATAATTCATGAAATAGTAAAAGAAAATTTAAATTGTTCAGATCTTTTAGAATTAGAAGAAGTAAAAACAAAGAATCCACCAGTCATCTCCTGAAAGAAACCCCAAAATGAAAACTCCTAGAAACATTGTATTCAAATACTAGAGCTTATGGGACATTTTTATTGATAATATTTTATTTTTTCCCAAATACATGTAAAGATAGTTTTCAACATTCATGTTTGCAAAACTTTGTATTCCAATGTTTTCTCCCTCTCTTCCTCCCTCCTACATCCCCTAGACAGTAAGCAATTTGAGATAGATTAAGCATTTGCAATTCTGCGATTTTTAGATACTTCATGTTGCACAAGAAAAATCAGATCAAAAGGGGAAAAAACACAGGAATGGAAAAAAAAAGCAAACAAACAAGAACAACAACAAATATGAAAACACTATTCTTTGATCCACATTCAATCTTCATAGTTCTCTCTGGATACAATGGCTCTTTCCATTACAAGTCTATTGGAATTGCCTTAAATAATCTCATTTTTAAAAGAGCCAAGTCCATCACAGTTGACCATCTCATAATCTTGTCACTGCTGTCGTACAATGTTCTCTTGGTTCTGCTCACTTCACTTAGCATCAGTTCATGTAAGTCTTAGCAGATGGTTTTTTTAATAAGTCTGCTTATCATGTCTTATAGAACAATAATATTCTATTACATTCATGTGATATAACTTATTCAGCCATTTCCCTACTGATGGGCATCCAGTCAATTTCCAGTTCTTTGCCATTACAAAAAAGGCTACTCCAAATATTTTTATGATCTCTTTGATTTACTTGTCCAGTAGAGATCAAATGGAATGCATAGTATTATAGCCTTTTGGATATAGTTCGAAATTGCTGATACCAAAAACAAACAAACAAAAAATAAAAAAACATCCTCCAAGTGTCCATAAAGTAAGTACCAAGGGTCCACAATCAGAATCACATACAATTTAGCAGCCATCACTGTAAAGTACAGAGATTAGAATATGGAATTCACTGGGGGATAGGAAGAAGGAAGGAAAAATACAGTGGAAAAGAAAGAAAAGGAAGGTTAGGATAAATTCTCTCACATAATCAAGCCATGCAAATAGATATTTATACAAATAAGGAGGAGGGAGTATGGAAGGCAATGACAGATAATTAATCCTCACTCTCCTTTGAACTAGTCAAAAAAAAAAAAGAAAGAAAGAAAGAAAGAAAGAAAAAGAAAGAATATGCATGCACATACACAGTTGGATACCAAAATACATTTCACTGATCAGGAAAATAGAAGGAAAAAGGGGAAATGGCGATGGTGAAATGAGAAATAAATTAAGGAAAGGATTAGTTGTAAGGGGTAAAGAAAAACTTCCAAATAAGGACTTACAAAAACATCCCTAACTCTTTTTGATATGGTAAAGAATAAGAATCAGAAAGAGTATTCATCAATGGATTGAACTAATTATATGATATAAATATGATAGAATACTATTATGCTATAGAAAATTAGGATGGAAATAGTTTCAGAAAAAGCTGAGAAAAAAAAAAAACAAAACTAAAAACAAAAAACAAAAAAAACTGATGCAGAGTGAAGTGAACAGAACCAGAAAAAAATGAATCATAATAATAAAGACAAATAACTTTAAATGAAATAGGAATTTTGTTTACACAATGAATATCTATAATTATGATTCCATAGGCTACTGAGGCAGCATTCTATTGACCTGATGAAGAAAGAAAAGAGTCATAGTACAAAACAAATATATTATTTAGTCATGACCAATTAGAAATTTGTTTTGTTTGATTATGTATATTTTAACAGATGTTTTATTTTTCTCTTTTTTTAACTGGGGGCTAATAGGGTGGAAGGAAGAAAAAGCAGATTTTTGCTAAGTAGAAAAAAATATATATATATATAATTTAATTGCCAAATATAAAACATTGCAATGCAATAATTACCTAAAAAGGAAGATGTTTGGGTAAAAATACAAAAACTTGGGAACATAATAAGGATTTTACATAGAAAATCAAAATATCTTCTATGAGGAACTATTAGGACTTATAAAACATTGTTGAAAGGAATTATTATTTAACTAAGTTTTTGGGAGGACTGGCAGAAGCACAAATAATTAACTTTGTAAAACAATATTTCACACTTTGAGCTTTATAAATCCTTTCTTTGTAACAACTCTGTCAAATAGATAGAAAAAGTATTTAGTATTTCCTTTTTTTACCAATTAGGAAGCTGAGGTTCAGAATAGTTAACAACACAATCTATGATGGACTCTTAATACTCTGCATTTCAATGTTCCTTATGGAACAAAAAGTATTGCTATCAATATTTTTGGATATAGCTATCCTTCATTTTGTCCATGAGCTTTTGAAATTTTATTTTTGAAATTCGCGCTTTTGAAGTTTTATATCTAGCAGTAACACTGATGTATCAAAAACAGGCACAGTTTTTGGTAGAGCTATAAATTGCTTTCCAGAATGGCGGGACCAATCTACAATTCCAACTGTTCATTGATGAGTTTGTTCTTTCTTTGGACCTCCAATAATACTTTTTCTACTACACAGGTTGCCTCTTTTGGAATTCATGAGGGAAATGTTAGCTCTGGAGTTATAGGATATAATTTTGTCTTTATATGTTCAGAACCTACATAATTTCTAGCAGTTTGTAACCATGAGATAAGTGCTTGCTGATTCATTAATTGATTGATGAATTAGTGCTATAATTCAGATGGCACATTGTATACCTGATAAATTCTATATATAATTTCCAACATGGTTACTTGCATATGGTAAATGCTGAATAAAAATTTGCTAAATACATTCAAATGAAATGGTAAAAAATTAAACAAAATGTATAGGAAAAATAATAACATATTTGTTTCAGTTTTAGAGGGGAGACAAATTTACAACTACCAAGAAAATGAATGACACCATCAATGACAAAATCAATGTGTTAGAAAGTATATTAAAATATTCTGAACAATGATAATTACAAATATCAGAACAATAACTAGAAAATGAAAGGAAAATACATGTCACAAACAACTGCAAATCTTACTACACAAAATATATAAAGAGCTACAAAAAAAGATATAGTGCCAAAAAGTAGATTCTACCTCATTAGTGGTTAAAGGAGATGAATGGTTTATGCCTGAGGAAAAATAAACAGTAAATCAATTTGAGCCTCACCAAAAATACAAATTAAAATAACTTCAGGGGGAATTATATGCATATTTAAATATTAATAACAATTAAAAACAATAACACTCTAACATGAAATTATGAACAAATAGATATATGTTGTCATTGCTGGTAGTATATAAATCTGTAGCATCCTGTTAGAAGAAATATAAAACTATTTATACATTTCAGACTCAGAATTCTACTTGGGGAATCTATCCAGTAGAAAGTAATCATTCAGTATTCTTGCCAAGAAACCTAAGTGGAGTCATAAAAAGTCAAATATAACTGAACAACAAATAACAAATTCACAGGTAAAAAAAAAAAAAACAAAGTTCATGGACTCATCTTGAGACTTCTACAAGGAGATCCCAGCGATTGTCTGAAAGTATGTTTCTAAGTAGGTGTCAAGAGAAAAAAAAATATCCTTAGGCCAAAGATCATTAAACATTGACCATGAGTAAAGTCGAAGTCAGAGGTCAGACATGTGAGAAGTAAACTATTTGAAACCCGGTTTCATCAGGAGATATGAGTGAAAGTCATTTCAGCTTCTACTTACAGACCATTTTACGTCATAACTTTAGGAGTCCTGGCCACAGGCCCAGTATAAGTCTTGGTAATGTACCTTAGCCTTGACTAAACTTGCATTGCTTTATGACCTAACATATCAGTTGGGAAAAGAGTCCTATATATTTAAAAATAATAATTAATAATAAAGCTAACAAGAGATAATGGATAGGCATCCAGCTTTATATGGAGCCAGTCCAGGTCCCACATCTAACATATCCTAACTTTGTACAAATCACATTACTTCTCCATACTTCTTGCAGCTTTCTAAAACTATAAAGTGAATAACTACTCATATAAATTAATTTAGAGAATTTCTTAATGGCTACTTCCTACACTGATAAAAATCAAAGGAACAGATTAAAAATCAAAACAACAATATAATAGTTGTCACAGGGCAGCAGTGTACATGATTAATCACCAATGAGGACAATAGGAAATTTCTATGAATTCGAAAGATATAATAATCACTGTGAAATTCTCTATTTTACTGTGATTTAAAGGACGTATAGATTCACCAAAGTAGCAAAGTTAGGAAGGGCATTTCAGATGGGAAGAATTGTGATGAGCAAACAATGTATTTGGGGAAGTTTGTCGGTTATTGATTGATCAAGTAACTAATAAGCATTACTTCATTAATCTTGGTTACATTTCTGTGAGGTAATATTTTACAAAAGGGAGAGATGCCATCTGGAAGATTAGTTAGAGAGCTATAAACAAATCCAGGAAGATCTGAATTCAAGTCCTGCCTTGGACATATACTTGTTCTCTTGATTGTATACCAAAGCTTCTTAAAGTGTAGGTTGCAACACAGTGAACATAAGGAAAAATTTGGCAACAGTAAAAGGCTAAATATTCCACTGAGATTTAATTCTTTTTATAAAAATAAACAAGCACATCACTTTCATTAGTATGTAAATTTGCTTTCATCTTTGATAAATGGTAAAATTAAATGTACACTAAAGAATTGCTTTAAAATAAATTTCTTATTTATCATCCATAAATGTTTGATTTGTATACACATTTTAGGTACCTATATATCTAGGGTAGCACAAACATTTTTGAGGCAAAAAGGAGTTGTGAGTGGAAAAAGTTTAACAAATCCTAATCTAGACAGCTCTCTAAGATTACATTTTTCAAATGAGATTGTGACAGGATTAATTTCTGTCAATGTTTCCTCACAACTTGGGTTCTTTTCCTGTAATAAGGGGTCTTAAGACCAATATGGCTTTGTTTCCCTGAGTACTTCCCTCTATCTATGATATGAGGTCAATACAGACCATCTTTCTTCCTCTCTGCAAAAGGGATTAGCTATAGAAATAGCACCAGCTTGGCTCTGGCCACCTGAGAGCTTAAAAAATCTTAGCTGCATGAAGATTATTCTCCTGATGTTGTGGATTTCTGGCTACCACAGGGAGTTATCATATTATTTACCCACCCAAATGACCAGATATGTTTCCATGAGACAATGAAATAGGCTACATTCAGAAAAGCTAAGTACTACTTATATCCTTGTTGAAAACCTTTTGTTAGCTATCCACTAACTTGCCAGGGCTTCATTTTGTCCCTAATTCTTACTCTAACACCTGCATCTAACAAAGCTGCTAACCTACATCAATAAAAGAAGTGTCCTCACCTGGGAGATCCCCATAGCCAATGAAATTACAAGTTTAGTCCCTATCCCTATTTACAGGTATTATCACTGAGGTAATGAGTTGGTGGTAAAAGCTTACATCCTTTTATTTAGTTTTCTAATCTTACCTAGAAATACATATGAAGTTAATTTGTCAGCCTTTTTTTCATGATTTGAGTTACTTTTCTAGAGACACAATAAATCAAGACTTGGCATGATATACCAATTTTATACTGGTGTGTGAGAAAGTGTTTACAATTTACTCTTTCAAAGAGTACATTCAAATGAATTGATTTTGCTTACATCACCTCTCCTCTAAGGGAGAACCACAAACATTTTGAGAAATGAATTGAAAGACTGTCTAACAGTGATGTAACTTCTCTAAGAGCCCCTCTATGCTTTAGTGGAAGGCTTCCCCCTCCCCTTTTCCTCTTCAGTAGGTTCTTGCAGCCAGACTCCCAGGAATTACAAAAGCCATTCCTCTGATTCCCACAGCAATAATGTCTGAAGCTGAGAAGGAGTCTTTTGCCTCTTCAGCAGTGAGTAGCTATCCAGAAACTGCTAAATCAGAGAGCCAATTTTTCCTGTAATGATACCAGTTAACTCTCGGCAAGGTAGACAAAAAAAGCAGCCATACTTCCAAGAATCTTCATCTGAAAAGCACAGTCTTCTTACAAAGGCGAGAGCCGAACTTAAAAAGAGAATCCCAACTAGTGAATTACTTCAAAAAATCAGATTCGTTTTCTTCATTTTCAGGAGGCTCTATTTTATAAGGCTCTAACAGGTGTATCACTTACTCTACTTCCTTACAGAATGAGGTTGGAACCCCCAATCATCTCCCTTGGTCCTTCCTCAAGGTGAGAACAGTTGAGGAAACAGTCATATCAGTTACAGGACAAGCATATAATTTTAAATTTATAGGATGATAGTTTGGGAACTAGAAAAAAAGCTTTGGAGGCCACCTATTCCAGGCCCTGTCATTTAGCACTTAAAGAACTTAAGACTATGAGAGGTTAAAGGACTTGCCCAGCATGTATACAAACAAGTAAGCCTTTGTAGCAGAATCAGAATCCACGTCTTCTGGCCTCAAAGTTTAGAATTCTCTGCAGGATTCTTGCACTCCAATTCTTCCCATTTTCCCCTAAATTGCTCTCTTTTCTTATCTCCATACAAGTTCCTTTTATGTAAAAGCTGGACTACATGATCATCAAGGTACCTTCCAGCTTCAAATTCTATGATTCTATGGAATTGGACTAAATTATCTCCAAGATCCCATCTAAGGCAAAATCAATGATCTTCTCTAAAACTATCCTTTTCCTTTACTTTCCATACTAAAGATGGATCTCTCTAATTACTTCCCCCATAATGTATAAGCCTTGAGAGCAATTACAGAATGAGACACTTTCAAAGAATGGAGATCCTCATGTAGGAAATATCCATGACAGGATAGGAAGGACGGGGGAAGCCATAATCCATTAAGCCTTCTTGCTGACTGTCTGAGAATAAACTGAGAAAGCTCTTAGAACAAGATGATATCCTGTTGTGACTAGGATGTCTGATTACTGGATGGTTCAAAATTTAGACAAGAGATGCTATATGGCTTCATCTTCCCCAACTCTTCTGGCCCCAAAGGACATCCTTCCTCTATTCAAAGGATGGGATATCTTTCCTAGTATTCTGTTAGCACAGCATTTTTCCCCTCCACTCTTTGGGATTTAAGTCATTTAGTCACGTGAGGTAATATAAAGAGCATTGCATTAGGAGGAAGATTACCTGGATTCAAATCTCAATCTAATCATTTGTTCCATGTCATTTTAGGCAATTTGTTTGCTCACACTTGTCTTCAGTTATTTCTTCTATAAAATTAAGTAGTTGAACTAGATAGCCTCTAAAAATCCTTTCCACTTCTAGAGCTATAATCTATTCCTTTGCTATTTTAATTCCAAATAGATGTTTTGCTTTTAAAATGTGTATTTTTGGAATGGGCTGTTAGCATACTTCAAAATGCTTCCAAGTAATTTAAGAGGTATTCTCAGAGATTCTAACCAACTGAGGCACATTTATTTTTAAAATACTGCAAATGGAACCCAGTTAACCACAGGAACCTCAGGGTACAGTAAACAAACAAACAGGATACACACCTGTTCCTGATCTCAAAGGATCATGGGATCATAACTTTGAATCTAGAAAGGACTCCAGGGCCCAAAAAGTCCAAACTCATTATTTTACAGCTGAGGAACTGAATCACAGAAACTAAAATTTTTTTTCTCAGGGCCTTATAATTCTTATTTGTATCTGAGCAAGTTACTTAATCTCTGTGTGCCTAGGCTGATTCATCTGTAAGATGAGGGGGTTAGATTTGATAGCCTTTGGGATCCCTTCCAGCCTTAAATCTGCATCATCAAAATTCATTCCTTTCAGTTCAAAATTCTATAGCCAAAGTCATCTTTCTTTACTGCTGCTATGACTAGAATTACTTGGACCCAATTGCCTGCATAATAAAGTATAAAATTCATAGCCTGACATTTAAGTACCTCCACAATAAGACCCCATTTTTATCTCCTCTCATCCCTTAATATACCCCTACCATAGTATCCCAAATATGCTTTTTTATTTCTTACCTCCTTGTCATTGCTCCTGCAACATTCCCTTCCTCTAATGCCTTTTCCTCAATCTATGACTTTTAAAATCCTATCTATAATTTAAGGCCAAACTTAATTCTTCACAAAGTGAAGATTAAATCCTTCATAGTCTTTTCTTATGATCTTAAATGGAAAGGGATTTTTCTAACTTGTTTTCTTTCCCTTATTTCTCTCCATACTGGCTCCTTATGGACAGGGGAAATTCCATTCACTTTTGAATGTCCCATAGCCCCAAACTATAGCCAATATTTATATAGCATTTTAAGGTCAATACATTTTATATCCATGGTCCTTTTTGATCCTGTTACACTCATTTTACAGATGAAGAAACTGAGGCAGGTTAAGTGATTTTCCCATGGACACAAGGCTGGTAAGCATCTGAGGTAGTATTCAAACTCCAAAATTCAGCATTTATTGTATCGCATCAAGCTAAGCAATCTAATGGTTGCAAAAATGAATGAGTATAACTATATATATCCATAAATAAATGATTTTAGGTTCTGTACATTTTAAAGAGGAAGCACAGATCTAAAAATATTAATATTATAAACAACAAGAAAATGCGAATTTTCTCAGATGACCCATTTTGTCTTAATTTAGATTCCCCATTCCTTAAAAAGAAGGAATGTTTTGTTTCATTCTCTGCCTAGAACAGGGATCAATACATATTTGTTGAGTAATTGATTTCTTAGGAATTGTTTGAGCAAATACTGTTTTGAAATTGCTAGACCAGGGCTCCGAATCTGAATTCTTACGTCCCCATTTCTTAGCTCCTTTAGAATAGTAGCAGCCTAGGCTGAATGAAAATAATGTGCTTAGAATAATTTTTATTCTATAATTGTTTATTGGCAAGAATGAATTCTCTTATTCTGAGTTGACACAAAAGAATGTTGAATGCCAATAACTTCTTTTACTAAAATTATAACATTATTTATGATTCACAAATGTGACACTGTAACTCAAAAGTAGTTGGTCAAATTTTCAGGTGTCAAGTTTCTTTTTAAATCAGTAAGAAAATTCAGACATCAATGATGATTCTTTCTTTTTTCTTTTTTTTTGTGTGTGAGGCAGTTGGGGCCTAACAAAAGTTCACATAACTAACTCTAGTAAGCTTTAAGTATCTAAGGTTGGATTGGAAATCAGGTTCTCTTGACTCCAGGGTCAGTGCTCTGCCCACTGTGCCATTTAGCTGCCCCTCAATTAAGATTATTTTTAAAATGCTTTTGTATATTTCAATAAGTATATTTTGAATCATTGAATAAGTTGCTAAGGTCAGTGGGACTTTATTCATGCTTTGCTCCAGTTTGGTATAAATTTTAACTTCACTTGACATTCTCTGCCTGAATTATACATTTACAAATTATTGTCTTTTGAAAGTGGGGGGGAGTTTTTAAAAAAATATATTATTGCATACAGTTTCTTCCTTTCAACATTCTTTCAAAACATCAAGACAGCTGTGTTCCATTTCAATGTACCCTACCCTTAGAAGATTTGGGCAGTCAAATGTTACACAAAATGCAGATCCTCCCATGAACCTTTATAAAGAGCCCACGAAAGTCTACTAGATAGGATTTTTACTGAAATTGATATGGAAATTGTTCTTGTAGACATAAGGCAAAATTGGTTAATTCTCCTAAGGGTGCAAAAGGAGTTTAGAGATCTAGAGAGGAAGGAAAGAAGCTGAAAATGAAAAAAGAAAGAAAATAACTAATTAAACAAAGATTTTCTCATTAAAGAATAAAAAAGTATCAATTATTCTGATAAAGATAATCATTTTAAGCTTGTCATCAGTTTTTTATTTAGTGAAAATCCTAATTGCATAATGAACATAGCTAGAACAAACAAACAAAAAACAGAATCCTTTTCACATATCAAGTTCAATCACTTTGGGCTTCAATTATAAGAAAATTCTATTTTTAGAAAAGTTACAAATCAGAGAGATGGGAGGATTAAAACTGAAAATTTCAATTTTACTGTAATGTAATTTTATATTTACCCTTCCAATCTAATTAGCTTGAAATTCTTGGCATTTCAATTTTTATTGAACAGAAAATTCAACTCCCTATTGTATCATTAAGGAGGTGAAAATATGTCTGCAGTTGGCATTAACCAATCAAAAACCATGACCTTAAATCTTGATTTCTCTATGACTCAGTTTTTTTATCCTCTGAAATATTTATCATTCTTATGATTAATAAGAAATTCTTGTGATTTTTACTGTGAATCTATGTACTCAACATAGGGAGGCACTGAAGGGAATAGAATATGACTCATGACACATAACCTTTAAATTGTACATAGCCTTTGACCCAGAGATATGCTACTAGATCAAAAAAAGATCAAAGCAAATGGAAAAAGACCTATATGTGTAAAAATAATTATAATAGCTCTTATTATAGTGGCAAAGAAATGAAAACTGAGATGCTGCTGAGCAATTGAGAAATAGCTGAACAAACTATGTTATATAAATGTAGTATTGTACTAGAAGAAATGAAGGGACTGACTTCATAGAATCCTGGGAACACTTGCATAACACCCCAAAATGAAGTAAGAAGAAGAAAAAAATTAAATAGTAATGACAATAATGTGGACCACCTTGAAAGGCTTAAGATAAATCACAATTCTAGAGGACTCATGATGAAAAATTCTACCCACCTACAGAAGGTTACTGGTCTCAGAGACCATTGGGGGGGGTGAATACATGTTTTGTTTGATTAAATATTTATAATGGATTTTTGTCTTACTTTCTCAGTAGAGAAGAGGGAGGTGAGGAGAAAATTTAGAGCTGAAATAAAATAGAATTGAATTTAAAAAAAAAACATGATTGCACTTTTTAATGAGCTCTGATTTGGAATAACATGACCATGTAATTAAATATTAAATCTGTGTAACAAGTAGGCTATTGAGATGCCTTTTTCTTGCCCACTCTAAGTCCAGATATTTCACCTAATATTATTATTTAAGACTGAAACTTTCCTTTTTCCAAAGTTTATTTTAAAATAATACTTAAATAATTCTAGCTTCAATTTTTTTTTTTGCCATTTGATATTCTTCTCAGTATAATAAGCTTATATATACAGACTTCTAAGGGTAAAGCAGGATGGCAGAGTAGAGAAAGCACTCAGTGAAACTCCCTTAACATTGCCCTTTAAACAACTTTAAAATAACTACTAAAACTGAATTCTAGAGTGCCATAGCCAACAAAAGATCAGAGGGAGATATTCTTCTAAGTCCAATACAACTTGGGAGGGCAAAAAAGAGATCTGTGACAAGAGAGTGGAGGCTAGTCCCCAGCCTATATAGATAAAACACTAGTGGTAGTACTGGGTAGTGACAATAGAAACAGCAGCAGCTTCAAGAGCTCTCATGCTAGAGATGGCAGTGAACTGGCAAGTAATCATAACAAGACTTGAGAGGACCTCCTCTCTACTAGCTAGCAATGGACATTGGACCAGATGCTATTTGGCAATTCCATTGTCTATGTCCAATTCTGAATCTCAGTTAAAGAGTGGAGAAGAGTCCTTTCAATCAAGAGGGAACTAGAGCCCTAAGAAGTAATACTACTTTTGATCACAAGGAATCAGTGACTCTGAGAAACAGTATTGTTTGCAATCTTAAGGGATAAGGAGACTTTTCTGTGTAGGGAACAGAGTACAAATCAGAAGAGCAGTGACCATACTTATCCCCAACTCCAAAAATTTCCAAACCCCAAGAATTAGTTCTGAAAGCTGTAGTAAGAAAAACCTAAAACTTGAAACAATGATCCTCTTCTCTCCCCTCCTCCCACCTAATGCTTGAAATAGGGTCACTTTTAACATTAAGTTTAAAATCAAGAAATACTGTAGGGGAAAAAAAAATCGGTCACTGTTTGGACCACATAAGATTTCATAACTACATGATATTTTGGAAGGCAAAAGAACTGGAATAACAATCAAGAATAATCTAACCAGAAAAACAGTATAATCCTCTAAAGGAAAAAATTAGATATCTAATGAAAGAGAGAACTTTCAAGCATTCCAGATTAAAGGACCAGAGCTAAATAGAAAAATTTGATTTTCAAATATAAGACTCAAGAGAAGCATAAAAACTCAACAATGAAACTAAAATCAAAAGGGACTCAATTTTAAGTGGGCCAAAGAATAGATAAAAGCAACAATAAATAATGTCATTAAAGAAAACATCAAAAATAAGATAATAATCTCAAATTTGTAGGATACAGTCAAAGCATTAGGGGAAATTTTATAGCTCTACATATATCAATAAGAGGGAGAGAGAAAATTAATAAATTAAATCTGCAACTAAAGAAAACTAGAAAAAGAACAAACTAATAAAATACCAATTAAACACCAAAATAGAAATCCGGAAAATCATATGTAAAATAAATGAAAGTAAAAGTAAAACAAAACAAAAACAAACAAACAAACAAAAAATCAGTGAACTAATAAATAACACTATGAGTTTTTTATGGAAAAAACCCAATATGGTAAATAAAGCATTTGTTAATTAATTTTTAAAATGTTAAAATTTTTAAAAATAATTTAAATTAAAAAAAAACAAATTACCAATATAAAAAATGAAAATGGTAAATACACCACAGATGAAGATGATATTAAACCAATTATTAGGAGTAATTTTGCTAAATTGTATTACAGTAAAATTGACAACAGATGAATATTTACAAAAACATAGATTGCCCAGATTAATAGAAGAGGAAACTGAATAGTTAAATAGCCTTAATTTATAAAAAAAAACTGAACAAACTATCAGTAAACTTCCCAAGGAAAAAAAAAATCCCCATGATCAGAGGGATTAACAAGAGAATTCTACCAAATAATTAAAGAACAATTATTTCTGATGCCATATAAGTTATTTGAAAAAATAGGTAAAGATAGAATTCTTCCAAATAAGATAGAATCCTTCCAAATTCCTTTTATGAGACAAATATGATTTTGTATATGAAACAGTGAAAGCAAAATTATAGAAAGAAAATATAAATCAATTTTCTTATTGAATATGGATGCAAAAAATTTAAATGAAATACTAGCAAGGCAATTACAATAATATTATCACAAAGATCATACACTATTATACCAGGAATGCAGAGCTGTTTCAGTATTAAGAAAACTATCAGCATAACTGACCATATCAATAATAAAAACAACAAAAATTATGATTATGTCAATAGATGCAGAAAAAAGCATTTGACAAAATACAGCATCCATTCCAAGCAAAAACACTAGAAAGCAAAATAATTAATGGTGTCTTACTGAAAATAATAAGTAGTATTTATCTAAAAACATTATCAAGCATTATCTGTAATAGACATAAACTTGAAGTTGTCACCATAAGATCAGAGATAAGAACAAAGGTGTCAGTTATCCCCCCAATATTATCCAATCTTGTACAAGAAACGCAAGCTATAGAAATAACATAGAAAAAGAAACTAAAGGAATAAAATCATGCAGTGAGGAAGTAAAACTATCACTCTTTGCAGATAATATGATCATATACTTATAGAACCTACAGGATTAACCTAAAAACCTAGCTGAATCAACTAACAACTTTAGTAAAGTTGTAGGATATAAAATAAACTCACATAAATCATTAATATTTCTATGTACTACTCACAAAACTCAGGAAGAAGAGATAGAAAGAAAAATTCCATTTAAAATACATGCAGTCAGTATAGACTTGGGAGTCTACCTGCCATGACAAACCTAGAGAGTATATGAATGCAATTACAAAGTACTTTTCCCATGAATAAGATCACATTTTTATGGAGAAATATCCAATTTTCATTGGTAGATCAAGCTAATCTATTTAAGTTAATTTACTTATTTAATTCATACGAACTTAATTTCCAAAGAATTGTCTAGTTAGAAAAAATAATAACAAAATTAATATGAAAAAACAAAAGGTCAAGAATATGAAGAAAATCAGTTTTTTTAAATGTGAAGGAAGTATCTTAAATATTTAGATATCAAATTATATTACCAAGTGTAAATCAACAAAACAATTTGGTATTGGCTTACAAATAGAGAGTTAGATCAGGAACAGAAGAGTAAATGACCATAGTAATCTAGTATTTGATAATCCCAAGCAAAAAGCATTTAATACAAGAACATACTGTTTAACAAAAATAAAAAAGGGAAAGCAGTTTGGCAGAAACTAGGCATAGAACACCTCATACTGTATACCAAGATAAGGTCAAAATGGGTAAATGGTTTAGATATAAAAGGTATAATATAAGTAAATTATGGGAGCATGGAAAGATATGTCTATCAGATCTATAAATAATGGAAGAGTTTATAAACCAAATTATGTTTTTTAAATAAGAGCCATTTCCCATTTTACAAATCACCAAAGCATATGAACAGGTAGTTTTCAGAAGAAGAAATCAAAGTTATCAATAGTCACATAAAAATGCTCCAAATCTCTCCTGATTAAAGAAATGTAAATTAAAACAACTCTGGGATGCTACTTCATACCATTCAGATTAGCTAATATAACCCCCCCCAAAAAATAAAAGGAAAGTAACAAATTCTGGAGAGGATGTGGAAAAATTGAGACACTGATGCACTATTTTTGGACTTATGAATTAGTCCAAATATTCTGGAGAACATTTTGAAAGTACAGGCGAAATTATAAAACTGTCCATTTGACCAGAAATTCCTCAACTAGGTCTATATCCAAAAGAGATAAAAGAAAAGCAAAAAGATTATTTGAACAAAAATATTTATAGTCATTCTTTTTGTAGGAGCAAAGAATTTGAAATTAAAGGGACATTCATCAATTGGCAAATGGCTTAACAAGTTTTGTATAATTGGGGTGGAATACTATTGTGTTATAAGAAACAATAAGCAGAATGGTTCCAGAAAACATTGGGAAGATTTATATGACCTCATGTAAAGTGAAGCGAGGAGAACCAGAAGAACCTTGTACATAGTAATATCAATATTTTGCATTTGATATTTCTTCATTCTGAATGATTAATTGTGAAAGACTTAACTATTCTAACTGAAGTAGTGACCCTAGAAAATTTCAAAAGACATATGTTGAAAAATTCTATCAACCTCCAGAGAACTTATGAACTTTGAATTCAAATTGAAGCATACTTTAACATTATTTTAGGTTTTTTCCCCTTTTTTGCCTGTTTTCTTTAGCAACATGGCTAACATGGAAATAAGTTATACATGACTTTACCTGTATAATCTATATAAAATTGATTGGTTTCTCAAGAATGGGGTGAATGATATGGCGTGAAAGAATTTGAAACTCAAAATATTTTAAACAAATATAAATTTTTACATGTCAAGGGGAAATAATTAACAAGATAAATAACATATATTTTAAAAATAAGCTTCTGTATTATCAGCAAAATATAGGAAAAGAAAGTAGATTTTGAAAGGGTCCCAAGTAAGCATTTTCCATGTTTTCTTTTCTTTTTTTTCTTTATGATAGAAAAAAAGGATCTTGGAAATACCCTCAATGTCAGATCAAAGAAGAGTGTTCTAGTGTTTTTCTTCTGAAACTTTGCCAATGTTCTCTTAGTTTATTCTGTTTTTTTAAAAACTCAGCTAAGACAGTCTATCAATCAGTAAGGGGAATTACATATAATGGCATATGTAATCCCTTTTCTCCTCAAATAATTTTTAAGGGGAAAAAAAACCCTTTAAGATCTTGGCACTTTAATTTTCTAAGTATTTCTTGAGGTCACTCAATCTAGTTCCTTAAATTGCTTCAGAATTTCATATAAATTTGAGGATTATTTTAAAATTTGAAATATTGCCTCTAAGAAGAAAAACAATTCTGATATTCCTTTTTTATTATTGCCCATGTCTTTTTTTTAATCTTTGGTTGTTGTTAAAATGATAGCAACCAAAGAAAGATATGGGCCATCATTGAGCACTGTTGAAACAACATTTTTGTTTGCTAAATACTTCTACCTTTTAGTACATATTCCCATTTTTTGTTTTTATTATTAAATCTTTTTATTTTCAAAACATATTCATAAATAAGTTTCAACATTCACCTTTACAAAACACTGTGTTCCAAGTTTTTTTCCTTCCCTTCCCCCCACTTTCTGCCCTTCATGGCAAGTAATCCAATATATTTGCATTTTTGAAACAATATTTTCCAAGTTCAGTGGAATACTACCAAAGTTTAAAAAATTTTATTGTTTATTTTTGTGAGAAAGATGATAATCCTTCACCTCTACAAATATTAAAAAAATTTAATTTAGAAAAATCATATCATTTATTTTTTTTACTCTTCTATAGAATTAGTGCAGTGGATAGAGCACTGGATTTGTATCACTTGAATTAAAATCTTGAATCAGACTTCCCACCTTTGTAATGCTAGGCAAGTCACTTAGCTTCTCTAAGCTTCAATTTATTCAGCTGCAAAATGGGGCAAAATAAATAACACTTACCCCACAGGATTGTTGGGAGAATACAATGACATGAGATATGAAAAGGTCTTTGCATACCTTAAAACACTATAAGTTCTAGTGGATATTATTCTTATTGTGTATTATTATTATTGGATAGTATTAGGACTTTCTGCCTATTACAATTACGGTCATAACCTTTCTGATTGTTCTTTATGAAGGTCTCCCTGTTCTCTTAATATGAAAATGAATTTTTCTTCCTTAGACCTTACATAGTCCTTCCCATCTCTTTTGTTCAGGTATTTTATTTTGTTTTCTATTATGATTATTTGGTAGCAAATTTTGGCCTACCTACTAGAATGCCTAACAGTGAATGGTAAAGAGTCTATATTCTATCAGTATCATGAAAAACTACAATATTATTAAAAATAATTGATAAATATAAAGAAATTTGGAAATAAGTAAATAAATAACCAAATTAAAAATAAATACAAAGACTGATTCTAGTGAAAGAATAGAGTAAAAATGTAGCCTTTGGCCTTGGAGGCCAAAGATTGGGATCAGAGCCCTCGCCCTTCTCTTTTTAAGTTGTATTACAAATTTGGGACTTCATTTCTGCAAGTTTTGTTACCTCACAGTTATAATCTATACCTCATGGAAATCTTTACTAAATATTTGCTAAATACTTCTGCCACTTGTTATTGTAAAAGTACATTGTATTTGGAGTCAAATAAACTGGGTTCATCTTGGAATTCTGCTTCTTACTTTCTGTGTGATCCTGGGAAAGGGACATTACCTTTCTAGGTATCTAGTTCCTCATCTGTCAAATGAGAAGGTTAGAGTCAATGATCATGGAAGCTCTAACACTATAGGAGCATAGATATAAAAGTGGCAGGACCTTAGAGACTTTCTGGTCTAAGCCCCTTATTTGACAAATAAGGCAATAGAAGCCCAATAGGTAAAGTTATTTGTTGAGAGACTAGCCAGAAATGTCAGAAATAGGATTTGAACTCAGGTGGGCCACAACCAACATGTTTCCCACACCCACTGTGCTATATCTTATTTATATTTCTTTCTCAGCACCTTACTAGTGAGAGCTCAGGATAGAGTAGATACCATCTACCAAATGTATTAGCAATTCTCTCATTCCTGGGAGGTAATTTATCAACATTATGATCTACAAAAAAAGGTTCTTAGAATCTAAAATTGTGTTCGTAAGTCATAAATCAAGAAGCTAATGTATTCCCCCCAAAGTAAACCAAGCCAACAAACTTCAGAACATAGATGTAACCTGTTCCACATAACTAATTCCATATTGCCTTTTAATTGAAATGTCCTTACTGAACCTAATTCAGTTTGAATAAACCTAATTTCCTGAAGGCACAGTCAAAGGATCATTCCTGTTCTTCATTGTTTACAAGACAGAAAGAAGACATTTTCTATTAAACTCACTTCTTGTTGGTTCTTACAGCATTTCTATTTCCATCACCATTTGATTCTCTCATCCTCCTGAAAAGGCTTCAGAACGTCATTGAACTATTCAGTTATGTCAGTGTTAGACACCTTCATTTGCCAATCATGTCCTTCTGCAATTGTTTTACATTCCATGTTTGTTCATTTCCTTTTTAGCTGCTTCCTGGTTGACTTATTAAGACAGTTGGGTGATTATCTTCCTGCAGTACATATTTGTCACTGCAGTATTAAACATGCTGCTGCACAGATCTTTTCCCCTCACATAAGGCAGTGAACGATTTATGTCTTTGTATGGCCTTTATAAGTCTTTTCATGAGGTTGGCTTAGAGTTATCAATATTCAGGGCATACATTTTAATCTTCCAAATGCTAGTGTCTTTCCTCAAAAATTACATTGTATTTGTTTTCTGTGGATTTTCTCTATACTTATATACCCAACATCTATGTTATCTCCCACAGTATAATGATAGATTCTTGAGATCAAGGACATTTTCTGATTTTGTATTTCTGTCCCCATAATCTGACACATGGATGGTGCCTAATAGAGGTAGCTACATGGGAGTATTAGACAGAGTATTAGTGCTAGAGTCAGAAAGATGTAAATTCAAATACAGCGTCAGTCATTTATTAGCTATGTGATCCTGGCAAATCGCTTAATTTCTGTCATCTTAGTTTCCTCAACTATAAAATAATAGCACCTATCTCTTAGCATTGTGAGGATGAAAATAAATGAATATTTATAAAGGACTCTAAAACCTTAAAGCATTATACACTTTTTGGCTATTATTATTATTGTATTATTATTATAATGATTTACAGATTTCAAATCCTATTAACAGATAGTTGGCAAATAATACCCCATGTTTATACATAGACTTACTCTTAATGTTCTTAAAAACTGTGATACCTGAACTGCAAGATAACATTCTCAAATCACTTCTTGGTTCTATAGAAACTTATATTAAAGGATTTGTCCAAAATTGTATCACTCACCCAAATGGGTGAATTGGGTCTATAAATTGATAATCCAGTATAAATTCTAGGATATTAAGCTGATTCCATGAATAATACTTAATTTAAAGATTTATTAATGCAGGTCCACAAGAGTGCTGAATTAACAATCTGAATCCTAATTCTGTACCTTACAATTTTTTTTTTGGTGAGGCAATTGGGGTTGAGTGATTTTCCTAGGCTCATACAGCTAGTAAGTGTTAAGTGTCTGAGGCTGGATTTGAACTGACTTCAGGGCTAGTATTGTAACCACTGTGCCATCTTGATGCCCTTTCCCTTATTACTTATGTGAGCTTGGGTAGGCAGACTGGATTAGATGGTCTCTGAGGTTGCTTCTTGCTTTAAAAATCTATAATCCTATGATCACAGTCCTACTCAACTAGAAAGACTTTTAGTATGAATGTAGGAAAGCAACTCAGCCAGTTTGGAGAGGTTCCTTAGCAGAAGCCTGGATATAGTTTAGTGTTGCTTTTTTTTCAGACACAACAATTCACAGAGTAATCTAATAAAGTATAGAAGGATTCTTTTTTTGTGGGGAGTAAAATAAGTCAGTCTCTTAAAGTCATTATGTTTCTCTGAACTATGAACAATTAAGACCATTATCTGCTCACATGTAGTTAAAAAGTAAGCTTCTCTAAGAACATAGTGTAGGAACAAAATGCTAACGTTGGTCAGTTAAAAAAAATCAGAAATGTACTTGTTCTATCTTAATTTTCTTATCCCCTCAAATCTCTCTATTCCAGTTTTAGTTGGACTGAAAAGTAAAGATATTCAAGTTCAAAATAAATGTATAAGAAAAATGGTCATGTTTGACCTACTCTAAGATGTCCAGATCTAAAGTGAAGATAAATTAAAAAAAAAAAAAGATTTAAAATATTAACTCTTGATAAGAGGAAAATTTATCAACATGCCATGTACAATTATAATATTAGGATAACTTATTTCAATTCAATTCACTAAAATTCAACATATATTTATTAAGTGCATAATATATGTTTACATATGTTTACAAGTTATATAATACCATTGAATCTCAAGCAATTCTCAGACTACAAATTATGGATTGCATATTTTTGCATGAGAGAATTCTGACAATAAAGAACTCTCAAGTGCTATCTATATGTACCAATATCATCAACATATATTTAAGGCAAGGTGTTAGACTAGCCCTACTTCCTGCTGCTACTGCCTTCCTCCCCACAAAAAGTCTCTACCCTCAAAGAGCTTACATTCTATTGAAAGATAACAAAACATACATAGATAATTCAAAACAAATGACTTAAGGAAGGAGGGGACACATTACTAGGGAGATCAAAAAAGGGTTCTAAGAGAAGATGTTGAGCCTTTTAGAAAACTAAGGATTCTAAGAGCTGGTGGTGGAGAAAGGTTATTCTAGGCATGGAGGACTGCTTTTGTTTTGGTAAATTTTTTAAGGGAAGGAAGTCAGAGAGAGAACAAGTCATGGGAACAGCAAGTAAATAGCAAGACAGTGGGAGACTGTCTCTATTCTACTCTGTGGGACCTTTCACAAGTATTACTTTACCTTCACTATATCCCAGTTTCGGGAATAAGGGGTTGAACCAAATAGCCATTGCAATCCCTTCAAGCTATAGATCTATGATTCTCTGAAGAATAAGACCTCTAGATGCAATGATTTTTAGATGCAATGCTTCTCCCATCAAAGGATCTCTTTTAGTAAAGGATGGACAACCAAATATCAGAAATACAATGCATAAGATTCCTGTTCATTGATGTGACCAGATGCTCTGTGAAATTCTATCCAACTTAGAGATTCTATGACTATGGAAAGAAATACATGGTAGAGTGACCAAGCTCACAGAAGCCATGAAATAAATCTTCAGGGTTTTTTTTTTCTCTTTTTATGTAATGTAGTCTCACTTTCACTGTTCCATAACACTGAAATTCAAGTAGCAACATTTTAAATGTGAGAATAATGAATGTCTCTAAAACAGTCGTTGATTATAATGATATCATGTCAATGTTACCATGTCATACCAGCACTATGTTACAGTTGAGATAAGCATTGAAAAGCACTCTCAGTCTTAAGCTTTTCTGTGTTAATAATGTCAAAAAGTAAGAGGAAAAACATATGGTAATATGCATCATTAAGCACATTAATTATGAGATTAATTGTCAAATGCTATTTTCCATTTCAGTTTGAGAATCTACAGCCTTAAAATTTTGTTGTATACTTCTGATTATTTTTGACTAGACCAACTGAGATTTAAGAATTTTGTTCCTACACTAGGTTCTTAGAGAAGCTTACTTGTTAACTACATGTAAACATGAGTCATAAGTGCTCAGGATGATCTCAGAAAAAAAGATATTTATGTGAACTGATGCTAAGTGAAGTGAGTAGAACCAAGAGAATATTGTGTATAGCTGCAACAAGATTATACAATGATCAATTCTGATGGATGTAGCTCTTTTCAACATCAAGGTGATTCAAGCCAGTTCCAATAGACTGGTGATGGAGAGAGTCATCTGCACCCAGAGAGAGAGGACTGTCTATGGATCACAACATAGTATTTTCACTTTTTTGTCTGCATGTTTTGCTTGTATTTTGTTTTCTTTATTTTTTTGTTCTTATTTTTCTTGTGAGGCATGACAACTGTGAAAAATATATATATATACATATATATGTATATATATATACATATATGTGTGTATATATATATACATATATGTGTGTGTGTGTATATATATATATATAAGATTTGCACATGTTTAACATATATTCTTTTACTTGCCATCTAGGGAAGGGGAGAAAGGAGGGAGGAAAAAAATTTGGAACACAACGTTTTGCAGGAGTGAATGTTGAAAACTATGCTTATGTTTTGAAAATAAAAAGCTTTATTTTAAAAAGTCTTAAGAGTTTATTGTCCCAAAATACAATAATATACTCTTTGAAATCTTATAAATTAGGTTATTAAACTTTTCTAAATTTATATAAATCACACCTCTCAGAAACATAAGGAAAATAAATGGCTTACAGAAAATTCTATTTTATAAAAGTATACTTTGGATCCTGATCAATAAAGTATTCAAGGACAGTGATAAGCCAGATAGACACTACCAAAGGTTAAAAAAAAATGAAGGCTAAAACCTAATCTTCACCTGATTTATTCAGATTATAGGGCAGACGAGAAGGGAGGTGATTGCCTGGAAAAATATGTATAATTGATTATAAAAATCAAGAAGGGAAAGGTTAAGATAAACACAAACTTCTTTATCAAACTCAAACATACTCTAAGAGGGATTGCCCTTGAATCTTGAAGGAGGGAGTTTAAATCAAGGGAAATGCAGTATTAATCTAGCAGGAAATAAATAAGTGGAGTGCATTTTTTCTGCCCTGTTGCTTAGACTGAAAGAACGTAGGAATTCACAACTCCAGAATCAGGCTGTCCTAATGGTCTCTCAAAGCTTCACTCTATCTAGCCAACCCTATTCAGTCAAGCTCTCTTAGCCTGGCTATCTTTCAACCTGATGCCTGAACGTGTACTGACCTTTCCTCTTCCCTTTTTGCTCTGAAAACCATAACCAAATCAATATACTTACTGGTACTTGGGGGGAAAAAGTATACTCATTAAGTGCTCTCTTGTTCTGTGCATCATCCCAATGACTTCTCTGACCACTCTCCCTTAGCTACTATTCCCAAAAGTTGTTTCCTTTATTAGGATATAAATTCCTGGAGGGCAGAACTATATAGCTTATTACTGTGCTTCACATGTAATAAACATTTAGTAAATGCTTTTTGATTCATTTCTTCTTTACTCTAAGAAGTAAAGGCAGAAAATGTTCATGAAATATTTAGACACATTCATTAATAATATTATAAAAAGTTAGTAAGGTAGTAAGAAGAAAGTGGAGATGATATGGACACTGTTTTCCTTTGAGGAACCATAACTAAGCAAAACTATGTTCAAGATCATCTGACATAAGGCTAAAAGGTAGTTGAAGGAAATGGAATGGGGAAAGAATGACAAGGCGGCCTACAGGGCAACTTCACTGCCATGGTGTAGGAGAAGGCTATTCCCTCAGTAAGTTCCACAGAAGCTACCTACTCAAGGCTGATGACTTGAGAAAAAGCTTGAGGCTATAGTTGCCTTAGGAAGGAATCATGGAAACCTAACTTATAAGGAAGTAAATGTCATGTCCTTCTGGCACCTGATACAAAGCTCCAATTAAAAACTGGTTCTATGGTATACTTAGAGAACCCCAGGGATTCTACTAAAAGCTATTAGAAATAATCCACACCTTTAGCAAAGTTGCAGGATACAAAATAAACCCACATAAGTCATCAGTATTCTTATATATCACTAACAAAACCCAACAGTTAGAGCTACAAAGAGAAATTCCATTTAAAGTAACTACCGATAGTATAAAATATTTAGGAATCTATCTGCCAAGGGAGAATCAGAAACTATATGAGCAAAACCACAAAACACTTTCCACACAAATAAAGTCAGATCTAACCAATTGGAAACTTATTAAATTCTCTTGGATAGGACGAGCAAATATAATAAAGATGACAAATACTACCTAAACTAATCTATTTATTTAGTGCTATATCAATCAGACTCCCAAAAAAACTATTTTAATGACCTAGAAAAAAATAACAACAAAGTTCATATGGAAAAACAAAAGGTCAAGAATTTCAAGGGAATTAATGAAAAAAAAAAATCAAATGAAGGTGGCCTAGCTGTACCAGATCTAAAATTATATTATAAAGCAGCGGTTACCAAAATCATTTGGTATTGGCTAAGAAATAGACTAGTTGATCAGTGGAATAGGTTAGGATCAAAGGGAAAAAAAACAGCCAATAACTTCAATAATCTAGTGTTTGACAAACCCAAACACCCCAGCTTTTGGGATAAGAACTCACTGTTTGACAAAAATTGCTGGGAAAATTGGAAATTAATATGGCAGAAACTAGGCATTGACCCACACTTAACACCACATACCAAGATCAAGGTCAAAATGGGTTCATGACCTAGGCATAAAGAATGAGATTATAAATAAATTAGAGGAACATAGTATAGTTTACCTCTCAGACCTATGGAAGAGGAATGAATTTATGACCAAAGAACTAGAGGTCATTATTGATCACAAAATAGAAAAAAATGATTATATCAAATTAAAAAGGCTTTGTACAAACAAAACTAATGCAGACAAGATTAGAAGGGAAGTAATAAACTGGGAAAACATTTTTACAGTCAAAGATTCTGATAAAGGCCTCATTTCTAAAATATGTAGAGAATTGACTATAATTTATAAGAAATCAAGCCATTCTCCAATTGAAAAATGGTTAAATGATATGAACAGACAATTCTCAGATGAAGAAATTGAAAATATTTCTAGCAATATGAAAAGATGCTCCAAGTCATTGGTAATCAGAGAAATGCAAATTAAGACAACTCTGAGATACCACTACACACCTGTCAGATTGGCTAAGATGACAGGGAAAGATAATGCGCAATGTTGGAGCGGATGTGGGAAACCAGGGACACTGATACATTGTTGGTGGAATTGTGAATACATCCAGCCATTCTGGAGAGCAATTTGGAACTATGCTAAAAAATGTTGTCAAACTGTGTATATCCTTTGATCCAGCAGCGTTACTACTGGGTTTGTATCCCAAAGAGATCTTAAAGAAGGGAAAGGGGCCTGTATGTGCAAGAATGTTTGTGGCAGCCCTCTTTGTGGTGTCCAGAAACTGGAAACTATGTGGATGCCCATTAATTAGAGAATGGCTGAATAAATTATGGTATATGAATATTACAGAATATTATTGTTCTGTAAGAAATGACCAACAGGATAATTTCAGAAAGGCCTGGAGAAACTTACATGATCTGATGCTAAGTGAAATGAGCAGGACCAGGAGATCGTTGTATACTTCAACAACAATACTGTATGATGATCAGTTCTGATGGACGTGGCTCTCTCCAACAATGAGAGGAAACAAATCAGTTCCAATAGAGCAGTAATGAACTGAACCAGCTACGCCCAGCAAAAGAACTCTGGGAGATGACTATGAACCACTACATAGAATTCCCAATCCCTCTATTTTTGTCTGCCTACATTTTTTATTTCCTTCACAGGCTAATTGTACACTATTTCAAAGTCTGATTCTTTTATTCAGCAAAACAGCTGTTTGGACATGTATACACATATTGTATTTAACTTATACTTTAACACAGGGATTCTCAAACTACGGCTGGAGGGCCAGATGCGGCCCACTGAGGACATTTATGTGGCCGCAGGGTTATGGCAAATGGGCTGAGGGGCGGAGACAGAGTGTGAGTTTTGTTTTTACTACAGTCCGACCCTCCCACAGTCTGAGGGACAGTGAACTGGCCCCCTATTTAAAAAGTTTGAGGACCATTGCCATATTTAACATATATTGGTCAACCTGCTATCTGGGGGAAGGGGTGAAGGAAAGGAGGGGAAAAGTTGAAACAAAAGGTTTTGCAATTGTCAATTCTAGAAAATTACCTATGCATAAAATTTTTGTAAAAATCAATTAATTAATTAATTTAAAAATAAAAAATAAAACTGGTTCTGATTCTTTCCCATGAGAGTTCCATAACAAAATATTATAACATATCAAATACCAAAATAAAACATTAAACTGTTCTCTTCTATAATCTGTTTTTAAAGCACAAATAATATTTTATTCTCTCCCATGGTCTCAATTGATTACCTAATCCAGTGACCTCTTCTTAGTCTTTCTTTTTCTTAAGCGTCCTGTAACATTTTACATTATTGTTTACCCATCTCTGTGTTCTTTTCCCTAGGTTTATGCTATTATACTTTCATATTCTTCTCTTACTTTTCTGCTCAAACTTTATCAGGTTCTTTCACTTTTCTTTGGAAGTCCATCGTTCACAACCCATTCTTTATTTATGTATATATACCCCAATGCTCTATCCTGGTCAGTCTTCCATAGGTTTAATTATCATCCCAATGAAGATGACTTCCAACTCAACATAACCATCTCTCATCTCTCTCCTAAATTCCAGTTCCACATCATTAACTGTCTGCTTAATACTTCTGCTTAGAAGTCTGATAGATATATCAAACTAACATATTCAAAAAGGAAGTCAGTAATTTTTTACTCAAATTTACCATTCTATCTATCCGTATTTCTGTTAAGTGCACCACTAGTTTGCAACCTCAGAATCACTCTGGAATTTTTACTCTCCCTCATATCCCTAGTATACAATCATATGTCAAGTCTTGTAAATCTAACCTCCACACCATTTTTCATATCCATTTGTTCTTTTTCCTCAAACAGCCACCATCTGAATTCAGGCTCTTATAATCTCCTGCCTGGACTTTTGCAATAGCCTCTATCGTGGTCTTCCTTCCTCAAATACGCTCTTTTAAACCTATCTACCTATATCCATCTACCCAGGCCATCCCCCTGCTGCTGTGCTTCTGACTTTCTGAACTTAAATATCAACCCCCATTTTCAGCTCCCTTTTGTGTTCTGTCTTGCCCATTAGAAAGTAAATGTCTTGCCATTCAGAACTGTCTTAGTTTTTGCTCCTACACATATATGTATATCCAGTTTCTGGAAAAAAACAAATTCTTAATAAATAGTTGCTATGCTACATTGTCTATTGATTGCATTAGGATAAAATGCAAGCTCCTCTGTTTCACATTTATAGTCCTTCACTATCTGTGTTCAAACTATCTTTACAGATGGATTTCATATTACTCTCATTTATATCTTCTATGTTCTCACCATACTGTCTCTTCTATTCCCTGTCCATGATATTTTCTTGCCTTCTCTGCACTTTTACTTAGGATATCGCTCATGACTAGCATGCCTTTCCTTCTTACCTCTCCCTGTTCAAATCCCTAATTACCTTCAAAATTCAGCTCCAGCATCACTGTTGCAGCAGGCTTTTCCCGATCCATGTCCACTCCAGTTATTATCAATCTTGCCCCAAACCTATTTCTAAAATGTATCATATATCTTACATCTACTTGTTTGTGTATTTGTTGTTTCTTCTATGCCTCTTGAAAGTGAAGAGTTATTTAATTTCTATCTTTGTATTCCCAGAATTTAGCTCAGACTCTGGCACATAGTAAGTGCTACTAAATATTTGCTGAACAAAAATAATTAACATTTCTATAGCTTTTTTAATGTTTGCTGTCTGTCTCTATATAAAGTCATTATATAATATAATATATGTAACATATAATTACTCATATATAATATATATTACTCTCTACATAGAGTTATATATAATATATAGAAAGAGGAAGAGTGATATATAGGTTCTATGTACATATATACATACATTTTATGTATATGAAACAGAGAGATAGAAAGAAAGGGAGAGAGAAGAGAGATCATTTTATTTGATCCTCACAATAATCCTGTGAGGTAGGTGAAAAGGTAATTCTGTAGAGGAAATTGAAATGCAGAGAGATTTTGTGATTGACTCTGTTACACACAGCTGAGAATCTAAGTAGAGTTTTAAACTCATTTTTCCTTATTTCAAAACTGATGATGTATGATACCATGATCAAGGTATGTTGTGAAGGGTATCTTAGTCATATATAATTTAGATTAGATAACTTCAGAGATCCTTACGACTCTCATAGAGGAAGTTACAAAGAAAATGCAAAATTTAAAAAAAGGATGAACTAGATATTTGACAAGATCTGTAATAAGAGGTGGAGAACCTAATGTTAAAAAAATTGACAGACCTCCAATCCATTGGGTAAAGTGTCAACCACCACTTCTCCCCCTCTCCATGATGAACTTTAGAGAGAACTCCGGCAAAAGTAAAATAGGATGTATAGGAATAGATATGTTGCTATCTTTATTTTGGGGGAGAACACTCAAGTTAAAATCACAAATATATTTGATTATTGGAATTTCACGTGCATCATTTTATTACTATCATAAGTCCAGAATCCATGGTTTAATTGGTACAAACATTCCTTCTAACACTGTCTAGGATGTATCCCACAAACCCTCTATTTCTTCGTAAATGGCTTTGGTGATTTGCTATGGTGTGTGTGTGTGTGTGTGTGTGTGTGTGTGTGTGTGTGTGTGATATTTATCAATTGATAGACAGCTGAATGGATAGCCAAACTGCATTACCAAAATACACACATGTTCCTTGGCTTACCTACTATAGGAAACTTCATATCCATAGACCACAGTTCATCTATGACTTGGTAAAAAAAAAGTTTTTAGGGAACTATTTTAAGGCAGAGAGCTGTTATGTGAATTTTCTGGGATCGTGCAATTAAGTATCAGAAATGGGATTTGAATGTGCACTATATGAAAGTGAACCAAAAAATCTCTGAAAGCCATTATCATTTTTGTTGAAAACAAAATTCCAAATCCATTTATCTCTACAAAAAAGAAATATGCTGCTTCACACAACATAATGCAAAAACAATAAATAGTTCATCTAATTTCCATAGAGACTAAGGAAATCAGAAATTAAATGGCTATTTGAAGCAATCCAACTAAGTCAGCTACTTAAAATTAATAACCAAAACTCCATATAGTCATTCAATTCCATTATAATATTATTATAACCCTAGTACCAATGATTAGGTTAATACTTGCTATAAACAATTTCTGTACTATAGTGAAAAAGATACTCTATGTACAATGAGAGTGCTATATGACAAAATGCATAAATCATTACATTACCCAATAATCAGGGTTTTTAGCAGTTTCTCTAAAATAACATTCAAGAAAACTAGTGACTAATTTCATAAACAAAGCAAAAATAATTGATGATGTATGACATAAATTTGTGGAAAAGAACAAAGGAAAACATTCAGAAAAAAAGAAGAGTGGCTTATTCTTTAACCATACTTTTTTATTTTTCCTTCTTATGTCATTCAATATGTGAAAGTACTGGTGGGTGGAATGAGGAGGCTTAATAAGCAGCAATGAAGTATATTTTCATTTTTTTAAGTCTCACATCAATGTTTAAAACTTCTAAAAGTTCCAGAGGGAGAGTACTGGGCCATCCAATAGTATTAAATAATAATAAAAAAAATTTCTTGATAATTGAAATAATAGTTTCCTTTTTGAAGCACATCTTGGTACTCCTGGTTATACACATCTGACATCACAATAAACAATTTTCATTGCCTTCTTGGTATTATACAAATGTTAAATATTTGTAGAACATTATAATTCCTTTGTGTCAGGACTGAACAAAGCTGGGCTCTCAGTACAACTTTAATCTTTCCCTATAAATTAATTCCACTGTTTCCTTAATAGTATTCAATGTTTATTTGCTCCTCCCCGGATCCTTTATGTCTTTTTTTCTAATCCATTCTCATACTAAACTCATGTGCCAGTTTCTCAAATATTAATGGTAAAAATGATTAGTTATACAGCAATCAATTCCACACCTGCTCCCAAAGTGAATTTATATTTTACCTTTCCTAATTTTTCCTACAAACTTAGCATTTCCAAAATTGAATTTCTGACAAACACCTGCTGCCAATTACTCTTTGTTTTGGTTTTAAGTACAATTTTATTTTACTTTGGGCTTTCTGTTTTGGGGTTTTTTAACTCCAAACACCTACAGGATTACACAGATTTTTCTTCTCTACTGGTTTTGATTCTTAGCAAATACTAATTATTTTCCACTTCTCTGAGTACTGCTGAAATTGATCTGGATGTTTGCATTTGATGACAACATCAGTTACACATGATGCCAAATATTTTTCTCCAATTTTAACCATTAAAAAGAGAACAGTTCTGGGAGCAATATTGGTTTGCTAAGAAATTATTTCTGAAACTAAATCTATTTTTGTCTTCTCTTCTAGTATCTCAAAACTTTCGGTGGAGCACTTTAATTTTTCTTGTACATGAGAAAAAGTAAAGTATAATCATTTTTTAATCTAAAATGTATCTTCTTAAAATCTTTCTAATATACTTTCTAAAAGAAAAGGGATAGTTACTAAGCTAATTCTGGGAGAAAAGCTAAGTAACTTGTCACCGCTAATCATCATTAAAAGTTATAACCAGAACTGAAATTCATAGTCTCATTCCTGTCTCCAGAATGAAGATGATGCACATTTTTCCTATTTTTAGAAAAATAGTAAAATGTATATTCAAAACAAATATGATAATAGTCATTTTTATTAACTATAATAAGTTGTTAAGGAAATGAAACTAATGAACAATTGTACATATATATATACATATATGTACATTTTATATGTACACATATGAAATGGGTATATGGGATGACAAATGAATATTTATTGACAATAAATAAATGACATAGATTAGACTCCCAAATACAGAGACACCATGGTAATCAAAAGACTCCCAGGATTTGGAGTGAGAAAACCTATATTCAAGTCCCAGTTTGATTACTTTATCTCTGTATTGTTAGAATAAGTCACTTCTGTTCTCTTAACTTTAGTTGCATTGTGGGTAAAATAAGGGTGTTAGTATAAAAATGATCCATAAGGATCCTCCTATCTCTAAACTTTTAAGTTATACATGCAAATGTAAGAAAGTGATGATTTTTTGTTAAATAATGACAGTGAAAAAATGAAAAATCACTTTAAATGGCTTTAGAATACATTATGAGGATTTTCTCAGTAGATTTACCTTCTTAATTATATTTTGTTCAGACTAATATCAAAATCAGTTTCCATTCTTTCAGAAAATACCACAGAAAATGGCCTAATTATCCATTAGTAATTGTCACAGATTATAGGAACATAAATTTCGGAGCTAGAACAATCTCAGAGGTGATCTAATCCAATCACTTCAATTTAACAGATGAAGTAATTGAGGTCAAGAAAGAGAAAGGAATTTGCTCTGAAATTTTAGGTGACAAATTATATAATTCATAAAATATATAATTTATGGAAACAAATGAATTTTGACTTTACAGAAAAAACTCAAAAGTTCTTATCTTAAGTAATAGTTTCAAAAAGCTTTCTCATCAATTTTTTTCTAGAAGTTAAAAAAAGTTGGTGAACTAAGTTGCATTTTCTAGCTACAGTCCTTGCAGGATAGTGGTCATATGCAAAAGGAATAGAAACAATGGGCCCAAATTTGTCAGGATTGTCAAGAAACTATGGAGGTCATTTAATGCAACCTGTACCTGAACAAGAATTTCCTCTATTATGTACCCATTAAAAAGCCATTTAGCTTTTCCTTGAATACTTCCAATAATGAGGAATCCACCACTTCTTAAGGTAACCCATTTTATTTTTAGATAGCTCTAACTTTTTAGAAAACTTTCTCTTATAAGAAGTACATTTATGCTTGATATAAGTGTATATGTGTGTATGGGTATGTATTCTTTTGCTTATTGTGTTGACTCAAAAACATTTAAGAACTACTTGCCATCATTCAAATTCTTCCTCCAAATAGGAGGCAACACAAACTATAAAACTGAATTTGTCATGGATCTACACCACTAAGGAATCAGTTTATCTTTGTCCAATCCAATTGATGATCTGATGAATGCAAACAATTTTTAATCAGAAGATGAATTAAGTAATCTAGCCCAACATTGCCCTTGGAATCCCCAAGAACTCTGCTTCTGTGAGGATTTTTACAAATTTCTATATATCTTTATTCCCAAGGATATTCCTTAGAGTCAAGGCTACAGTAGTTACTGTACCTCAAAGAGGCACAGGCTGTTTGCTAAGTCCCATCCTTTTCTAAAAATAGTCCAATATTAGGCAATATAGAGGGGTTCTTCTGGTCCTCACTAAGACTTTTAACAATCCTGTTAATTCAATTCAATTCAACAAACATTTGAAGTACCTAATATTCCATGCAAATATATATTTTAGGCAAGAGGATGCAAACACACAGGTGTGTGTGTGTGTGTGTGTGTGTATGTGTGTGTGTGAAAGAGAGACAGACAGACAGACACACAAATAGACACACAGAGACAGCAGTAGAGACAGAGACACACAGAGAGAGGTAGAGACAGAGTCAGAAAGAGACAGAGAGATACACAGAGATAGACAGAGAGAGATAGAGACAGAGAAAGCATGAGAGAAGGCAGGGCAGCAAGGTGGAGAAATAGAGAAAGGGAGAGGGACAGAGAGAAGAAAGAAGGAGAAAGAAGGAGAGAGGGAAAAAGAGAGAAGGAAGAAAGGAGGGAGAGAGCACACATATTTTTTACATCCCATTCCACAACTTACTTAACTTCTAACCATTGATATCAAAATACTAGTTCTAATTTCCCAGCTATGGTGGACTTGGAGATGCTACAAATTTTATGGACAAAGTTTTGAGCTACAAATACTAAGGACCCCCAGAGAAGTTATATTTCCTCAACAAATGTCCACTTTGGTTGAAATCAATAACATAGGAAAACCTATAAGTCAAAGTAGGAAAGTATCATAACGTGTGGAATCTAAATATAACCTATTCTCCTCTCATGGGGATCTTCTCATATGATCCCCCAATCATAATGTAATACTCAAGAAATATTACCTTCAGTTCCATGTACTGCCAGACAAAATGCTTAGGATATTTGGATGCAAACAACTTCTATCCAAATTTCAAACCAAAGTTCCCTTCCCAAGGATACATCTAAATATAAAATTAGAATATGTTTAGTACAAGTCAAGTACACCAAGTGCAGTGAAGTCATCTTTATATAAACTGCTCAAGTGAGTCCCAATCCCAACCAACCAGTTCTATTCATTGATCAAATCTTGGGAAATTCAGAAGCTTCTGTTAATCTGATCTAGCGAAGCATACTAAGGTTTTTCAGTGGATATAAAAGCTGGAGGCATATTTGAGACTTTAAGAAATAGTTCATTTCAGACCCTTTTTTGATAGACCTTGAATGCAAAGAAATGGCTCATTGTGGAGACTGTGTCTGAAACACAACCCTGAAAGGATTCTTTCACAGCTATGTCTGTATTCCCCAATTGTTCGACTACTTCTCAGCCCTGTAAGCATTTCTCCTGAATCTGTGTAAAAGAGAGTTAGTTATCATTAACTAGGAAAAGAAAAGGTTTATAATTATAGTCACATGAGGCCAATATTCAGATTAATTGTTTTCCCTTCAAATGGATATAATGCCTTTGCCCCAAGAATAAGTGTTAGACGGGCTCCTGTATCTTAATTCTCATGTCTGTCTCTTTTGAAGAAAATCTATAGAAAGTTGCATCTCTGCAATGATAACTGAAAAACAGACTATGTTGGCTTATTCAAGACCTTACAAAGTTATTGTGACTTTTGATGGCCACATCAACAAGTATTTCCAGTCAAATCAAATATGTGGGCTCAGGCCAGACTAAGGACACAGTAAGGTGTCCAGAAGGTTTGCCCGCCAATCTGCCACCATAATATTAAAATTCCATCATGGAATTGACCTCATCCCAGTGATACAATGCTATCTTGATGGTGGTAGCCAGAATGACAAAATTGGCTTTCTTTCTCCCTTGTAATGAAATTCCTATCAGGATCTATGTATATTCTGAGGGATATTTTGGTGGAGAGAGCCAACTTTACATTCAGGAAACCTGGGATCAAAGCCCACTTCTGACACATATTATCTATATGACCCTAGATACCTCTCTACGACCAAAAATCGTAGACTACAAATTGTTAAATTATTAATCTGCACTGGTTGAAGACATTTCCTCACTGAAGGTCTCCATATCAACAAAATCACAAATCTGGACCCCCCAAAAAAACAAATCACACAAACAAAAAAACTAAACCTTCCAATCCCCTTGTGGGAATGACAACCTAGAGGAAATTAGCATTATTCAGGCCATCTTGCAGAAGACTCTGTATACAGCCAAAGTGTTTAATTTATTAGGAGATTATGCACACTTTAATCTTAAAGCAGAATGCCAATTCTGGCTATGCTTTTATAACAAAAGCAAAACCTTTCAGAAACTTGTAAAAAAATGTAATGACTCTTTCTCATGATTCTGGTGATAAGTCCTATGGCTTATTGGCTGGGATTATCCTCCTAACTCCCTATTTACTCCATGTTTCATGAGTATTTGTGCTTTTTTGAAAAAAAAAAAAGATTATAGAAGAGAATAGTTCCAATCTGCTGATGTGTGGGAAAGAATCGGAACCAGCTTATAGGTAAGTGGAGCTTCATACCAGATCTGAGTAGGTCATGGCATTTATTTCCTGGTAAGATAGATTCCCATGATTCCTTCCAAAGACAACCATAGTCCCCAAGATTTGTCTCAAAATCACCTGCCTGTATGGGATTCTTTGGAGTGATAGCTTCACCTATTTCACAGCAATGAAGCTGTCTCATATGCCATCTTACCATTCTTTCCCCACTCCTACTCTGCTGTCAGATGTCTCGAACCTTGAAAATAACATGAATGGACAAGGAGAACATATTGCTTAGGAGATCTGTGATTCATAGTGATTATAGGGCTGTGGTCATTACATATTGTAATGGGAAAGATGCAAGTTTAAAGGAAAGATATGGTTGTAATAATACAAGTCCCAGAATTAATAGAGACATTCTACCAAATGCTATTTAACCAAGAAATTGATTTAAGGTATTCAAGGAAAAAAGATAGTACTCAAACCCATAGCTTAATTGCTTAGTGAATTAAAAGAGGGGACATAGCAAATAAGATAAAAGTATAAGTTTTGGGGATCTTGGTTGAATTAGAGAGTCAATTTTTCTATCAGGCCTTGAATTTAGTTTCCTGATCTAAGATTGGGCTTTGTGCCATAAACCTTTTAACCAGTTTTCAGATTTCTCTTAGCATCATCTTAGCAAAATATAATAAAATCCAACTGGCTTTTTAAGTTTATATTTATAATAATTATCTTAATTCAAATCCATCCTCATTAGAGTTAGGATTCGGAAAATGTTTTCCTCCACCCCATGTTTAATTAGTTATTGATATGTGATTCTTTCCCTGGATAGGGAACAATTCAAGGAAGAAGCCAATCTCCCTACTTCTGATTTTGAGTAACTATGATTACATTTCTGTTCCAGTCCCCATACACTTTTGTCCATGTTTTATTCTCTCCAATTGGTGTCTAAGGACATCAGTGAACTTTACAGTAAAACAATTTTCCTTGTTTTTGATACTTATACCTATATAGCTTAGCACAAGTCATGAAATATAGTAAGAGCTTAATAAATTATTTTTCATTTGTTCATTTATTCATCCTCTTATCTCTTACATCAGACATCCCCCTTTCCTTTCTATAAGAATTTTGTCCATTTAACTTCCTCCTTGTTTTTTCCTGTTCCCTTCCATTTTCATCCTAATGCTTAAAAGAAAACATAAAACATTCATAAAACTATCAAAATGGGGATAGGGTGAATTTGGAAGGAATTTCTTTTAAAGCTACATTATACTGAGGCATAACTTTAGATTGTTTCCATTAGCTTGAACAGAGGGTTTCAATCTTCTTTTAGTTTGCACTTAATCTAAGTCAGTGCCATAGAGATATATAATTCTATTTTCATAGTCTAGGTCAAATTATCAGTTGTCCTTGACAATGAATGTTAAGGAAATTAATTGTTATGAAGTGTCAAAGTTGAACATTATAAAGGTGGGGCAAAAATTGAGGAGACACAAATGCAGATGAGATTCATTGTTTTATTTGCCATGCAATTAATTTTTTCCACTTGTTACACAATTACACCTACCCTGATACTCCCTATATATTAATGCTGAGAGTGTTAAGCCTTGCAATTTAAATTGATGAGAGTATAGCGAGATGATCTCTGGGATAGTCACAGAGGATACTAGATAGTCACAGGGAAGACTAGAAGTGAGCTGAAGAAATGACTGTGAGCTGTGGCAAAATTGTAACTTCCAGTGATGATCCAAGTGGCAATAAGTAGAAGACTGGGTAGAGCTGCCATATATGATTCCAATGACAGAATCAAAAAGAATGCAGGGAACATATATGGAAAAAATTGAGAAGGCTGACCGAAAACATTGCAGAAACAGTTACATGAAATGATCTTTCACAATGAAAAGAACATAATGACTAGAATCAGAGACAAAGTGAAAAAAATGTCCCTCTTGCTTAATAGTTGCATTATTAATTAATATGACCACTTAGCAAGTTAGGAAGAAAAACACAAGGTCTTACAGTGAGATTTTAGTGTCTGTGAGCAGGATCTTACAACTGTGTATACTCCCAAGGTACCTTTTATTGTGTTGGATATGTAGTATATACTTTTTGAGGAGGGGGGAGAGTGAATAAAAACAAATAGGTGGAAAGTCTATTAGCATATTCTACATGGCATGGAGTACAATGACAGTATTCCTTAGGGTGTGACAAAAACAGATCATAACTAATTTAACTAAATTACCTTATTTATGATAAAGGGGGTAACAATATATAGGGATAGGGCATAGAGCCATGATTTCATTTGTATAGAGAACTCCCAAAAGAGGAAACTCTCTTTCCCAACAAAAGCTGGTATCTCATTGCTATAATTAGAAAGTTATCTAAAGAATTGAGATATTTAGTCACTTGCCTGGGAATCACATAGAAATAAACTCAAGACTTTCTGATTATTAAGCTACCTCTTATGATATTATATTACCTTTCACAATTATGACAAAATAATGAAAAGAAAAAATGCAAAAGCTAACAATAATTGCAAATACCTATTCGCATTCTTATCTACTATACCAATGGAAACTAAATTGTCCAACAGGATCACAAAATCTTTGCATTAAAAGCTATCTCTATGACAATCTTGCAACTAGATGACACAGTAGATTCATCACAAGACAGAATAAGGAGGACCTGAGTTCAAATCCAGATGAGACACTTTAACCTGTGTGATATTGGGCAAGTCATTTTACCTTCTTCTGTCTCAGTATCCTGAACTATAAAACTGGAATAATAATAGTATCTACCTCCAGGGTTGTTGTGAATATCAGATAAAATAACAATTGGAAAGTAAATGATGCTTGAAACAAAGCAGGTGCTTCATAAATGATTGGTTTTTTTCTTTCCAACCTAGTTTAACACAAACCTGACAAGAATCCCCTCTACAAAATACTTGAAAAGCGGGCAGCTGTCTTCTTAAAGACTTCTATTTGAAGGGGTTTCCTACCATCTAAAAGAGTCCATTTTGCTTTTGAACAGTTCCAATTGTTATGAAGTTCTCCCTTATGTTGAGCTAAAATGTGCCTCTCTGCATCTTTCATACTCTGATCATTGTTCCATCCTCTGGGACCAAGAACATATTTAATTGCAGCTAGATGGCAGAATGTAGAGAGCACTGGGTCTGCACTCAGAAAAAGCTGAGTTCAAACCTAGCATTAAATGCTTATTAGTTGTGTGACCCCAAACTAGTCACTTAACCTGTGTCTGCTTTAGTTTCCTTACCCATAAGACAGGGATAATAAAAGTGCCTGCCTCCCAGAGTTTTGTGAGAATCAAAGGAGATAATATTTGTAAAAAGTATTTAACACAATGTCTGGTATATTGTCGGTGATTAATAAATGCTTGTTTCCTTCATTTCTTAAGTCCTCTTCCATGTGATAGCCTTTTATATGGTAGAAGAATTGTCATTTCTTTCCCTAAATCTTCTAAAAATACTACTTCATTTAATTAATCCTCTTGTGGCATGGTCTACAGTAGAGGTATCAGGCACAAGCCCCCAGACTGTACATGGCCCACAATACTCCCAAAGTGCAGCCCAAATAGATTAAAATATTTAATAAAATAAAAATACAATAAAAATAGATAATTTTAATATATCAAATATAAGTGGAAACAGCAGCCACTAAACTGGACATGAGAATCCTTTAGGCCATTGTGGCCTAAAGTGTAGTGGCTGCTGTTTCCACTTAAATTTGACTTTCCTAAATTAAGGAGGGCAGCACAGCGCATAATGGAGTGCCAGGTCTGGAGTCATGAAGACCTGAGTTCAAATTTGGACTCAGATACTAGATGCGTGTGACTCTGGGAAAGTCACCTAACCCTATTTACCTCAGTTTCCTCATCTGTAAAATGAGCTGGAAACTACTCCAGTATCTTTGCTGAGAAAAACCCAAATGGAGTCATGAAGAGCTGGACACAACCGATATGACTGAACACCAAAAACTAGGGTACCTTCAACCCTGGCCACTTTTATCCAGATCTGTAAGAGTTCTTCCAAAAATGTGATCTCTAGAACTGCTAGTCGATACTCCAGATGAGGTCCAAGTAAGGCAATGTACAATGGAGTGTTTGCCTCCCTCATTTTGGAAACTATTCCTCTTTCAAAGCTGTCTAAGTTCTCATTAGCTTTTTCTGGATACTGTGTTGCACCGATGACTCATTTTGATCACTAAAATCGTTAAAGCAAAAACTGTTATCTAGACATGCTTTTCTACTTGTGAAGTTCATTTTTGGAAAATAAATTGTGGAATAGGGAAAACTAGCATCATCTTAAGACAAATGTAACACACCATAAGAAATAACATTATAACTGTTTTTAATTTTTAGACTGGGAAAAGAAAATGTGACATGTTGAAATAAATCCCTTCTTGTGATAACTACCACACCATTGTAATGTACAAAGTTACAATGTTCCATCCTAGCATTAACAAAAAACAACCATCTACCTCTACTTCATTATCTCTGAATCAACTGTACCTAGCTTTTAGAATTCCTCTCGATGAAGACTCTTGGCTCTACCCTTCTTTTTCCTACTCTTCCCTTTGTTCTCTGGAAGTTCTTCAGTATTTATTTCAATATAGAACTCATTCTGATCTGTCTCATAATGAATCACTCTATCTATACATGCTATTCAACTCTTCTATTTTCCATTTACTTCTTTTTTTTGCATTTTCTTAATTTTTACTGCTTTTCCCCACCCCCTGCTTTAAAAAAACCACACATACAAAAAAAAAAAAAAAAACCAACAACAACAACAACAACAAAAACCAAACCTTACTCCTTCTCTAAAACCTATATTCTACTTTTAGTTCAATTCTTATCTCTCACTCATATATATGAAAAAGATAGGGTTAGATGAGTAATATTTCTCTTTTTTTAATGTCAATAGACACTAATATATAAAACTCCTTAAGGGGCACATGACAGACAAAGACCATTGTTAGCATCCCTGGTAATAAGAAGCTGATAAGAAATTTTAGGGATAATTCCTTTAGGCATATGCTAAACAGTAAATCTAAGAGACAAGGAGAATGAATACTCAGGTGATATACAAAATACAGAAATGACGTTTAATAAGTGTCCATTGACTTTTCTCCATTCCCTTTGATGACAAGAAATATACAACATTTCCTGTTTATTTGCAGACTTCCTTGTAACATAAGAAATGTCTGCCACCTTCTTTATGGCTCTTCCAATTTAGTCAAACATTGTCAATAAAGGATAAAAACTTCCAATGACCATCAAGTGCTTTACTTCTACCCAGAAGTGAGATGTGATTTAAACCTGAGGCTGCTTAAGCAATATGGTGGTTTTCTGCCTGTGTGTTTTAGATAATGTTGATAATCCAATGTTAAAACTACAGTATGGTAACTATTTTTAAAATATATTTTATTTCTCTCTTTTGTTTTATGTAACTTAAATTTCTCCCAATATTATTCTCTCCCTCTCCTTCCAGAGCCTTCCCATTCAATAAATAGTACTTTTTTCTAAAAGAAGAAAAGAGAATAAAGATCAGCACAATTAATAAATTTATCTAGTAAATCATATGCAATGTTCTAAATCTGTGGAACTCCCACCTCTTCAAACTTGTGAAAGAAGATGTCTTCTCAATCTCTTCATTGCTCATAACTGTTTAAAACAAACAAAAAATCTTCAAAATTTGGTCATCCTTTTTACTCTTAGAATTTTTTATAAAAATAAAGTAACAATAGCAAATTCTATGTGGAGATAATGAAGGATACCACCATCTCATGTATTCATGTAATAGTTACAGATTTCAAAGGTGCTTCATATATATTCAATATATATAGCATTTAACTGTTCAAATGAGACACTCAATGAATGATTTGTCTAATTAAATGCAGCTAGATAATGAATGAGCTAAGGCTTGAACTCAGATCTTCCAAGTCCAAATTTAATGTTCTTTCCACTTTCCACTAATGATTAAAGAACTGTTCAGTTCAATGTATATGCATAGCAGGCAGCTGAATTTTATCATATTATTTGATGGTAACTAAAAGGCTATCTATACCCACAATAGATATTTCTTTTTGGCCTTCTTGAAATTATCATAGCCAGAATCATTCTGGTAAATCAAAAGATTATCTATAGAAATGTTCACATTAAAAAGTGGTATCTGGATCAAGAAAAATATCAATATGTTAATTACCATTAATATATTAGTAGCAATTAAATGATCAGAATATCTAGCACTACAATTAAGTTAAACTCAACAAACGTTTACTAATTGCTATGTGTAAAACAGTGTGATAAGTCTTATTATTTACTGATAGTAAAAGAGTTGGGAAAAGTTTAATATGTCACCATCCCTAGGAGTTTATACTAAAATAGTATCATAAAGCACATATACATAGGGAATTCATTATTATATATAGCATACTAGAGAAATAGGTAAATTATCTAAAAGAATTGAGCTTTGTGGATACAGAACAATTAAATTTTGACCCAGAATAAAAAGGAACTGAAAAGATTCAGAGAACAAGGCTGCCAAAAGCACTTGGTTTGGAAAAGGAAGACAAGAAATGGTAAGTGATGTATACAAATAGAAAATGAGACACAGAGGTGAAAAGTAGAAAGGCAATAAGGAAAATCTATACCTACTTCACAGTTTGTCTCAGAGGTAAGGGAATTAATGATTTAAAAATAGTTAGCCTGGCAAAGAGAAAACACATGAAAACTAAATGCCTTCAGTTATCTGAAGGACTATGAAACAGATGGAAGAAATCTTAGACATATTTTACTTTAGCTGAAAGGACAGAGCTAGAAAAGGAATCAGTATAAAGAAAAACTTCTCAATAATTATAGTTGTTGAAAAGTGAAATTGGCTACCTTGAAGATCTTCAAGAAAAATACAGATGATAATTTTCATGAAACTTGAATAGTATATATCTTATGACTGAACTTTAATGTCTCTCTCAACTTGAAGAACCTATAATTCTATATTAATCCTCAACTGTAGTAGGCATGCTTACAGAAAATATATTCAGAAAGAACCCCAGCATTTTTGAGAGAATTTGAATAGCCCTTTGGTCCTTACCCATCCTGGAGCAGACAAACAAACCAACAAAAAAGAAAATAAACAACAAAGTGTAGTCATTTATTTTGAGGATTTAGGGAGCTATGAAAAGGAAGGAACTTCTGATTATGGCACTGTGAGGAACACAATTTAACTACTAAGCAGAAATAATCTGGCTTTTAGATGGATGCTGAAAAGTTAAAGTCAAGTCAGGAACTGTGGCAGCAAACATAGTCTGGCACAGGGAGACAGTATCATGAAGACATAGAACTAATAGATGAGATAAAAGGATACAAAGTTAGAGAGCAATAGAGTAAAGGAAAGGACGGAAATAAAGAGGAATTAAATAGACCAATCTTAGCATCTATGATAATAGTGTAGGAGGAATTTAACTAGTTAATATTGTGAGTTTGTTTAAACTATGACTATATATCTTGAGGAAACAAAAGAAATTATACTCACCAGAAGTTAAAACATTCCTTTGATAACTGAATTCATATGTCCCTTTTCCATTTTTACAAGCTCTTTTAATAAGCCTTCCCATATTTAAATTGTTATTGTTAGCCTTATGCTGAGAGGTAAAATAAAGATCTACCTAGAAAGAACTAGAATTGGACTAAATTCAGATGTTTCTAAACTCTAAGCCTAAGTGGTTGCAGAGCTGTTATTTAGTTATTATTGAGAAACTTTAATAATTGAATTTAATCCCTATCAACCTAAAAGTAGTGCTCTGAAAAGCATGTTACACTACTATTATTAACAAAAATTATCTTTTTTTTTCCTTTCTTCAAGATGCATTAGTACTTTACTTAATTAAAGAGTAGCCAACAGAATATTTTGGAGTTAAAACCAAGTCAAAATTTACAACATTATAATGACATTTTTCATTTATCTGGAGCAGTGGCTTAAATTCTCTTTAAATTCATATTAAAATATCTCCTTCATACATATGTATGTATAGAAAATCCTATTCATGCTAAATCTAGGTCACTTGTGAGAATCTAGGCAGAGAAGTTCCATGCAATCAACTCAAATACTTAAACATATACTTATCGTTCTAATGTGCATTAGGTTCATAAAATCTTTGAGTAGTTCTTTCTAAGAGAGTCATCATCTTTATGTCCACTTGCATCCATAGTTGCTTTCTTTCCTCTCCAGAATCAAGCAGCTAATATTGTCTTTGCATTTGCCTATATTTCTGTAAAGTCTCACTAGATGGCCTGATTGAATTTACTCATTAGCTGTCTCCCCAGAAGCCAATGCAGACTGCAAAAATAATCTAGTACCCACTATCCCTGTTCCATTTAGACTATCTTGATTTCTTATTACTCCCTTGGTACAATTAATATGTTTGATTACACCTATGAAGTTCCTTATTAGTTCAGGTTATTTCCTTCCGGTCAGTCATTATCCTATTGGGATTCCTTTTCTGGGATCATAGAACTAGGAAGGTATTCAATCTCAGTGTGTAACAAAGCAGCAAATATTAAGGTACTAATTCCAGTCATTAGTTTGTTCTGGACCAGTCCCAAAGGCACTACCTAGCCTGGATAACCCAGATGGCAACATTGAGCCATGAGTTAGTTCTTATTCTTTGGGATGCTAGGGTGATTAGAACTCCAAATTGAGAGAATAATTATATTCTTGAGTAGCTTCAAGAGTCTACCTATAAAAATTGACCTTTAGATCTGCCCTAAGTGGGCCTTAACTTCCCAGACTATGCATGGAACAAAACTAGCTTGCTGGAAGTAATGAGAGCTAAAAGCAATCCAGGCCCAAACTGGTGTTCCTTACGAATGAATGAATTGAAAAAAAATTTATTAAGTAATTACAATGTGCAAAGCATGGTGCTAAGTACTTAGAAATATATAATGAAAAGCAGAAATTGACTCTTATTTTGAAGAAGCTTATGGTGTAGTGAGGGAGACAACATGTAAATAAAGTTTTAGCAATGCATCAAAAGGAAAGATGCTGTGGACCTTATGATATAATAACAAAGGAGATGACAATAAATCTTCTTTTCCGTCATTTCCCCTGATTCTTTTGACTGTTTTTGGTGTTGGACTAGTTGACAGTCAAGAATTTGATGTCAACTTTCTTTTCTTGGGCTTCAGTAGCTGTGATTACTAAGGAGTTTGGGGCTTCATCAATTGTAGAAGCAGGTGGCAGATTCATTCTCCAGCAAATTCAATCACTGCTTCATGGGATAATAGTTAGAAGTCAACTAAGCAGGAGCTGGTTGCCTACAGAATCTGTGATCTGAGGACACTGCCATTCTTGGAACTCTTAGTCTTGCTTGTCTATGTTAGTTGGTCAATTATTAGTGTTAATGATGATGATGTCCTTTATTCAAATCCATGGCTCTAGGATTTAATTGGAATTTGAGCTACAGCAGGAGAAGCAAGGTAATTCTATCTGAAGGATTCCCCACAATGTGAAGGGATATATTGTGGAATATTTTTATAATAATAACTTTATGACACAAGATTTAAAGGCCACCACTATACCTCAATGTTATTGTGCTAAGTTGGTACTTAACAATTCTCTAGTTCACACCTTTGGTTCGGCCTTTAAGGGGAGTTTACACCTTCAAACTTCTGAGGAGGACTTTACATATTTAAAGGAGATTACACCTTTAAAAGGAGTTCTGAAAAGGAGTTACACAACCTTTAAAAAGAGCAATTTCATTGGTTGAAGTAATTTTCCCACAAGCCCCTGAGTTCTCATACACTCTTATCTGCTAAGATAAAAGAGGAGGGCAGTAGGGCTAGGGGAGAGTCTAGTCTGGGAGTGAGTTGAGATGGCAGACTGGAAGGATAACCTAGAGACAATCGGACCTTTACAATTTGGCACCCAATGTGGGGCTCAAACCCACAATCCTGGGATTAAGAGTCACATGCTCTACTGACTGAGCTAGCCAGGGACTCTCAGAAGTACCACAGCAGATAGGAATGAAAATGAAAAAATGCCACAGGGAATGAAAAACAGCCCTACTATGTGCCAAATGTATGTTGCTGCTGCTCTTGCTCCAGTAAGAAAAGCATTTCCAAAAGTTATATTGTTACATTATATGGATGGTACTTTGGGATGTGCACCTGAGAAACAAATGTTAGAAGCACGTCTACAAAAGACCATGGAAACACTAAAGTACTAAAAACTGCATATAGCTACAGAAAAAATTCAAAGACATTCTTCTTTTCAATATTTAGGATATGAAGTATATCCTAAGACACTCACAGTACAAAAGCTTTCTTTAAGAACAGAGAAGTTGGACACCTTAAATGATTCCCAAAAATTAATAGGAGATATCCAATGGATGTGTCCAGTATTATTAGACTTAACTACCAATCAACTGCAACCTCTATATGACATTTTAAGGGGAGACAGTGCTTTAAACTCACCACGCCAGCTTACAAAAGAAGCACAAGAGGCTTTGAGAGAAGTTGAACTGGCTTTATCCAATGTGGTTGAAAGAGTCACTCAAAAACCCTTGGAAATATCAGTTTTTGCTACAAGGCATCTACAGCAGTCCTTCATCAAGGAGACAGTGTGATTGAGTGGGTGAACCTCCCAGCACAACCAGAACAAAGCCTTACTCCTTACCCAGTGCTTGTGGCTAGAATTTTATTAAAAGCTATTAAGAGAGTAGTACAATTATCTTGGATAAGTCCTGAAAAAATATACACATTCTATACTAACGCACAAATTAATGTATGCTGTGAGACCATTCCAGAATGGTAAATTTTATTGTCCACAGCTCCAAATTTTGCACATGGATCTCCATTAAAGAACCCGGCTACTACAAAATTGGCAATGGATTTTTGAAGAAAAGGTTTCTAAGGTTCCTCTTAAAGGACCAACAATCTTTACAGATGCCTCCAAAGAAAATATTTGTGCTGTGTACTCTCATTACTCTCATGATTTAACCATAAATAGAGTAGTCAGAACTTTTCAGTCCACTCAGCAGAATGAATTATTTGCTATCATGCTAACTCTTACTTATTACCTAGGAGACATAAATATAATTACTGATTCAGACTATTCAGTAAGTGTAGTACAAAGAATTGCCACAACCCAAATAAAATTTGCAGCCTCTAATATTTATCAGCTCTTTAAGGAACTTCAAGAGCAAGTGAGAAAACATCCAGGCAAGATTTATATCTTGCATGTCCACTCACATAGTGGATTTCCAGGTCCTATTTTTGATGGAAATTCAAAGGCAGATAGCCTTTTAACTATGTTAGCCAGTACTCCTTTATTTCAGAAGCACAAGAATCTCATTCTAAATATCATCAGGCTGCCCGAGCTTTACGTTTACAATTTGGAATAACAAGAGAGGAAGCTAGGAGCATAGTAAAAAGCTGTACAGCTTGCCTTCCTTTCCATGCTCCTACACTTCCTCCAGGGAAGAATCCTCGTGGTTTGAGAGCCACTGAAATCTGGCAAATGGATGTGACCCATTATAAATCTTTTGGTCATCTGTCTTTCATTCACATGGTAGTAGATACCTTTTCAGGATTCACTTTCACAGTGCCAACAGCAAAAGAGACAGACCGAGTGGTCACTGAATTCCTTATCCAAGCATTTGCAATTATGAGTGTGCCACAAGAAATAAAAACAAATAATGGACCTGCATATACCTCTAAACATTTTGTACACTTTTGTGCGCAGTATAAGATTTTACACACCACTGGCATATCTTTTAATCTGCAAGGTCAGGCAATAGTAGAGAGAAGAAACAGAGACATTAAGACACTCCTCCAAAAACAAAAGAAAGGAGGAGCCACAGGTAACCCTAGAGAACTTCTAAATTTAGTTCTCTATACCATTAATTTTCTAATTTTTGACAAAGATGCACTGGCTGTGGCAGACAGGTTTTATAACCCACCAGAAGGGCAGTGTCCAGTGCGAGCAGCTCCACTGTCCTTAGATAATTGCCAGGTGATGTGGAGAGACCCAGAAAGTGGAGAATTGAAGGGACCAGATAGGTTAACTGCTTGGGGGAGAGGGTTTGCTTGTATTTCTTTGGATGGAGAAGGAATCAGATGGGTGCCAACAAGTCGTATTCACCTTGTCCAACAGAGAGAGACAGAAAAAGAAAAAGACTTCAAAACAAAGGAGAAAATATAAGAAACATCTGACACTGAAAGAGCATGGATAATAAGAAGACTGTTAAAGAACTTTAAAACCAGCAGGAATCACTGGATTTCCTAACACAAGATGAGACTAATGGACAATGGACTTATGGATTATAAATTCTCAATTTATGATTATTTGATCATGTTATTTGTTACATACTTCTAGCATGTGTTATGTTACTATGTATTTATGTAATTTATGTAATTATGTGTAATACCTCCCATATTGATGGATTTATGTTTCAAGGTCATGATCACGCTATGTTCTAAATCAAAAGAAAGGGGGAGATGTTAGGATTACAAGGTGAGAACTCAGGTTGTCTGGGCAATTCTCTAGCTCAGAATTTATACCTTTCATTCCAGCCTTTAGGGGGAGTTTACACCTTTGGACTTCTGAGGAGTAGTTTACATGTTTAAAGAAGTTTGCACCTTTAAGAGGAGCAAGTTCATTGGTTGAAGTATTTCCTCAAACCCTGTTGAGTTCTCACTACAATCTCTGCGAGGATAAAAGAGGGCAGCATTGGGTCTGGACAGTAGTGGAGTCTGGGACAGAGTTGGAAGGAGAGAAGTCTGGCTGGGAGATTGAGTGGAGAAGGCAGTCCCCAAGGATAACTTAGAGACAACCAATCCTTCATAGTACTGGTAAAGGAATTAAATAAAATTTGAATACAAATCATCTGAATAAGTCACTGATCCATTTATAAAAAGAGGCTGAAAAAATATAATTTTAAAGTTTGTTTTTACAAAGTTCTGTTTTTTTACATTGTTTTCCATCGTTTTTTACAAAGTCATACCAGATACTAGAGATCACAAGTAGAGAGCTGAAAGGAAACTTAGAAATCATCCATTTAGATCTTCATTTTACAGATTCAAGAATTCAAATTCAAAAGAAGATACAACTAGCAAATGGTCTCATAGGCCCTCTAAATCTAGCATTTTTTCTACCATACCTCTATTCCTCTATGAAGATGTAAGATGTTTCTAAATTTGGCAAATCATTAATGGCTGGGACTCCAGTTATCATTGATAAAATATATAGAAAGATTTACTAAGTTTGACTACATATGCAGACATTGTAAAAGGTTTGGAATAAAGGAAAAACATTATCCCAAGGTAATATGCAATTCCATGAGGCCATGAGTTGATTTTTGTAATGAAAGAGCAGTCAGGTTTTATAAAAATTGTAGATGACAATTAATTTTGATCAACTGATCCACTACTCAAATATGTATGTTTCCCCTTAATAATAACTTAGTTTTATACAGCTTTAAGTATTTCAAGCAATGAGGCTTCTGCCGTTTCTTTTAAAAATGATTCCACAGCATAAAATGGTCTTATAATTAAGATTTTTCCAGATATTCAGTCTCTGATATTCCTTTCCTTAATCTTTTCCTTTCCCTCCTATAACGTTTGTCATTATAATACTCTAAAACTTAATTTCCCTACTTCCCCTTCAAATGATGAGGCTGTGTGTCCCTCCAGGCATTGACTAAGCAAAGAAATAAAAGGAAAATGTAACAATGTAATGGTATTTGCAGTAAGATAATTAGCATATTTACATCATCCTGACTTTTCCTTTTCCAGCTACCTCCAGCAGGGATCCTTTTAATTCAAGCACCTTTGAGGATTAGCATAAGGCAAGTGAGTCAGCAAGAAGCTTCCTCCTATTCTGTGATTAAACAAGGCATGGTACTTTACATGATGTCAGAATGCATCAAATCTCCTGCCATCTGAAACAACATGGATGTGCTCAGTTTTCCTCTACCTCTAATGGAATTAGTTGTAATCTCCTAATCTTCCAAAAACTTGGGGAAATGAGAAATTCATGATATTCTTCTTTTCTCTCTATTATGAAAAGCCTCCAAAAGAAAAATCAAGTTATATTATTTCTTAAATATTTATCTACTCCATTAGAATGTAGAGTTTCATAAGGGTAAAGATAATCTTTTTTGGCCTTTCTTTGCATCTTCAGTACTTAGTATAGTGGCTTGTACGAGCTTAATTAATTCTTACTGAGAAAAAAATGTCAGTTGTTTTGAAAATTAAAAATGTATATTTTTCAGAAGCCTGAGAGTTCATTTGCATAATTCTTTAAGAAGGTGTGTGGGTGGGTGGACTTGGAGGGGTGTGGGTGTAGTTATAATCTCCATCTACAAAAGTCATACTCCACTGCTTATTCATGGGGAAAGAGAAGACCCTACAGTCTCAAAAATAGCAGAGCAAAAACTCTGGAAGCTTCTACCAAGATGGAAACTTTTCAAGTATGGACTCAGTAATAATTTGATGATCCTGAAGACCATAACTAAAAGCTCAGCCATGAAGTAATAAAGTTTTAACCATCATAACTCATAGAAAACACAACAACTCAACATGAGATTCCGTTCTATAACTCCCACCTTCTTTCTAATTGGTAGTGGGAAAGATATATACATAGCTAGATAGTTGGATAAAGGAATAGATGTATAGAGCTTTTGCAAAGATATTACTATATTTAGATATTGTATTATTAGGTATTGTAAACACTGAGGATTTAAATACAATTTAGTTCCAAGGAACTTACATTCTAATGGGAATTTAGAGTACATAAAAAGAAGCTAGGCCATATTGATATTGTGACTATAAATAAAACCAGAAGATATAAAGAAATTGCATCACAAATTTTCCATGGTCATCTAAATAAAGAAATTAGGAGCTAGTTCGTTGAAACACTGAAAGCAACAAGTTAACATAGCAAGTGAGGTTCCTACTCACTTATTTTGATGTACTCACCAAGAACATAAGTGCAGCTTATGTCTAGTAGAAGAAGGAGATAAATTCTATAAAGATCTCAGACAGATCAATTAAAAACAAGTCAGTATACAGCTGTGTTATCTGGTAACTTCACTGAGACAGCAGGCATAGGGCATGATGAGAGAAACAGAGATAGACACACACACACACAGAATGAGAAAGATAAGACATAGATAAGATACATATGCACATGCATATGTTGGAAAAATAAGGTTCAGGATCAAGAAATGAAACAGATCAAAACTTTGTCGAGTACGGAGAAGTGTCACACTTTTCTACCCTGAATAATTTATTCAAGAAGAAAATTAGAAAACCATGGATGTAGTACAACTCCAACTATATCAAGAAAATTTAAATTTATTGACTCAAAAATAAATAAATAAATTGACTCTATCTTGATAAACAAAAAACACTTGATTCTTCATTCAGTTGATTAGTTAAGAAGTATTTAGTATCTATCATGTAAGTCACAAAGCAAAACAGTCCCTACCCTGAAGTTTTACCAGGTGAAACAACATGGATAGATATATAAATAGATAGATAAATAAATAAAGGATGATGTCTGGAACTTTCTCCACTAATGCTGACAATTATAATCAAGGAGTTGCCTGCTGCATTGTAATGACTTACCCATAGATATCAAGCCAAAAATGTGTGAAAGACAAGACTTAAATCTAGATCTTTGTGACTTCAAAGCCAATTCTCTAACCAGCACATCACACTTCCTCTCTCTATGTATATTAGTTAATATATGCAAAATATAGTCAAAGTGAATATAAAGTAAGTTGAGGATATACCAGCTGCTGAAATCAAAGGAGCCTTAAGTAGGAGATAACAATTGAGCTGGGTTGGGAAGGGAGCTAAAAATCTAAGAAGTAGAGGGGAGGAGGGGCAACTTCATGGAGCACAGCCTCTGCACAGGTACAAAAGGTAGAGGAGAGAGTGTTCTATACAAGGAATAGCATGTAGAAAAGTGTAGCCAGAATGTAGAGACAAGGTAAAACAGCAAGCATTTATTAACCACCAAATGTGTGCCAGGCACTGTGCTAAATACTGAGAAGACAATTACAAGAGCACAAACTTCCCATGAGAAGCTCCTGAGAAACTTAGGTTCTTACAATAAAAGGCAACCCACAGAAGGGAGCTGAAGAGGGGAGAGGGAAGGTAGGAGGGTAGAATAAGTGTCAAATTCCATGAAAAATGCTCTATAATGTAAGCCATACAGAATCATATGCAAAATATTGATGTTAAAACTATATAGGTTTTTGCAACAAAAAACAAAAAAACAAACAAACAAACAAAAAAAAAAAAAACAGGTGAGAGTCATTGAAAATACTGCACAACTTTCCACATGCTATCTATTCAGAGTCTTCCTACTCAACTCTCAGTCTAGCTTATCACATATTTATATCCACAATATCAGTCCATAATTAGTGGAATAACGAATTAACCCAATTATGAGGTTTATCCAGCTGTAATGTCACAATCTGGGCAATTTAGTTAGCATTTATGTGAAGCTGCAGGATTTTGCAAAGTGCTTTAAATTTTGGTTCCCATTTTAGTTGTGAAGTTAAATGCTATAGTATTAAATTCCCATTTTATAGATAAGAAAACTGAGTCTGGAAATGGCAAAGTAGGAACTTGCTAGAGTCACACAGGTATTATCTGAAATGGAATCTGAACTCGAGTTTTCCTAACTCCAGTCCAGCATTGTCTCCATTGTGCCCTATAGCTGCCCCATGCCTTTTTAAGCCATTTCAGAATTTTTTTTAATTGTTGCAAGGTTAAAGTAATCACTTTGAATAATTATATATTTTACTAACAAAGCTTGTGGTATTGTGGGATTTGATATGATTAATAACATTTCATCTACTAATAAGAACATTTATAGAACCTTGCCATCGATAGCAAATACTTCATTTGTTTGAAACATTTTGCATGGCATTGCTGTACACTTGAGGGAAACATTTTTCCCTGTCTTGGGTCTCATGTGATGTTCATATTTAGCAGCTATTGAACAAAGGCACCTCTGTATCAATCAATTTATCAATAAGCATTTATTAAGAATTCTTTGTGTGTCTAACATCTTTCTACAAGCTGAAAATACAATCTAGGGAATTGGAATGGGAATGTAACTCATTTACAGATACATAATATATATTACATATATAAATAATATGGTATTATCATATATATATATATATATTATACACACAAAATAAATATACATTTATTTCTAAAGCATATGTCCCAGAGTTTCATATTTTATCTCAAGCAGGAGAGATGCCCTGCTTGACAAGAATTTGGGCAAGTAGCACAAATTCAATTGAATGAAGAGAACAATCCCAGCAGAGTTTATTCTCTGAGCAGTACTGCCTCAGGCATAGTCCTGAGAGCAGTAGGGACAAGCCATCCTCTCTCCCACCTTTCCTAATCCCCCCCACAAAACCTATTCCAAATGTCACTCCTCGTGCCTGCTTCTCCTCTCATCATTGTGAGGGCACCACTTTGAGAAGAAAAGTCTTCATCTCTGAGGCATCATGACCCCAATTTGTCCTTTTTAAAGCAGAATGTCTCTAATAAAGTAAATGCTTTGTTAAGTTAAAACAATGAAGGCGACAGGCGATGATTCTCAGTCAGTGTGGGACTGTAAGATATGATCTGCTGAACAAAATATCTTTGAAAATCTGCCTGTCCCCTCTTTATGTTTTCATGAAAAAAAAGTTCATGAGATCAGACAGGGGCCAAGGACTAACATGACATCTGACACAGACAGTACATCTAAAGTGCTTTGCAAGTTTTAAAACACCATATAAATGTGAGCTATTATCAGTCAAAGAGCCACATGATCCTTGAAACGAAAACTATAAATATATATTCCCTTCTCCCAAGTGTGCTAAATATATTTTAAAATATGGATGATAATAGGTAGAGTAATTCAAACCATCTATCTGTCAGTTTTGTAAGAAATAGATAATAAAATCATAAAAGATCATTTCCAAAACAAATACTTTTAAAAACAAACAACTTTACCTGTGACTCTGTAGGGCCACTAATTTATAATCATTAATACATCTAGAGAAGTAAGATCACAAAGAAATAAAAGTGCTTCACCAGGAACAGAGTGTGTCAGGCTAACTCATTTCCTTTTTTGACAGGGTTTGCTAGACTGACAATAGAAAAGAAAGGAAACAGTTTGCTGAAATTTTATCAAAATATTTAGCAATGCTTCTCATGCTCTTTTTGTACACAGAGTGGAAAGATGTGGGTTAAGCAATAATCATACAGTTGGGGAAACAGGATAGGACAATTGAAAGAGCTTGGACTCTCATGTCAGTGGGTTCAAATCGCATCTCTGATGATTGCTATCCCTGTGAATTGATGAATGAAAATTATGCATTAAGAGTCTATGATTTTCCAGGCATTGTGTCAAAGGTACACATATAGTGACATGACATGTAGCTAGCTGAGGAACAGCCAAGAGGAGGATCCAGATAGGAGGTAGATATGTTGAGTCCTCACCAATCAAAGACTAGCCCCTCAGAGGATAGCTAGAGCACCATGTCTAGCAAGGTGGAGCAGAGACATGGTGACCTAAAAATAGAGTAGGAATGCTTACCAAGCATTGGTAAGCCTAGGGTCCTAAGACATGACTTAAGAAAAAGTCACCCAGCCTCTCAGAGCCTCAGTTTCCATATTTGTAAAAGAATGAGATTCAACAATCAAACCTGAGAATTTTCTTCTAGCTCTACATCTTCGATTCTATGATTCAGAACTGTTGAAAGACTGGAAACAAAGAGAGGTCATTAGTACTCAAGTGCCATCTTAGAAGATGGTCTGTTAAATAACATGCCCCTGGAATTTGTACCTGGTCCTAACTGTTGCTCAGTTGCTTCAGTTATGCCTATCTCCATTTAGAATTTTCTTGGCAGACACTGGGATGGTTTGCCATTTTTTTTTCTTCAGCTCATTTTACAAATGAGGAAACTGAGGCAAACATGATTAAGTTACTTGCCTAGGGTCACAGAGCTATTAAGTGTCTAAGGCAGCTTTGAATTCAGAAAGATGAATCGTGCTGATTTCAGGCTGTGCTCTTTATTCACTGCACCACTTAAATGTCTCACTTGGTCCCATACTGACTAATTTATTTATCAATGACTTGGAAAAAATGATGGGATTCATTTGGCAGAAAGTTAGGGAAAAAATTACTAATATACTGTAAATCAGTCAGAATTCAAAAAGGCTTTGACAGTCTAGAATCCCATGTAGGCCTTTCTTAAGATGAAGTTTGATGAAGGTAAATGTAAGACTAACATTGGCATTAAAAAAAAAAAGCTTCACTGGTATAAAAAGGTGATATAGATAGGTTCTAATTCCTTTGAAAAAAAAAGTTGGGGGATAGTAATTAACTGCAAGTTCAACAGTTTAATATAGCAGCAAAATAATACAATGCAACCTTAGGCTACTTTAGGAAATAAATAATGTCCAAGAGTAGGACAATGATAATCCCCCTGAACTCTTCTCTAGTCACAATACATCTGAAGAAATACTATGTTCAATCGAATGGGCTACATTGAAGAAAGAACTTTCGTTAGCTAGAGAGACTTCAGGAAGGAGTGACCAGAATTGGGAAGGGTTTTATAAATAATCTTTTATGAGGATCATTTTAAGGAATCAAGTATATTTTGCCTGAAAATAGATCTGCAGTAGGGGATATGCAAGAGCCAGTTCTACCAGCTAAAAGCCAATTGTAGTTTTTTTTTTGTTTGTTTGTTTTTTTAGTAAGAGCATTTACACCTTAGAAATTGGCAAAGACCAAAATAAAGGCTTGATTTAGTGGGTTTTTTAATATTCTAGGCTTAAGAAATTGATGGAGAAAATGCTAACAAAGCATATTAAATTCAAAAGTATTTTCTGTTTGAAAAGCCAGTTGTAAGAAATTTGCCAGATCATCTCTGCTTCCAGAGGTTCTTAACTTAAGTGACTATTAACTGCATTTTGTTTTATGCATTTATTCTTAGAATTGATTTATGACACAAAAAAGTGAGGAACCCCCACCCACACCCACACACCTTTAGGATAAAACATACCTGTTTTTCAAAAATTTGGAAGAGCATCACATGGAAGACAGATTATATGGTCTTCCTGATTCACTCCAGGATGAAAAATTAGAACCAATGAATGAGTGGAACAGACAGAAAAGTATATTTCAACTCAATGTAAAGAAAAACTTCCAATTAGAAGTGTGCTAAGTAGAAATAACTGCCTTCATAGAGAATGGGTTCCTCCTCATGAGAGTTCAACAAAAACCTGGGAGATCCCCTCAGGTATGAGATAATGGGGATCCCTAATAAGTCAGGAGCTTAAAAGGCAAATTGAGCCATGATTTGAAAATGACTTGTGGGAGTGCATATAGTTCACACACAGCTCTACATCCAAAGAGAATTACACTCAAGTCATTTTACTGTTATGGATAGCTCCCTTGGAATATTACGACCTACTGGAAAGAAAATCTTGTCCCTCTGTTGATAATAATGCTTGCTGTCTCTGCAGGAGACAGTTTCCAGGTTCAAGAAAAACAAAGGAGAAAAAGACCTGGATCTGCTTATTTTGAGTAGGGGCTTAATTTCCAGCCTGGGGCCTTTTAGAGGAACTTTTCTGAATTTAAAAAAAAAATATGGCACACCACCTATAAAAAGTGAGCCAGTGCTTTTAAAATGCACTAAGAACATGCTATTTGAAAAGCACTAGACCTGCTGGTCAAAGGCTGCTTCTCAAAATGTCTTGTAATTTAGGCCTCCTAGATCCAAGAGTATATACCTAGTGACAAGTTTAAATCACCTCCTCCACTGTTAATGAGCTGACAGGTTCACTCAATACTGTCTTCTACAGACAAACAGCCAAAGCAAAGGCAGTGAATTCCCAATGAGAGGCAAGTTAGGCAAGAGGCAAGAAATGATGGTAAAAGAATTACAATGACAAATCTGCTAACTACTTCTAGGGCTGAATGTCTGCACTTCAGAATGCAGAAGACAAGCAGCAACCTTGGAAAGTACCTAACTGTAAATGGGCCATTACTGAAATGCAATTTTCCCTCCCATGTTTTTGAGTACTAAGAGGTAGGTAGCACAACTAAAGGAAATGTTTAAAAATGTTCAGTTAAGACACCCATGTGTCTGCACATCTCCAGAGAGAGAAGAATTTTTTACAATTCATTATGTTCTGAAATTTCATGACAACTCAGGTTTTAAATAACCTCTGTGTCTAATTCTGTGTAAATACATACACATGCACTTATATATGTGTATGTATAGTCTATGTATGTGTATATACATGTGCACATATTCACACATACATATATAGGCAGAAAGACAGTTTATTAATGATGGCATGTCAACAACAATTAGTAATTGTTCAGGGCTAAGTCTGTGCTAATAAACACTGGATTTTAAAAGAAAGACAAAAACCGCCTGTCTTCAAGGACCACACGTTCTAAAATAAGAAATAATATGCAAAGAACTAGTCTCTTTCAAGATAGGTAAAGAGTAAATTAGAGGAAATCTCAGAGATGATTGTAATAAGATGGGAAGCCTATAAAAGGACAAGACTAAAGGGCATTAACAACCAAGCATAGGATTTTATAGTTGATCCTGGAGGTTTTAGTGTGCCACAGGAGTTTGTTGCGTACAGGAGGTGAGAGGTAGGGGTAGTATGGTAATGAAAGTCACTTACTCTCCATAAGCTTTGTCTAGTACATTATAGATGTGAGTTTCCAACACTGACAAAAATCATTTCTCTTTCATATATGAGTTTCTTTTTTTAAAAAATATTGTTATTTTAAATTATGGAATAAAACAAGCATTTCTATAACTATAGAAATCTTTTAAAAATGGTTGTACATGAAACTTCAATCTTATTATATGCTATTCCCTTTAAATATATAATAAAATTATGTAAATTCCTTTTTTACCTCTTCCCCCCAACCCTATCTTAAAGATGGCTACTATAATATTGTTTTAGTAACAACTTTGAATGAATACACCATTTTGACTATTATAAATATCCAAATTAATTACAAAGGATATATGAAGGGAAATGCTATCTGCATCTATGGAAAGAACTGACAATTATAAGTATGTATGGAATGATATTGTATATAAATATTTGTATCTAATAGTAGCTATATGTGTGTCTCAATGCTGGTAAAGACACTAACCATTTTTATATTTCCAAATTCCCATTTTTATCAGTTTCTCATCCCCAGTGTAACTGTCATCATCCAACATTCAAGATATACCCTCGAAATCAGCCTCAAATGTCCTGGAAGCTAGGAAAGCTATAGCAAAATGTTTTAATCTGAATAAGTGATAAGCAATACAAATCATCTAGTCAAAGTGAGATCAGAATATTTTCAAATAGGGAGTAAAAATTTCATTCTGATGCCAGGAAAACATACTGCATGGGCTTCCCATGCCTAAAGAATTACTTATTATAACTGTCCTGAAGCCATAACTAAGGAAGGAGGATCAGTGATTAGCCCCAGGATGCTGACACATACTTCAGCAGCTAAAAACTGCTGAACTTATTAACTCCTAGCCCTGGTAGATGGTGCAGTGGAATACTGGACTTGGAGTTAGAAAGAACCAAGTTTAATTCTAGCCTCAGACATCTATTATACCGGGCTAGTCACTTGAGTTCTATTTGCCTTCTTTTCCTCAAATGTAAAATGGAAATTATAACAGAACCTCCCAGTGTCAATGTGAGGAACAAATGAGATAATAATTCTAAAATGCATCATATGGTATCTAGTATATAGTTTGTTTTCCTTCTTGCTAGTTAGCAAGAAATATTTAAATTACTAATTGAAATACTCCAATTAGTAGCAATGTCTCAGACAAATTCTTCCCCATTCCAATCTCATATTTTACCATTGTCCCTATCTTCTTTCTATGGGATGATGTCTTAGAACTTCTTTTTCCTACTTACCACAACTGAATCTGTCTTTAAAAGGAAATCAAAGAGTGTTTCATGCCATTTACCCTAGAAGTATCTTTGTACTTCTATCCCAGGGCACAAAAATTGCTAATAACGTCTTTAAATCCTTTGGAATACAGCTGTAAAATGGACATAATTCTGTCCTCAAGTAGGCAGTATTAGTTCTTTTTCAAATACATAACAATTATTCAAATGCACAGAAAGTAGAATGTGCATAGACTTTATCAAATGGGTATCAGTGTATTCTCCTTCAATGTTTCAACTGGATATTCATCACAGCCCAGTTAATTCTCACAACAAAAGTTAATCTACAAACTCTATAATGCTTACTGAAAACCTGGCAGTCAGTCTCACCCCACTTCTCAGCTTGGATTTAATGGAAGAGCAATGTAGCTGGAGGGCTTAGGGTATGCCATGTTCATTACTTTTAGAAAACATGCTTCAGGACATTCACGAGGAAACTACAAAGTATTATCATAAATATGTAATTAACAGCAAGCCACACTTGGCAAAAATAAATGGGAAAAAGCACTCTATAACTGCAGTAAGCTTCATTTATTTCATTTTCTTCTTCCCACCCTCGTTTTCCTCCATATTCCTGGATATTTTTCAAAATTCACTAAGCCACAAATGGACTTACCCATCACTAATACAAATTAACCAGCTTCTCATTTGTTTCACTTTCTCTACGTTATATTTACTGAACATTTTGGAATTACTTATTAAGAATGTGGCTAGAGCCATAACCATGAAATATATTCACAAAGACAAATTTGCTAATATAATTGTGCATTAGGACTATAGCAGAGAACTTCCCTATAGAAATGGGAGACACAGCTGGATAAAGTTAGATGTAATTATAGCTGATTGGCTGAGTCAGTAACAAGTACAGAAGGAAAAAAGCAAGTATTTTAAGACCAACCAACTCTCTTCTTTAGAAATCCATTCCTTCTACTTCTATGTTGATGACAACTTTCAAATCTTAACTTTGATATTCTTGGACTTCATTCACCTTCACATCTCTTTTTCATAAGTCTACTTTGAAGCACTTAGAACCATTCCATTTCCAACATGTTAAATTCAAAACTCCAATTTGATAAGAGCCTCCCAACTCTGAATCTCTTCTACTCTCTGATATCTACCTAATCTACTCTTCCCTCTCACTGGAAATGAGAACCAGGGACACCTGGTCTTTTTTTTATTTTCTAATCAGATACAGTTCTAGTTTGATTAACCTTTGCACAATCTTTCACTCCATTGCCAATAATTTGAGTTCTGTCATTTTGGGTGCCTTTGTTTACTATGCCAATATCCAGTCATGGACAATCTCCTCATGCACTTTTTTTTTCCATTTCTACTCCAAGGCTACCAATATCACAAATACCATATCACAAATAAATATCACAAAACCATACTGCTGACTTTATTGAACTCAGTCATCCAATGAGAACTCTCTACATTATAACATATTATCTTCAACATGTTAGCCATACTTTCATTAATTCTCACCTCTTTTAATTCTATCTCAAAGACAAAGATTCCCTATGTTTTATGTGTTTAACACATCTTTTACCACAGCCCTTAAGATGTTGTTTCTGTTTTCCCAATGTCTTAAGACTTTGTTTTGGCCACAGTAGCTGCTTAATTAGAATTTTTAAATCAAATTTTCATTCCATTTTAACTATTGGCACTCTACCTGTAAATATGTTCTCATCTTCCTCATACTCCACTTATCATCAATGTGACATGAGGCTTGATGAAGATTTTGTTAGATATTTTTAAGAGGAAAGCTAAGTGAGGCTTAATTAACTGGTTAGTGGGACATATCCTTTCTATAACTTAGTATGTCTGAGTGACATCAGGATAAATCAAGAGAAGAAAACTCACAAGATAGGGAAGAGAACTATGGATACATGCATCTAGGTGAAAATTCTCCCTATATCCATAAAGCTATAGCAATGCTCAATTCATTAAGCCTATTGACTTTGCTGCAGTACTGAGGATGAAATAATTTGGAAGGGCAACCAGAGCTGGTACTCCAGTAAGGAGAGCATTAATAAGGATCAGGAAAAATGCAGCTGAATTTTGAGTCTGGCAAAAAAAGTCACAAGTGGAAAGGAGATAAGCACTGGAGTATTGATAGGACATCTTCCATAGCCAGATTTAAATTTCTTTTGGATTCAAGGCCAAAGAAAAACATGATATGTCTAGGCATTTATAAATTGAGGGGTCTTGACTACTTAGATTGCCTATATATGTAATGTGGTCTGAGAGAAAAATGTTCCAGAGTGATAAATTCTGATATAGGGATGATCCCTGAAAGGGGATTTAGTATTGAAAAAGTAAGTACAGATCCAATCAGATGAAACCACTGTAGAGTTAGGCAACATGGGAATAGTGTGTATGGGAACCATGATATTCAATCAGTAGTGACTAAAACAAGATTATACCCTCACAGATGGTGTTCAGGATGATAGATCTTTTGTTAACTGCATCCATATAAGTGGGTCTTCAAGTTCTTCTGCCCAAAACTCCACTTAGGCAGTAATAACAGTGTTTTAAATACATTATCGCATTTACTCCTCAAAACAACCTTGTGAGATAAGTGCTGTTACCATTTTTATTTTACAGATGAGAAAACTAAGTATCAAAGTGGCTAAGTAACTCTCCATCGGTCACACAGCAAGCCAGTGACTGAAGTAGGATGCAAACCTAGGTTTTCCTAACTCTAAATGTAGCCCTTTATCCATTCTACCACACTGTCTTTCATTAATCAATTGCTTTGAACTAGGCTTACTCTGTAAGAATGCCTATAGATTATTACTAGGACCTAAAGAAGGCTTTAGTTTCATCCTTACTAAAGCCTTCTGGATGGAACCAATTAGCTCTTTATCCTTACAACAGGTTGATTGCCTTATTATCCTTTTAGAACAGATGTTCTTAATCTGAGACCCATGAACTAGTTTTTCAAAAGTTTTGATAACTTTATTTCAATCAACTGTAATTGGTTCTCTTTCTAATTCTGTCCATTTTGTCTTAGATATTTAAAAATACTATTCAGAGAAAAAGTCCATAGGCTTCAATAGACCAAGAAAGAACACCTGTTTTAAAAGGATCTTGTCTCTTATTATGTCTGTCTCTCTCTGTGTATGTGTGTGTATAGATATATATAAATAAAATAAAATAAAGGTATTATAGGAACATAAACAAAACATTTGATATTAGGGTGATATGTAAGCCTTATGGTTGCTTACCAGATCTATACTTTTCTTTATGCCCAAAAATAAGAAAATTAATAATGAAAAACTTAGTGAATGAATGTTTTACAATTCAACCTCCTCATTTTTAGATAAGGGAAGTAACTCGCTGACCAAATCAGGTTTTGAGGTTAGGTCTTCTGATTCCAAATCCAGCATTATTTCCATTGCAATAGGGCATTCTCACCTCAGAAATTCATTGTGAATCTTCACTTTATATAAAAGAGTAACTGACAACTGCTGAAGTTCTATTCTAATGGATAAAGAGAAGGACAGTTTATGATAATGACTTTCTGGGGCCATTCTGATTTGGAATCAGAGATTATTAGAAGATAGTTTTGCAAAAGCAATAGAAGGACTTTGAATAAGAAGTTGTTCACACAACAGAAAAGGCAATATGGCAGGAATGAGTCACAATTATGCTGGCAAGTTCCCCAGTGTTTCTGCTTGTCTACAATCAACTAGCACATTTAAACAAAAAAGGAGCAATAGTGATGATTCTCTTTGTATCACTGAAAGTAACTTAGCTCATACAATTCTTTCCCTGGTGAGGGAATAGAGTTGCTGAGATAGCAATGAAAAAGGATAGATGGACTTAATGCAGCAGAGAGTAGCATAGCTACAAAAGACTGGGGTTCCTGGGCATAGAATCCTTTAGACCTAAAAGGGATCTCACAGTCTAACCCAGAACCAGTGTAAAATTCTTGTCAAGTATCCATTCAGATTATGTTTGAACACTTCCAATTAGGGAAGTTCTATTTTGGGATAACTTTTTCTTAGAAAGATTTTTTCCTACCATTAAAACTAAATTCACCTCACTGCAATGTCTAACATTTCTCTTGTCCTCTGCCTTCATTATCCAAATAGAATAAGTTTCTTTTCTATATGATACTTGAAGATAAGAAGTTCAAAAGACCTCTAAGCCTTCTGTTCTCTTGACCATAATTCACAGTTTCTCCAATAAGTCAATAGCTATTTATTTTTCCCCACTTTTAAACACACACACACACACACACACACACACACACACATACACAATGTCTGAGGTGTGACATTAGATGTATATCTCCCATTTGTATGTCTCATTTAATGTTTATAATTATAGGACTATGACATAGATGACATGACGGTAATTCTAGCAAAATTTGAGATACTTTATAACTTTCCAGGAGTTGATTTGTATCGTGGATAGCCACAAAGAGAACACTTTCGGAATTATAGAGAGTAACAATGTGAGTGGTGGTATTTTTTCTCTGTCTATGTGAGTTCTGTCAATTAGCCAAATCCTTTTGACTGGGAGGTCAAGGAAGTAAGTGATGTATGTGTTTATCTATCCTCTGTATTGCAAATGTGCATCTGAAGTCAAGAAGATCTGGCAAAGAACTGGAAAATTCTTCAATAGGGGAATGGCTGAATAAGTTATGGTATATGAAAGTAATGGAATATTATTGTTCTATTTAAAAAATTATGAACAAGATGATTTTAGAAAGATCTGGAAAGATTTACCCGTACTACTGCTAAATGAAACAAGTGGAATGAGGAATACATTGTACACGGTAACAGAAAAATTGTGTTATGATCAACTATGAAATATTTGGTTCTTCTCAGTAGTTCAGTGATAAAGGCAACTCCAATAAGCTTTGGATAGAGAGAAGCATGGAGACTGAATGTAAATCAACATATACTACATTCATTTTTCTTCCCTTTTTCTTCTGTTTTTTCTCTTGTGGCTTTTCCCTTTTGTTCTGATTATTCTCTCCCAACATGATTCATAAAGAAATATGTATTAAAAATCAATATACATGAATAACCAGAAAAAAGGAAACGATACAAAGAGTGCTGGGGGGGGGTGTTAACACAAATAAATCTTCTCAAATGAAAAAAAAAAAAAAGATCTGAGTTCAAATCTTACTTAAGATATTATCTGTGCAAGTCATATAACCACTCAGTCTTCTCATCTGTCTCACAGGGCTATGAGGATCAAATGATTTAACATGGTAAAGCACTTTGCAAATTTTAAAATGCTATATAAATGCTAGTTACCTAATAGTTGCAGTAATAGAAGTGGTACAACAAAGAAAACCAATTACATTGAAATACAGTTATTGAAGCTTTTTTAAAAAAACAAGTTCTTAGGCTCATGCTAAGAATCCCTTCCCTAAATTATTCATTACATTGTTCAAAGTAGAAGTTAGAGATTAATCAATATTCATACTGTTATTTAAATAGCTGCATTTTTATACAAAAAGCAAAATTTGCCAGATTATATGCTCCATTCCTATTTTCTTATTTATTTATGCCTGAGATAAGTCTAACCTACAGGGCCATAAAACAGTCACCATCATTCACTTGATGACAATTCTCCAAACCGTTGGCTTAATGCCTAGGAAAAAAAAATAATTAGCCTTTTTGGTATAGCTTTGCAAACCTCACTCTATTAAGTGACAATAAACCTCAAAACCCACAGAAAGAAATCTGTGAAAGTAAAAGGAAAACCACAGCTCAAGTAAGGAACCTCAAAAAGTTATATATTCCAATGCTTTTGCCTTAAACTGTGCATAATTTCTCATTTCACAAATTTTCAAAGTCTTGTAAATAATTCTTTATGTCTCTGTTGGGATTTAAAACAATTTTTCTCATTAAAAATAAAATTTTGCCACTTTCAAAGAAGAGATCAATAGGTTTCCCTCATTTTTTCGGGTATCTGTCTTTTGAATGATTCCTTATCTGACTGCTACTTTCTTTTGTCTTACTACTTTCATTAATTCCTATGACTATACCATAGTTTCCCCATTCAAAACTGTACATCTTTGCATCACCATTCCCTTCCTGGGTTTCTATATCTAGTGAAGGGCAAAAGGTCCCCCCTTTACTAATCTTTCCTACAGACTAACCTTTTCCTTTGAGGTCCCTACTTTCACCAGAATGGAAGGATAACATTTTAGCAAAGAGATTCTATACCATTCAACCAAAAGCAGCTGGGCTCTGTTCATTCAGAAAGCTGCTTTTTCTGTCTCAGAGGGATTTCACAGAGTATTTCTACCAAAAGAGAAAAGAAAGAAAAATCAATAGTTTAGCTCAGGGACTTGAGAAACCCCTCTGCTCCAACCTTTTCAGTTAAAGATTAAATAGTGTTCCTAGTCTTTCTTCAGCCATAACAGATTTTATAGTTTTTTTCTGTTTTATCTTTGTCTTAGTGCCTCAAAACTTAGTAAAGGAAAAAGCCTACCTGGTGAGGTCTGGGGGCAGTCTGTGGCTGTATACTCATAAATCACAGCATTTCCAGCTGGAAGGAACCTTGGGAGTCACCTATCCAACCACCTCAGATTATAGATCAACATGATCAAAAATACCTTTGCTGTCTTCTAATAACCGTAGAAAAAAAGTTGCTATATGCATCCCAGTAGCATCTAAGCTGTAGCCACCCTTCTACCCCAATTGATTTCTTTAAAACAAAGCAAAACCTATTCCTGAGTTAAATAACAAGATGAAATTCAAAACTGATTGTCAGAAATGTGATTAGAGAATGAATTCTGATTCAAAATTCCTAACATTCAACACAGAAATCAGGCCACCATCAATAAGTGGGGAGCATAAGAGCAGTGTCTCTTTCATTCCTATGGGAGTCCCATAGCAAAAGAACTTCAGGATCTCATAGATCCTACAATATATCTTAAATTGGCATTTAATAAAATACAAAACCAAATTATTGGAAGATTTAAGTTAAAAGTGATAAGAGATGGCCTAGAACATCAAATTTTAAGTGTTTTAGAGAATTACCTTAAAACAGAACAATAGTAAACAGTTTTTATATATGAAAGAAGTTCTCTATAAACCAATTATGATGAAAGCCGCAGGAAAAGTCTGATTATTCTGAAAATGAGACAACATTTCAACAAATCGGCCAAGTGCAGAGAAAAGTTTGATTCAGAATTTAAAGTAATAACTATTTTGGATACTTTCACATTTGTTATTTCATTAAATCATTACAATAATTCTTGAGGCAGACAATGTAGAATAAGACAGATATTGTTATCCCTAGATGAAAGCAGAAGAAATTGAAATTTAGGTAGAGGAGTGACTTTGCCAAAGTCAACTGGACTACTTTCTGGCCTGAACACACACACACACACACACACACACACACACACACACACACAGGTATATCCTTCACATATAAACATATACCTTGAACTTTCCTGCCTCTGACTATGCCAGGAATGCCTTTTTCCCACTTATCTCTGCTACAATCCATTCTTAGAGACTCAACTCAAATGCCACCTCAATCACCAAACTTTCCTTCCCATCACCTTTCTAGTCAAAACTGATTTTTCTATCCTTGGACCATCTACAATATGTTAAATTTCTCTGATTTTTCTCATATATTTATTAAGTTCCACATTCTATTGTAGTCATCCATGGATATGTTCTATTCCTCCAAATAGACTTTGCATTTCATGATGGCAGAATCAATGACATCAAAACCTGGCACAGTATTCTGTATGTAAAAAGCGCTTAATAAATTCACACTGGATAAAAATGATTACAGAATCATAACTATGGTCCTACCACTGGATATCAAAATTTAAAGAATATTGATAGCATTTATAATTTTTAGCACATAGAAATAATTGATCTTAGCCTCTAGTTAGCAAGATCATTTAAATAATAAAGTTCCCTAGGTTTTTAACCAGGGCCAAATAGTTGTGATTATTACTGCTTTGTATTTTGGTTTGAGTCCTACATTCCTACTTATTTTCATTATTTCCCTTGAAATTTTTCACTTTTTACTCCTCCAAATGAATTTATTATTATTTTTTCTGGCTCAATAAAGGAATTCTTGGTGTGGCACTGAATAAGAAAATTTTCATTTGCTTTGTTAATTAGCTCTCTAAGGGTTCCTAAGTAAACTATATATTATCTGAAAAAAAGTAATCATTTTTTTTCTTTGCCTGAGCTTATTCCAAAAACTTCTTTTTCTCATCTTTATTTGCTATAGCTAGTATGATATCTGCTACTTCTAGTATGATATTTATTAGTGGAGACAATGGATGTCCTTGTTTTACCCCTGATCTTTATAGCATAAACTCGCTTATTCTCATAACATGTGATGCTAGCTCTTTACTATACATAATAAAATTAACTATGTTTAAAAAAAAAGGTAACTTTATTCCTGTTTCCTGTAGGTTTTTTTTTATAGAAATAAGTATTACATTTTGTCAAAAGTTTTTTTTCTACATGTATTGATATGATCACAAATTTTATTGTATTTGCTATTATCTGGTCAGTTATGTTTATAATGAAGTATACAACATAGAAGCAAAAACCTACTAGCCTAGTAGCCTAGTATTGGATAAACCATAAGAAGACAAATACTGGGGTAAGAATTTATCACTATTCAACAATAACTCCTGGAAAAACTGAAAGTTTTCCAGAAAATTTAATATTTCATTCCATATACCAAAATAAGCTCTAAATGGAAGAATAATTTAAATATAAAGACAACATGATAAACAAATTAGAGAAACGTTACTGTTCAAACCTATGAATAGGGGAAGAGATCATGTAAACTTCTCTGGTTTTCTTATATATTTATTAAGTTCTGCATTCTATTGTAGTCCATCATGCATGCATTCTATTTATCCTAATAGATTTTGCATTTCGTGATGGCAGAATCAATAACATAAAATAAGTAATAAAGATAATAAACAACAAAAATGATATATTTTGATTATATGAATTTGAAAAAGCTTTATACAAACAGAACCAACACAGGTAAGATCAAAAGGGAAGTAGCTAACTAAGTAGGAAAATTTTTTGCAGCAAATTTCTTTGAAGTCTAATTCCCAAGAAATAAAGGAATTGATTCAAATTTATAAGATTAAGAGCTGTTGCCCAACTAATCAATGATTAAAGGATATGAACAGTTAGTTCTCAAAGGAAGAAATCCAAACAATCAATAACCATATAAAAATTATTCCAAATCATTAATATTTGTAGAAAATCAAATTAAAACAACTCGTGAGGATTCATCTCACACATCAGAATGTTGAAACTGTTTATGTTAGTAAAAATAAGAAATGGCCAACATGAATTTCATCTCTGGTTTTCTTTTACACCTGGTCACTAGTCCAGAGTGCAAGTAAGAAATAACAAAGAGTGTTTTTTTTATTCAAGTCAAGAATATAAGAAACAAGAAGCATGATATTAGTTATAAATAAGAATGAACTTTCAATTTTTTTTTCTGAACACAGAAAAATGGTTTCCTACATCCAAGCTTTTTTACATGTGTTCTATGCCTATATCTAGAATATCATTCTTTTCTCATGTTTTCTCCTCTATTTGGAAATCTCTCCTCATTCTACCTATTAATAATGACCTCTTTCCTCTCAGACCTCACAAAGCACTTTGGGACTTCTATTGCAGTTATCATATATTATGCTGTGAAAGTTTTTCTTAGTGTGTTAACCTCTTATAAAACTGTAAGCTCCAAAAGGGAAGAAAGTGTTCTTAGCTAAATATATCTGTTAATACTCAGTACAAACAATAGTTCATACATATTAGTACATACTAAATATGTAATGAATTGGATTAACTTTAATTAGAATTTCATATATAATTCTATGATTATATGACCAGATCCTAAATAATTGGTAGCAGTTTGCTTTTTAATCAATCTATTTCTGGCCAAATGCTTCTAAATACTAAAGATTTCATGACTTTCTCCCCTCCCCCCCAAAGCTTATTTGTAATATACCTGGTAAAGAACCAGATAAAACATAGAATTACAAGGGCTAAGATGAAAATCCAAGTCACTCAGTTCCCAGTTTAATGTTCTTCTAATTAACCATACTTTTGAATCTTTTCTTAGAGAAATAACCAAGGAGAAAAATAATAGTTAATGGAGATGCAGGTTGTAGCACTAGCAGTATCTCCTTCAACTATAAGACTAAGAACTGTTCCTTTTACTCACGTATCCCAAGAAGCCATATTTAAGAACATTCCTTTAAAAGAGGAGGATTGCAATCAGATTTCTGTTGAAAATTTACATTTAATCTTACCAAAGAGAACTTTTCTAATATTACAACTCAATATTGTGGAATTAAAGAGAATATGCACAAGCCCAACAAGATTTGTCTAAATCTGAAAAGTTGGTTTTTCTCACTACCCACAATTCTCCCCTTCTTCCAATGTCTTTTTCTTCCCATTACTAATATGCATTTAACCCTCATAAGTAAATTATTATAGTCACACCCTCTCAATTAGGAAGTGAGGATGAAAAATATTATTTCCAAGTACTTCTACATGGTATTCAGGTTAATATCTAATATTTATGTAGAGCCATCACTCAAGACATACCAAATGCTACACATGTATTATCTCATTAATCCACACAACAGACTGGGAGATAGCCAGGGGCCAAGTGCGATTACCCTCTCTTACCCTTCCCCATTTTCTTCCTTCCATATAATGAAAAGTTCAAAAGCAATTTTAAAATTAAAGCTCCTTTACCCAAATCAATCATGTGAGATTTTCCAGATGCAATAGCACCTGCTATTTGGGAGGTATCTTTTCCCATCTACAGCAATTATCCTGGGTACTTCACACCAACACAGATTAAAGTAACACCAAAAATCAATAGGAATCTATAAATAAAATCAATGTGCTCTGCCAGAAAGCCCCCTGAAACAATGTTTTTTTCCTCCTACCACTCTTTAAAAGAACTGATATTGTGCTAGTTTCAAGTCTGAAAGTGGAGCAGGCAATGAGTGTGAAATCTTTCTAGCAAATGGACCCCCAAAGCATCTGAAATCTAGAAGCCTCCCTGCTCCCTTCCCCAGAAAGTCTGTCTCAAAACTGCACTGTGCCAACTCATCTTTAAGGAAAAGAATATAGACAAACAGAACCATGAGTCAATTTTTAAAATGCATATCCCAAAAAGCAATATTCCTTAAGGTGAATAAGGATAGGGAAGGGTCTTGATTTAAGGAAAAGAATATAGACAAACAGAACCATGAGTCAATTTTTAAAATGCATATCCCAAAAAGCAATATTCCTTAAGGTGAATAAGGATAGGGAAGGGTCTTGATTTTTATTATCCATCAACTCTTTGAATCAATCTATGGATTCTGTGCCAGGACCAGTCTGAAGAGGAACTATAAAGAAATGGAAAAGATTGACTTTGTCATGGAACTCCTCAACCCATGTCTACTCTTGTCCCCCAGCAGTTCAAAGAAAGATGATTTTAAAAGTTTACTCCTCATTTTGACCCCTGACTACCTAACACAACCCATTATCCACTTGAGCCTGTACTTCCTAATATAGTGCCCTATATTCCAGACATACTGACATGTTCCTTTTCTTTCAATCCCCAAATCTCAGTTAGTGGTAATATAATCCATGCTACAGTTAGTAACACTTGGTGACAATGTCACTAAGTCAATTGTCTCTCATCATATTTTTGCATTTTGATGAGAATCTATAGTTAAAGCATTCAATTATTCAATGAGTACTTATTAAACATCTATTCTATTGTTTGGTTAGGTAAAGGAATGACTGTTAACAGAAATAATTTCAAACACTATGAAAAATCAGAAAGTCAGCTAAATAGTGCAATGGACAAAATGTTGAGCCTGGAGTCAAGGATACTTATCTTCCTGAGTCAAATATGGTTTCAGATACTTACTATGTGACTCTTGGTAAATCACTTAATTCTGTTTGCCTCCATTTCCTCATTTGTAAAATAAATTGGAGAAGTAATATTGCCAAGAAAACATCAAATGGGGTCATGAAGAATTGGATATAACTGAACAAGTTATGAAATGAAAGATCAGTGACAAAAATATTTTTGACTAAGCAGACATTGTAGTAGTATCCCTTAAATTAGATAGTGGCTCACTCACTCTTTTAGGGATTCTAAGGAGAGATGAAGTCCAGATGGTGGTGCATGCTGATAATGGAAGAGATTAGGATTTCTAGTTTACTTGCAATCAGAAGTACTGTCTATATTAAATCTGGCACCTATATATTAAGTCCCTGGCTGAGGGGGAGAAATCACACTAGTAGTACAATCAAACTAGGAGTAATTACTGCATTTGTAGAGGGACAAGGAGAGGAAGAAAGAAACTAAGAGAGAAGAGAAGCATAAAAACAAGTTTATAGAGAAAATTATCCCTCCTTTAACTAGGATACTTATCTAATCATTGCAACTTCAGGGTAATTAATTTAGCAAGTTGCCCCTCATTTGTACAATATATTTTATAATAGACTAGAGTACAACTGCAAAACCTTTTTATTTTTTATTTAACTTTATTTTCTTTCCAAAGAAATAGTTTAAAGATACCAGATAAACATTTTCCTAATTTTTTTGTTTTTAGTTTTTAGTAATATTTAGACAAATCAACTTAAAAACTTTAAGTTATTTCAAATCATTAAGAAATCAGTAAATCCCTGCTCCTACACACTAAAAAACTCCCTAGTAAACTGTGTAGAGAAATCTGGGTGTGGGTTTTTCTCCATGCAATCACAACCTTTTTATAACTTCATAATGAAGAGCCGATGAATCCTATGAGACCTATAAAGCAGATGAGATCTGAAGCCAAGTATTCCTAATTCCAGCAACCTATTCACTAAATACATCATGTCACTTGTAGGGAATTGGCAACAGAACTTCCAAAACCTTGCTTCAAGGGAGCAATAGTTGCAATGGAACAATTTGGTACACTATACATTAGTTTTCTAAATAGAGTATACACAATTAAGTGAGACATTCTAAGCTATTCTAAGGTGATACAATGGATAGAATATTGGAAATGGAGTTAAGGAAAATATTAGTTCAAATCCTGTATTACATAGCTCTCTGACTCCAGGCTAATGACTTAAATTTCTCTCAATTTCTTCATGTGTAAAATGGGGACAATAATAGCACCCATTTCACATATTTACTGTGAGGAGTAAATGAGATAACATATTCAGATACGTTGTCAAATTTTATGTGTATTTGTTACATGATAACAAATTTTGAAAACTTTAAGTGTTTATATAAATGCCATATATTGTTATTATAACATATAATCTCTTGATATGTATATACCCTATATAGCTTCTATTAAGGAAAATTCCACATCGTTCTTTGGCTGAGGGGTACTGATAGAATCAGATTTCATGGTAAGTCATTACTATGCTTTGGAACTCATCCGTGACTGTCATTATCAACAAAATTTTAAAACATTTTTCTGAAATGCCAGCAATATAAAAGGATTATTATGCTGAAGTTCACCACATATAGAACTCATATACACCTACAAGAGATCCTCACATCTCATTTGACAATAAAGTATAATTTCAATTGTACTTTATTCATTGGAGAAAGAGAAGTCACAGTAATAAAAATGCACCTGCTAGCCAAGTAAATGTAAGTATAAGGCAATAAATCTCAATTTCCTATCAAACAGATCACAGTTTCATGACCATCTTTTCACTCTGGTTAGCTAAATTGTGGTGTGCTGCTTTGGATATCTCAATCAAGAGAGCTCTTCAAGCAGCATGACCATTTCATTCTTCAATCCACATTCAAGAAAGCATAAAGTCTGTGCTACAATGCACAAAGTGAGTATTAAGAGCAATGTCCTTACACAGTGCCCATTTCCACTCTATAAGAGAGTACAATCTGACACCTGTCAAAAACAGATGTCAATCCCTTGCAAATACAAAAATAAACATACAAAATCCCAACTCAAATTATAGCCTATCAGAATTGATATATATGTTTCGTTTCTTATCCTATTGTCAATGGCTGCACATAATAATGTTTGATGACAACTCCATTTGACATTAATTTAGTCCTGCATACAAGTGTTAAACTGCCCATCTTCCTGCTTATGTTAATCTTCAAAATCTAATAACAAAACTAGCTTCAGAAGTCTGTCATTTTACATAGAGACCAATAAGTTTTTATTCCAAGAATTATTTGCAGAATTTTAACACATCCCCATTGCAATAATTTTGAAAGAGAGCCATTTGCCCATAGGTAGAAACCCAGTAACAATCTGTAGAGGGTCAAGAAAAAAGAATATTCTTTGATTTCCTCCTGTCCTTTTTCTTTAAGATCAAAACTGTTGTTCTGAGAGGACTGATGACCCAAGCAAAATCACAGAGGTTCTGAAAGTGAAAATGAATAAATGTCACTTTGCCCAGAATATACCATGAGAACTTTGAACTCAAGAGTAGGGATGATGGGTCCTAGAGCTTCGTTGGTGTCCAATCATTTCAGTTGCGTCTGACGCTTCATGATCCTATTTAGGGTTTTCTTGGCAAAGATACTAGAATGGTTTACCATTTCCATCTCCAACTTATTTCACAGATGAGGAAACTGAGACAGAATTAAGTGACTTATTCAGGGTCACACAGCTAGTAAGTGTCTGAAACTGAATTTAAACTCTGGTCTTCTTGACTTTAGTTCCAGCACTGTATTCTTTCAATCACCTAAGTGCTCTAGACTTAGCCTGATAGAATACTCAAGAATGTGTCTAATTAGGAAAAAGGAGTATTAAAATAGATGTCACATTTCTCTGCTGTGGGTTGCTGAATGAAGTCATGGGAAGTAAAAGGCCAATAATTTGGATTTGTGGGAGGGACCAAGTCATTCAGATTTCTAAAAAACACAATCATTTCCACATACACACCAGCAGCTACAAGAGAAGCTAATGTAGTTTTCATTGTCCTTTCATTTTCAGCTTTTAGAAATACTCTGGACAAGGGAGGAAGTGTACATCACTGACCAGCACAAAAAGATGGGCTCTGTGGGGAATGGAATAAAAAGAAATGGGCACACTTTTCCCTGAGTAGAAATGGGAAAACTCCTTTTTAATATGCAAATTTTATATCTCTACACAAAATAGTAATTGCAGTATCAGTATCACTGAATGGGAAAAAAAAATATGACATAACTATGAACTCAGGAATACTTTTAATAAATTTTTATTTTTTAATCACAGCAACATTTACATGCATTTGATAAATAATAACATATACATGTATACAGACACACTTTCTACATACATATGTGTTTGTCCAAGACAGAGTTATAAAGTTATTTCAAGTAAGGTAACCAGGACTTTGTCCAGAGTGCTGAAATTTATAAACCTCTAAAAGCACTGGTACTACAGCAAGAAGAAATAATTGAGTTTTGCATCTAGTTAAAAAGAATAATTAGTTAAAATAAGAAGTTTCCAGATGGTATTTGCTCTACCACCAGCAACCATATCCCACATGAGCTCTTCCCTAACCCTACTGCCTTGCCCAGAGACCCAATCCAGAAATGTGACTTCATGGTATCAGAATCTTTACCCAAATTGGCCAGAATTTTGTGATTTTTGTCTTCTCATAATGGATTAATTGGGATAATAGTCTGAGTTCTCTCCTTTCAAAGGGCTTTGTTCCTCAAAGTTCAAGTTCTCTGCACAAGTTTTTCCTCTCAATTGAATTGCTCTTTAAAAAGTTGATTTTAAGTCACTTTTCACTTTATTGAGCCTAGTATGTGAGAATTTTTGTGGTAGTTATATTGATAGACCAAATGGTTAGAGTTCTAGTACAAGACACATTCATTCACTCTGTAAAATATGTATCTGCAGTTTCTCTTTTCTACTTAGTAAGCTCTTCTGTTATGAAGAGCATCTGACAGCTTGGGCAGCAACAGTGTAAAGGTGTCCAAGTCTAGGAACTATACTTCCCATCACCAATGGTACAGAAATTACATCATTAAACTATTCACAGAGATGTAAGTCTCTAAAAGAGATTGTCCCCAAATTTCTGGGAAAGAGGCCCTTTGCTAAGAAGCGTAAGAAGAAGACACTGAAAAAAATAGAGACCAACAAAGCCAGAATCATCAGTGCTTGAATAGAGATCATTAAAGCTAGCATTTAAGTTCAATTTTCCCAAGGCCATGGTCATTAAGTTCATAGGCCTTAAGTTCAGAACCAAACATAATATTCCCCAGACTACTACCAAAGATCTGGGTCCCAACATTAATACCAATAAAGGTTCAAGATCACCAAGGTTCACAGTAAAGTTGTGAGGATCTAAGATCATCTCTCCAGTGATTCTCAAGTTCACCAACTAAGGTAGCTGAAGTTGCCAGTTTTAAGTTCCCTGGAGCCTAGGATAATAGTCTCAAACCTTCAACACAGATGCATTAGGAGAAATTTTTAACCTAAAATGATTTTTCTTCCTCAGCAAAGATATCATCATTCAGTACTTTATAAAAAGTAAATAAAATATGAATATAAAAATAAATGATTACTAGAATTTAGATAGCACTTTAAGTTTTGCAAAATGCTTTACAAATATTATCCATTTTATCCTTACAACAACTCTGGGAAGTAGGTATTGTTGATATCTCCATTTTATAGATTAGGAACCTAAGAGAGGTTAAGTGGTTTGTACAGAGTCACACTCATAAATGTCTCCGGTAGGATTTGAACTCTAGTCTTCTAGACTACAGACCCAGCCCTATCTACTGCATTGTGAAGCTGCCATATAATAGAAATAGTACATCATAATAAAAAAAGTGTATATGACTTATAGATTCAAAAAACCACTGTGACACAACAGTGAATTCTTCTGCTCGTCTTTCACTACTTTTCTCTAAGTGCTATGAGTACAAATCACTGGTCAAACATTAAAATGTGCTTGTATAAAGCAACCACATTTTTCACTCCTTGGTTATAGCATATCTCCTTTTTTATAATTACTATGTCTTAATAAAATCATTTTACTGACACTACATTTTTGCTTTAATCTCCAATACTGTCATAGTTATTCATGCTCACCGTATTGTACATCATTATATCTTAATTTGGTAGATCCATGTAATATATTATCAGTAAAAATAAAAATGAAAATTTATCTATCTATATCATGCCACATTTCTCATTAAAATGAGAGGGTACGTTGGCTTTGTGTTTGCAATAAAACATATCAACTAATTCACATTTCAATCTAACTAGATTCAGAAAATTTCTTGTAAATCCCTCCTAGACAGACACTGATAGTCTTTGGTTCTATGCTATTGCTATGAGATTAAGATCTAAAATCATTTTTGAATCATTTTTTAAAATTATATTTTTGAGAATGGGGTAATTGTTTTATTGAATTATATTAATATTTATTAAGTAGATATTATGTCCAAGATATTTTATGTGTTATGTTATATGTGATTAAAAAAAAAAAAACAAAAACTACCCTATCCCTGTTCTCAAAGTTTCCAATCCACTGGCAACATAACACATGCACACAATCTAGAAATGAATATCCAAGTAAGATAATAACAAAATTTAAAAATTAAAACAAAGTAACATCAAGAGGGGAAAAAAGGCTAATAACTGGTAAATTTAGGAAAGATTTCATATAGAAGATGGCAACTGAACTGTACTTTCAAGGAAGCTATAGTGCCACAAGGAAAGGGTAAAGAGGAAGTGCATTCTAGACAAATGGGGCTACTTGTGCAAAGGCACACACACACACACACACACACACACACACACACACACAAAGTTGTTTTATTTCTAATAAAATCTTCCTTTTTCTTACCAGAACCAAAAAGTCACCAAATTTTATCAATTCTATCTCTGCAAAACATTCCATTTATTCCCTAGTATCCCTTACTTGGATTACATCTAATCTCTTAATAGTTTCAGTCTCCTCTCTCTCCAATACTTTATTGATACAGCTTCCAAATATATAATCCATCAATCAATACTACACTCAAAGAACTTCAATGCTTCTATATTTCCTGCTATAGTTTAAAATTTAAACTACATAGATTAGAGTTCAAGAGACTCCATAATGTGGTTCTAAGCTACTTTTCTAGCTTTACCTCATTCACACATTTCATACTTTAGCCAAACTAAATTACTCCTTCAACGTTCTCTTTTTTGTTTCCATGTCTTTTCTCTTACTGTTTCCTATTCCTGAGACGATAAACAATTTTTTTCTTTTATACCATCTTCAATGCTGAATTCAAATGCCATATTCTCTAGGAAGTCACCCCAATTGCCTACAGCTGTATCTATCTCCTTCTTCTAAATTTTCATAGTAGTGTTTACTCTAAAGCACAGTGATCATGTTCTGCTTTACTTCCTATACAAGTCGATTTCCTTCACTTTACTATAAACTCCCTGAGGGCAGAGGCTTTGAATTTTATTCTTTCTCCTACCCCATATTCTGCCCATAAAATGTACTCAATAAATATTTATTTACTGAATAAATATAAGCACAATGTGATTTCCATTAGATCTATGTCCTCTACAGTGAAAATTGGTGAGCATAAACATCCATGTCAGATCTATAAGATCATGGCACAGTGCCAAATACACAATGAATGTTTGATAAATGACAACTGATTTCAAGTTAATCAACATGCATTTACAAAAGCAAGTAATTACATATCAAAGCTAATGTAATCTTGAGCTTCCTAGAAATATGTAGTATAAGAGAATAAAAATAGAAAATAGTTCCACTGTATCCTAAGAAGGATAAACCATATCTTGGGTATTGTTGTTCAGTCATGTTCAACTCTTCCTGATTCATCTAAGGGTTTCTTGGCAAAGATATTGGAGTGATTTGCTGTTTGCTTCTCCATATAGATGACACAGGAAATACAAAGTTCAATTTATACTCTTAGAAAACTCTAACAGGAAACAGCTGAACAAATTAAAGATTTGGAATATGAAGGTAACAAAATGTTTTTGCAACACAAAAAACAATTTGTATGAGTACTTTGGGGAAATATGGGAAGGTCTGTGTGAACTAATACAAAGGGAAAAAAGAAAAACCAAGAGAATAACATAAAGAATATAAATGGAAACAACACTAAAAGATAGCAGATCTCAAATTATATGCAATGAATCACAAATTCTGGTCTTAGATGATGAAAAACAACTTTCTTCTTTCTGAAGATAGATATTCCACTATATTTTAAAGATAATACTCTAGGGCAATAGTTCACAGACTTTTTGGTCTTTTGGTCTCAGGACCATTTTACAGTCTTAAAAATTTTTGAGAACTGAAAGGAGTTATATCGTATCAACATTTACTGTATTTGAAAATAAGAAGTTAGTATTATTATGAAAATGGTTTTCACTGATATTAAGTATATCTGAATATCTGAAGATCTCTGAAATGGTCTCGACAAATCCTAGTGCTCCATACTTTGGAGTCCATACCATAAAATGAGGACTGTTACACTAGGGGATTATATATTTAAAGCTGGAATGGAACTTAGAGATCATTTCTTCTAACACCTCCCTCCATCTCCACTTTACAGATGAGATCATTAAAACCCAAGGAAATTAAATAGTTTGACCAAGATCATCTAGGTGAAGCTAAAGTTGGAACATAAGACCTCTTACTCCAGGGCCACAACCATTTGCACTGTGCCATATTTAAATGTTCTCTGTGACATTCCAGGGTTGGTCAGTTTTGCTTTACTGTTTTTCTTTAGAGAGAAGAGGAGGATTCTATAGGAATATGTAAACACTGGGAATGACTTATTTTTAAATTTTTTGGGGTGAAACAAAGGATACCAACAAAGCAAAAAGAGTTTGTCAAAAAGGAAAGTGACTTTGATTGTGACTTGAGGGTGACAACTTTCAAATCTCCATAAATTAGAAACCATGATATGTGAAAAACAAAAATTAGAAATGTTTATTCTAAAGATAAAAAAAATTTTAAGAATGCATGCTATCCATTTTCAAATACATGAAGGGATGTCATATAGAAGAAGTTGCTTTTGCATATTGTGTGTCTTTAGAAATCAGGAACAGGACCACTGGACGGAAGTTACAGGGTGGCAGAAATCAGCTCAATTTGGGAAAAAAACTCTACCAAATTGAGCTATCCTAAAGTGTAACGGGGATCCCTTGAAATACTTTTTACTCCATTGCATTACAAGCTTTCAAGAAAAAGATATATGTGACCATCTATCAGGAATTTGTAGAAAGTGGATGATTATATCAAATGGACTTTTAACTAGAAGAATACTAAATTGTCTTTGAACTCTAAGGTTGAATGTACTATAATTATTTACTATCTACAGTAAGGTGAGGTAATAGTAATTAATATGAAGTTAATGTGCCCACACTGCTAATATTTGCTTGGTCTGCTCTTGCTTCTGGTTCCCTAAATCATGTATAAATACTAATACAAGAAGCCTCTGTTCAGCAACAGTTTATTTTGTCTTTCATGGGCATTTTATTTCTCCTAATTCATACTGTTCTGGTTTGAACTCTGACTTTCCCTTGTGAACTCTGGCTCTGGTAATCTTATTTTTTCTGAATTCTGATTGTGGTTGAGAGTTAAGACTGAGCCCTGTTTTTATTTATGACAGATAACTTGTGTTTTCTTACTTCATTGGATCTGCCTGCATCCCTAGTTTGATCTTGTCTTACTGATTCTAACATACTTTTATCTGTCCAATGTTATGCCATGCCTTCAAGACTGATCCTCTCCTAGGCCTCAAGTCCTGAGACTCACAGACTATTTAACTCCTGACTAATAAGGTGTTGTACAAAAAAATAAAGTGTCATAATTCAGATTTTATGTGCTTATGCAGGATTACCTCCTTACCTTACAGTGATTACTTTCATTCTGCTCAACACTTCTCACATCCAGATTCTGCTATCTTTATTTATAAACAAATGAATAATTTATCATAGAATCTATCAAGAACACAGAATCAAACCAAGGCCTAAGAAAACATAAATAAAGAAGACTAATATAATTCAATGACAGAATATTTTTAAAGTTTTTTTTAAATGGTGATCCCTTGCATAAATTATCTTTCTCTTTTTGTCTTGTCTTACATTCCTACTGCTGCATCCTTACACACCCTAATTTACTCCTTTTCATCACTGATGTCATACTGTATCTGAAAGTTCTGGCAATGGGGGGATAGATTCCCCTTCTTTCTGCAATGGACTATAATCTCACAGCTACATCAACTAATATAACAGCATACAATAGTCGATTTCTTTTAATATTTCATTTAATCTGTTTCCTAAAAAAAATAGCTTGTAAACATGACAATTTTTAAAGTATAACAGCCCTACCCATATGCCAAGTATCTGTCCTTCTGATCCTCACTGTGCCATCCAGAACTAAAGAATGAAGCTGAAAAAAAAATGTTTGTGGCAGCCCTTTTTGTAGTGGCAAGAAACTGGAAACTGAGTGGATGCCCATCAACTGGAGAATGGCTGAATAAATTATGGTACATGAATGTTATAGAATATTATTGTTCTATAAGAAATGATCAGGAGGATGATTTCAGAGAGGCCTAGAGAGACTTACATGAACTGATGCTGAGTGAAATGAGCAGAACCAGGAGCTCATTATACACAGCAGCAAGAAGATTATAAGATGATCAATTCTGATGCACGTGACTCTCTTCAACAATGAGATGATTCAGACCAGTTTCAATGGTCTTGTGATGGAGAGAGCTATCTACTTCCAGAGAGAGGACCGTGGGAACTGAACATGAATCACAATATAACATTCTCACTCTTTTTGTTGTTGTTCACTTGCATTTTGTTTTCTTACTCATTTTCTTTCCTTTGTGATCTGATTTTCCTTGTGCAGTGAAATAATTATATAAATATGTTTCCATATATTGTATTTAAAATATATTTTAACATGTATAACATATATTGGATTGCTTGCTATCTAGAGGAGGGAATGGGGGTAAGGAGGGGAAAATCTGAAACACAAGGCTATGCAAGGGTAGTGTTGAAAAATTGTCCGTGCATATGTTTTGAAAATAAAAAGCTTAAAAAAAAGAATGAAGCTGAATCTCTCCTTGTATAGCTCTGAAGAAAGAGCTTCCCCTCGGAACCAGGCTCACAGAAAATATGATTGGAGTGACAGAGTTTATTCATAGCTGCTAGCTCCAAAGCTTGCTTTTACCATTTTGAAAATACCTGCAGAAAAATACTAGAGCTGGGGAGCTGGAGTTAATGCTATATGATAGTTATGGAGGAGAGAATGTCTAAGAGTAGATGTGGTAGGCACAATCAACTTATGCCAATATTGTACCTACAAATACACATTTCCAGGAATAACACTGCTTGTGATTAGGGAGGGGGATGTAGATTTCTATCCTAAAATTAAACCACTCAAATTTGTCTACCATGGATTTAGGCAAGTCAAGATCCTGAATAGACTTGATTTACCTTGCCTCAAACAGATATAGTATGATTCAAGACAAGTCACTTAACCTCTCTCAGATTGTTTCCTCATCTGTAAAATGGATTTAAGAATAGAATCAACATTAGATTTGTGGTAAGTAAATCAAATAAGACAAATGGAGCCCGAGACAGTCATTACCTTTTTAGATAAACCATTACCTTGTACCCCACTCTGTTATCAGTGCTCCCATCCCTCAAATTGTTTTGGATTCATAAAGTATATTTCTTATAACCACTTATCTGTACACTTATTGATTCCTCCCAGGAGAATGTAAGCTTCCTGTTTTGTTTTGTTTTTTTCATCTTTGGTAATGTAGCATATTGCACATGATAATTACCTATTGAATTGAATTGCATTATCCAACTAGACATCTCTATCACAGATTGTAAACACATGATAAGCTAGGCTCCCATCTTTTGAAAATTTATACATCAAAAATGACCTTTTAGAGATCCCAGCTCTCCACTTACTAAGGTTTGGAAGAGACAGCTTACTAAAAATGAAGTGAATAACACAATAACTACCATTAACCAAACTCCAGGTCAAAAGTAACAGATAAAGGAAATAAGGAAGAGTTCTGTTTAGCCAAAGTGATAAGAACAAGTAGAGTAGGTGCAAAATCTTAGGAATAGCATTATGGAGGCATGAGGGGAAGCATTGAATAGTTAAGTTCTTTGAGCATAGGCACCAAAAAATTTAAATCTGAGTAGGTAAGAATGAAAAGTGATGAAGCAGAAAAGGAGAACGGGAGGGAGAGGGATTCTTGCTATAAGAATATTGCCTTGGTGCAAGTATTTGGAACTTGGAGAGGAAAAAGATCAACAAGACAAAGTCTAAGTTGTCAAGAATTGAAATTACTAATAGGATGCCCTTATATTGTCACAAGAATGAAAATTTGCCTGATTACACTGGGCAAATGAAAGGCTGAAATTATCCCTACATGATGTCTTGGGATTTTTCATCTTAGAAAATTTAAATAGGCTCAAACACTAAGGGATACATTTTCTATGACAGTTTATATTAACAACCAAAAATTAAACATTAGATCTATAAGAACTGTCTTTAAAATCTACAAGTACTATTAAAATTATAATTCATTAGGTTAATTTTCATCTTGATTTTCCATAGCAAAAAATCTGCCCCATTCCTATCTTTTTCAGTTACATTGTATGTCATAATAATTTCTCACTCCCAACAGGGAGTGAGAATTTTCTCAAATTTTCTCAAATTTGTTTGAGAAGAATTCAAACAATTATTGTCATGCAAACTTTACCAAGGTAGAGTTATCATAAAGAGAAGGCGTAGCCTTTCTTCTCCTAAATTCGTCTTTTTTACTTCAATTTGAATAAATTTCAATAAGCACAAAATTGAAGTTGCCCAAGGCCTAATGTTATAGTTATGAGGGTTAGAAAAGTGGTAGAATCAACCTCAGCCATATTTGATCAAAGGTAAAGAATCTTTAAATAGGATTATAAAATTATGATAATTATGGAGGAAAGAATGACTACCATGGGAAAACAATTTTCAATCATTTAAAGAGGCACATCAAATTTATAAAGAATACTAGACTTAAAAGCAAAAGTTCTAGTCTTGACTATCACTCACTATCTAGGATACTGGACAAGTCATTCAATTTCTCTGAGACCCAGTTTTTTCATCTATAAAAAGGAAATGATATCACTTGAACTATCTACTTTACAAGTATGTTATGAAAATCAGATATGACGTTACTGACATTGCTTTTTTTTCCCTGAGGTAATTGGGATTAAGTGACTTGCCCAGGTCACACAGCTAGGAAGTGTTAAATGTCTGAGGTCAGATTTGAACTTGGGTCTTCCTGACTTCTGGGCTGGTGCTTTATCTACTGTGCCACCTAGCTGCCACTTGACAATGCTTTTAAATTTTTTTATTTTAATTTAGAAATCAGAACCAAACACAATTTTTTTATATTCAGAGAACTTGAAAGAAGACAATATAAGAAACTATGGATTTCTGTTACGTAGTTTTTTTTTTTCATAAATGTGTGTACATATATATATATGCACATTTATGCAAATTATATATAAAATAACTAGGTAATAAAACAATACATTTTTTGCATCCTTTACTGTACTTTTTGTCTTTTTATGAGTATTTTCAATGCTTTATTGATGCTCTTTTTTGTATTTTTTCATTATTCACTGGCCTACCATGATTTTCATTCTATAGAAAGTCACTGGTAATAAATATAGTAATTATCTCTGGTTAATAAATAGCAATATCTGAGAATGTGTATTTTATTCTTTATGTCTGGATTATCACCTCTCTAGGACAAGGGTATGTGTTTCATCATTATTTGTCTTTTAAAGTCATGATTATTCTTTAAACCCTAATATATAGCTATGACCTTACTGTGGATTTAGATTATATTGTGTCCTACCTCTGATCTTTAAGTTAATGACACAAATGGCATTCATAAAAATATCAAATTTAATAACTATTTTAATGGGTTTATTTCTACTTTGAGAGTTAAAAAAATAATCTTTCCCAATGACCCTATTTCCCTTGCAACAAGAAACAAGAAGAAACAATCAAGCCAAGCAAACTACATCAATCAACAATAGGTAGCATTCCATATCCAAATATGGGAAATCTGATCTATCATCTTTCTTCTGAAACCAAGATTAAGTAATTTCTTTTTTGAAGAAAGAAAAAAATCTAGGAGTATTCATTAGATTGTCATATAGGAAAAAGAATGTGAAAAACATTTTTTCAAAACAATTAAACCCTGTCTAGTATGACATCACAGCTACAATATATCTGAAAATGAAAAATGTAAGAGTAAGGTAATACAACCATCATTTCTGATTGTCAAAATAGCACAGAAAACACAATAACAGGAGAAACAAAGAGATTTAAAAGATCACATCAACAAGTTCGAGATTTTAGTTGACTATCAATGTTACTCTTTAGTAAAATGGCAGTTACCATAGCAGCCTGACATCATAAAATCATCACAAAGTCAAAGACAAAGAACATCTTCCCCAAGAAACATCAGACTGTAATAATTTATCTCCTAGAACCCTTTTCCTGAGTTGTAAATGTCTGCTTAAAATAACTTGACCAGTTCTACCCAATCTTTTTTTTTTCTTTTCTGAAAGCTTGTTTTTATAAACCACTGCAAAATAAAATGGGAGAAAACATTTCCTATAAGAAGAGGGAGAGAATTGGTTATATTTCTTAGTGACAAAATTTTATTGTTATCTTAAGAAGGGGTAAATTGATGCTACTGTTTTGAAGGATATTCAAGTTCATTTTTCATTATTTTCTATTATCTTTCTATTTGCAAATAAAACATTCTTTTTGGACCAATATGTGTTTTTTTCTTGATTCTCAGCACTGATTTTCTATCCATCTGTCTGTGTCTTTTTCTCTGTATTTACCTCTTTCTCTGTCTCCTCATTGAGAATTTCAACTTGAACATCCAAGCCACATTTGTTCAAGAAATTATTTGACTCTTCTAAACACTCTGGCTTTTCTGCCATGTATGAAGCACTGATTTAGCAATTCCTCTCTTGCTCCCATTATCTAAAAGTCTGTAAATGGAGCAGTGGTGATGGAAAGTGCACAAGATCACTGCTGTTTTTGTCACATGTCAGTCCCATCTGTTTAGCTACCTGAACTGTCTTCCTCATTTGTCCTCTATTTCTTTCCACCTTGTATGACTCTAAAATCAGATGATTAAACTACCTTACAGCTTAAGAACTGAGAGACTTTCTTCCCTGACAAATAATTTGCTTTCAAATTGTTTATACTGTGAGGTGTTTAGTGCTTTTTTGGTTCCCTAATGTTTTATTTTATTGTTTTAAAGATAAGACCACAGAGAATTGCACTTAAAATATCAGTCTCCTTTAAAAATATACATATTTTCATGATTAATCCTTTTTGCCTAGGCTGTCAAGGTGAGCCATTTAGAATGTGTCATTTCATATTCATACACACACATAATGTTAATGCATAATCAAGTTTGGTTCATATTTATCATTTCTATACTTAGATTCAAAATGGATTCTGTTTTTTTTCCCCAATGGGACTTAAATCAGACCGAATCATATGGTATCTTAGGTCTCATTAACTAACTCAACAAGAGAATATGTCCTTATCTTGATTTCTTTTTCTGTGTTTTAATCAAACTTTTTGAAAAAACTTTGGAAATTTTCATTATGCTACATTTTGGAGTTGGTAGCTATTATTTTACTAGAGTAACATTGATAGTCCTTTTATAATGATAATATCAAGATTCAAACTGAGAAGTCAATTGAATGTTTATTAATAAAAACCTTGTTCAAGGAGAAGATATAAGGGCATAAACCCCTAACTTTCCATCCAAAATAAAATAACACCACTTCCATCATCTTCATTCATGAGAAATATCCCCATCATGTCCAGAAATTTTCACCCAATGGCATAGAATAATAGGAATTTGGATGGACTGTTATAAGAGAGTGTGAATACAATCTACAACAAAAGTATGCTCCCTTTTTGGCTTAAAAGCAGGAAATAGAAATAAAAACTAATTAGGGTGATTTAGAAAGGATAGAGATTATGAGACATCAATATTTATCCAAATTCACCTATTGATTTTTCATCTTCCTCCTTACTTATTTGAAGTTATTTTCTATCTTGGGATGAAAATAAATGTGCAGACATAATTGCCCTAAAGAAGTTGACATTATGAAAAATTATTATACAACTGTAATTTCACTATAACCCCAGCTGTTATTTATCTACAAGGATTAGAGAATTCTAAACACTAGTCTGAACTGAGTATTATATTTTTAGATAATTAAGATAATAACCTAATACATCTGAGTTATTTTTTCTATTTGTGTGATACTTGGAGCAATGCAATCTGTTCTTTGACCCTGTCTTCATTTTGACCAATATCAAATATTAGTAAGATGGTTCTCCGAATTAAGGTATGTACATCAGTCAATAAGCATTTATTAAGCACCTACTATGTGCCAGCTATTGGGCTAAGTCATGGGAATATAAAAGTAAAGTAAAATTTCTAAAGACTGGAGGACAAGCTTTATTCTCATGGAAAGTTTCCTAGAAAACATTTTTACTTTTCAAAAAAAAAAAAAGATAAAATAAAAACTACAAAGTATAGAAATATACAAAGTATAGTTTCCTATAACAGGAAATGTTACTCTCCTTATATAGATTTGGATTGCTTTTTGTTTTTTTCATTTAACACAGCAACTAGATTCTTTAACAAGTAATACAAATAAATTCCAAATGGACTGTATTTGTCACCCTGAGACTAGACTGGGGACTGCTTGGTAAGTAGGGTTTTTAAATGTTTGTTGAAATGAATCTGAGAATCAGGCTCCTTTCTGAATAAATCTATCATGATTAAGACAAAGTGTTTATGGAATGTCTACCACAACTATTTGTTTGGTTGTTAGGTTTTTTTAAGTCCTATTTTTAAAATCAATTCTGCAATGGTGCACAAAGAAAGAGAACAGCACTTTTCAAATGAACACACATTGACTGTGTTCCTTTATTCTTGAATCTAAAAGCATATTAAATTCGGTCAATATAATATTAAGAGATCCCACAGCAACACTAATATATGATATTGAACCACAAAATTTGTACTATTTCAGATTTACTACTTATTCTATTTGGGCACAGAACTCTTTGTTGTACATTGGGACCAGAGGAGCCAAGAAGCAGGTGAGGAGAGAAAGAAATTTTTTTAAATGTGAGATGAAAAAGGATTTGGTGCTAAGCAAGAAACTGCTTTTGAAAGTCAATTCCTTGAGGAACTTCTTGCATTTCAATTGCTCACTCTTTGTGAACAAGTGGATTGCAGGTTGGGCCTCAAGTCTTTAAAAAAAAAAAAAGCTGATTAATTCCTTTTAGAAAGGCTCAAATGCTGAATCTCTGAGTTGGAGTATACTTTGCAAATCATCTAGTACAACTCATAGCAGAAAAAAAAAAGGATCCCTTATTGAATATACCCAAGAAGTGATCATTCATCCCTTGTTTGAAGACCTCTGATGACAAGGAATCCACCATACCAGAGGTAAGTCATTACATTTATGGCTATGTTCAATTAGGAAATTTTGTTTATAACAAGTAAAAATATAATTCTTTATGACTTCTACCTTTAATTCCTACTTATTTACTTTGGATGCTAAGAAGAACAAACCTAACTCTCCTATATCACAATCTTTCACATACTTGAAGACAGGTATATATACCTCTTCCCCCTTGCTGAAAGAAATATTTGCTTGAAGTAGTTCTCAAGTGAAAAGGCAATGACCTTGTTTTTGCAAGCAATTGAAACCAAGATGTGGAGCCAAGACCTGTGAACAAGAAAAGGAGATGGGGTTTAAGGACCTTGATTTCTATCCTGAATGTTCGTGAGAAAGTTTCACTGGGAATGAAATTTCAGTATTCTTATGATGTAACCTACTTCCCCCTTTCATAAGTGAACAGTTTGGTTGCTGAAGGGGGGAAACAGAAAAAGAATATTTGTGTAAGGAAAACTGACACAATTATGAAGGAAAATAATCTTTCGGATAAAATAGTAAAGAGAGACACAGACTGTCCTGAGTACCAAATAACTATACCTCAAAATTTGTGTGCCAAGATGATCTTTCTGAAGTCAAAGTAATGAATGTGGTAATGATAGCTTTTATATAGTGTTTTTAAAGTTTACAAATTTCTTTGTGTGTTTTATCATATTATAGGCTCATAACACCTCTGTGAAGAAGGAGCTATTATTATCCTCAATTTACAGATGAGGACAGAGACTAAGAGTGGCTAAGAGACATTCTCAGGATCATGCCACTGGAAAATATCTAAACCTCAGGACTATCCTAGTCTAAGTCCAGCAGTCTATCCACTGGGCCATTTGAGCATTGTGGTTCATCAGCTTTTCTATATCTGATTACTTTGATATTTTTAAGGCTTAAAGATTCTAATTGATTAAATTTATAAATCAACTATTTGATATGAGAATGTTATATGAATGCTGTTAGATTCATACCTGACATAAAGGAAGATTTCTTGAGTTTTATCTTACAATGTAAAGATAAGACACTGACCACCAGAAAATTCTAGTTTTGTTCACTGGAAGAGCCAATAGAAAAAGCAGCCTAAAGCAAGAGATAGCCAGAAGAAGCAGGAGAATAAGCAAAGCTTAGTAAGAGTTAGAAGTCAGGGAGGGAGACTATCTAAAGCACCTACAAAACTGCTTAAAAAAATAAAAGATGGTCATTGCTCAGGCATTTCTGGGGACAGAAGGATTCAATACCCTAGAACTATTTCTTTACAAAAGAGTTGTTCTTCTCTCTCTCTCTCTCTCTCTCTCTCTCTCTCTCTCTCTCTCTCTCTCTCTCTCTCTCTCTCTCTCTTCTCTCTCTCTCTCTCTCTCTCTCTCTCTCTCTCTTCTCTCTCTCTCTCTCTCTCTCTCTCTCTCTCTCTCTCTCTCTCTCTCTCTCTCTATATATATATATATATATATATATATATATATATATATATATAAAATCTCCAAATTTCGAGATTCCTTTCTCTTTTGCCCTTCCTTCCCCCTTCACCACTAGTTTCACCCTTTTTTGTTCAAAAAGTAATTAAAGAGGAAATTTGCTTTAAGCCCAGGACCTATAAAAGAGAAAAGTTGAGGAGGTAAGCCTCATAGATCCAGGATTCCCCTCAGAGCTCTTCTTCTATTAGGGCAAGGAGATTCACACATAAATGTGTTGGGGGGCAGGGGAGGGGGTTCCCTAACCTTACTAAATATATGGATGCCTTAGAATTCACCTCTGGAACCACTTCTGATTGAGCTACTTAAGATACAGTGGTCTGGAAGATGATTTTAAGATACAGTGGTCTGGAAGATGATGAGATTTTAAGTTAACTCTTAATCTACTTATTGGAACTATACTAAAGCATCATTCCTATAATATTTAGGAATCTAATCATCAGATAGCTATATTTAAATATAACAGAAAAATTGCTACTTCCAATTTTGTTCCTGTGTGATGATATTTTCGTTAGAAATTAAACTTTTTTTCAATCTATCTTTTGGTAATAAGATAAAAAGAAGTAAAAAAAATAAAAATAAAATAAAAATAAAAAAAGTAATCTGAATGCTGTTTGCTTATATTCCCCTATAATTTAGGGAAATGAATAGGAGCTCCTAAATGCTTATAAGATGAAACCACCATTAAAGTTTTCAGGCACAGTTTTTAAAATGTGGTTCCTTTTTACAGTTACTTTATTGTTAAATTTATGAAACAATTTTCATAATTCTTTCTAAAATGCATAGAAAACATGCCCTGTATTTTCTTTATGTAAAGGTCAAATAATTATTTAAGAAGTATGTGAGATTTGATTTGAACTCATGTTTTCCTGAGACCAGCACTCTATCCACTGAGCCACTTGGTTGCTTGGTGCTTTGCTAGGTCCTGTACAACAAAGATTTAATTCAACAACTATTTGCTCAGCACTTGTTAAGCATTGTCCCTTTCAGATCTGTCTATTATTCTATGATCCAAGAGGATAATAATAACTGGAAGAAAAGGAAAGGTTTCTCATACAAATTGGCACCTGACCTGCACTTTGAAGGAACCTAGCAATTTTTTGATGTGGAAGTGAGGACGAAGTGCATGGCTCTCAGAGGGGGATAACTTGTGTAAAGACAAAAAACTTGCAAGTGAGACATCATGTCTGAAGAACAGTTAACAAGCAAGCTTAAAATGTCCTAAAGGACATCCCATTATGGTGAGTGCACAAAGAGGATTAATTAATGTAATAAAATCATAAAGATATGTGGGTACCAAACTAAGAAAGAAATGTTAAGAACTTGCGTTTTTTTTCTCTTACAACAGATTTGGCAACTGATTGGATAGTGAGTATTTAAAGAGAGGGAAAATTATGTCGACTCCAAAGTTGAGAAATTTGGAAGAATGGTGGTCCCATCAACAAAAACAGGGGAAATTTACAGGAGGAATCATTTAAAGGGAAATATAATGTATTTAGAAATGCTATATCTAGTTGATAAAATGAGGTAGCATATATAAAGCACTTTGCAAACCTTACACCATGAGCTAGGAGGTAAGGGTAATTGATGGTATGGTATATCACATTAGGGTACTTGATTATAGTTTACAATTACCCTTATTGGAATGTGTCACTTCTTTATCATCAGCACTATTATTACTATCAACATTACATCATCAACAAAATGTGTTCATTAAATATTTCGATACTTATTTGTTTAATGATATGTCACAGATACTATACAAACCAATATATGCTGATAATTCTAAATCTCTAAGAGTTCCTAGTCTTAAATCAAATAATAAGAACAAATAATGAGAAAGGACACTAGACTGGGAATCAGAGGATACTATGGCTCACCTTAGTCAAGTGTTTCTGACTCAAGGCCCATCAGTATCCACCTAGCCGCCCATAAAATGTGTGTGTGTGTGTGTGTGTGTGTGTGTGTGTGTGTGTGTGTGTGTGAAATATGGCACAATGGTAGTCAAAAGAACAAGGGATAATGAAGAAGAAATAAACCAGCTCTAATATTCCTTTGAGCTCTAAAGTCTTATGATTCTATTTAGAATTAGTTACAGCCAAGGTTTAAGTGCATGCATTCCAGACTTATGGGAATGATTGATTTACTGTTGATAAATTATCTATTATAGCATAATCAATACATTCAGGTTTTCTCACCAAATAAAATAACCTAATACTGACTTGACACACCTGAGAATATTCTAAAGTATTTCACAAGAAAATGACTTAAATGTGTAGGAAAGGAAAAGAAAGTCACAGTATACATTATTCTCTGACAAAATGAATCTGGATTGGATAGATTTTTCCCCATTGTATCTATTAATTAATCAAATTTATCCTAACTTATATTTTTCCAAGAAAAATTAGTTTAATTCAATGCTCTTTTAATTTTACCTTGTCTTAAAATAAGTACAAATGTTACTTAATATGCCCTATCTTATTAATTATAATAATAATTAATAATAACATAAAGAATGATATTAGCATTTGTATATTTCTCTAATTTTTTAAAATAATCTTACAAGTATTATCTTATTTTACCCTCAAAATGGCCCTGGGAAGGAATGTTTAATTATCCCCACTTTATAGATGAAGAAATTTGATCAGTCAAAAGGTTAAGGGGTTTTCTCAGAGTCATCCAGTAATTATCTGAGGCTAGATTTGGATTTAGGGCTTCCTTACTCTAAGTCAAGCACTCTATTCATTGAACTGCCTTGATGCAATATATAAATTCAATGTACAGTTTCATTTGTGATATACATGAATTTAAAAGATTTTTAATGAGAAATACTCCTATCCACTACTGCAATCTTCAAATCTGAACCTAAATTTCAGAAGGGAAAAAAATGTTTTGTTTCCTGATTTGTGTAGTGATCTTTTTTCCTTAGGCTAGCTTGTTTCAAAATCTGTCATAAGACAAGATGGATAATATCTCCCTTTAGATACACAGGTCTTAATATCTAGTATAGTTTCCCCTTTTAGGAGATTCAACTGAAATTTCTTTTTCTTGGTAATTGGGATTTACACACTCTCCCACACAGTAATGTCTATCCCAGGTATCCACTTTGTCAGACTGCCATTACATTTCTCTTAGCAATGATGTTATCAAATGCCACAAGAGTTTCAGTCCTGGGTTTTCTTCCATGACTTTTCAATACCAGTCATTCTAACAGAGAAGATAGTTGTGTTTTATTTCTTTTGGGGGGTTGATCTGCTGTGACCTTGTCATTTTTCAAAGCTAGATCTTATTTTGGCTTGGCTAGTTTTCAAATACTGAATCCTCTGTCAGGGATACAAATGCCCTGTCCTTCTATTAGTTTTTCTCTTTCCCTTCTATGGAGCACACTTAGGGATGTTTAGAGTATACCCCTGTATACTTGTTGAAGGATTCTTGAAATTTTAAGCGATAATAATGTATGAACTTGTTTCATATAACCGTCTTCCTTGCCAAAGCTCAGTCACTGGTTCTGTCTTCTATCACTGTATTTGCCTGGCTCACATAAGATTTCACAAAGCACTTTCCTAACAATACTCCTGTGACGTAGGCAGTACAAGCATTATTATCTCCAATTTACAGATGAGGAAACTGAAAGGCAGAGAAATTAGGTGACTTGCCCAGCAAGATCCTCTGCTTCCAGTCTCATTGCTCTCCCTGCCTTTGTAAGATATTCAGACTTCTCTTTATTAGCTCAATATCAGTTTCTGAGTTATAGTTTCTTTTTCATCTGCTTCAATATGCCTGCTTCCTTTTTCTCTACCACGTCCTTTTGTTCTGATGACCTATTTCAGAATCATAGAACTGATTGCAATTAGCAGGCAATAATGAGCACTCCATTCGAGCTCTGGATTCTAACCCTAACTTTGCCACTAGTTAGCTATATGACCTTAGGCAAACCATTTAACATGAGCTTTTCATCTGTAAAAATGAAGATGTTGGGCTAAATGATTTCTAACATCCCCTCTGGCTCTGACTTCCTATAATCCTGTAATCTTAGAAAACTTCATTAGGTTTATAAATTGTACCTTTTCCCCCATGGAGATTAGCTGGATAGTCCCTAGACTATATAGGATTTTGTTTGCTTAGGGTAGGAGAGCTCCCGTGTATAAAATATACACAATGAAATTCTTTGTGTCAACATCAAAATCTTCCTATTAAAAAATGTTTTGTTTTCTTTAGTTTTGCCTTTCTGAGAATGGTGACATAGTGTTGCTATTTATACTGGTTGAAAAGGATTTTCCTTTTTCTTAAAAGATAGTTCATCCTGTTATATTTAAACAGTGAACAAGACTACAAAGCACATGTAATCGATCAATAAGCATTTATTATGCACTTACTTTGTGCTAGGCATTCTGCAATAGCAAGGATGATAAGACATCATTGTACCATTCCAAGTTTCCAAATCTTAGGAAAATTTTGACTCAACTAATTTAAGCTTTGGGAACCAAATGACATTGCTAGCTGGGGTATGTATAGAAGGACTTGAGATGTTATATTTTTTTATAATGTCGTGATAGTTTTTCAGATCAACATTATATTTGTGTTAAACGAGCCTCTCCTTTCTTCCAATATGAAGCTCTTCTTGATATAATTGAGTTACTGTTAAGGTCAGCTTCTTGGTCCCTCTTCATATCAAGTAAAAATGCCAGTCAATTCATCATGATAAGAAAAAATTCAAATTAGTTAGATTTGTTTGCTGACACCCAAAGTTCAAGTATTTTCTAAATATTCCATATTTGAAACCATTCTTATGGCTATCCCATTAAATCCATTGAATTAGAATTCCACTGAAGACTGTTTTCATTTCACACCAGTGTGACCTTCCATTGCTCTCTTCATGGTTTATCTCTTCCCACCACACACAGAAGTGAGCTATACCACAAGCTACAACTATAGGAATAAGCTCTATTGGCTTTTTCTTCTCTCATTTAAAATCTTCCTCACTGAAAAAGATTTCTAAGGCACATATATAAATTGTAACAAATTGGCCATCAAGAATATCACTTATTACACCCTATCTTTTACCAAGTTAAAACTGTAATTATAAACCTTTTATTCTCACATTCTCAAATAGAAAGCATTCTGGTTAACATTTTTATTGCATAATAATTATTATTATCACTCTTTTAAAGTATAATACAAGAAACTTGTGAGCATTTTTGTTTTGGCAAAAATCTATTAAATGCAGAACTCACCACACACATATATACACACATACCCATACAACACATACTATGTGTGTTTATGCTCTTCATTTTTTTTCACAGATGTTCACTTAAAAACTGCTTTGTGTTATGAAGTACAGTTTGTGTTGACACACAAATTAATATATTTTTCAACACTTCTTCAACTGACAAATTATTTGTGTCATTTTTAAAGGAAAAATGTTCATAAATCACTCCTTTCAAATAACTTACAAATTTATTTCACTTCTTGAAAATTCAATCTACATTAAAGAAACTTATACTTTTTAGCAAGTGGGACATGTCACACAATGAAAATTTTAGTAGCAGCTGCGTAGAAAAAAGTATTTTGTAAAGATCAAAGTACTAAATAAATGTGAGTGATTATGATTAGCTCTTATCAGTATACATGGCCTGTGGTCTTTTGATTCTCCATCCAGGAAAAGGGTTGACAATGTATCAGTAGAGCCTAATTTCTCTCTCAGTCTTCTTCACAGCTCCTCCACTCAAGGTGTTATGAGTTCCATCTGAGCAAAGACTCCCCTATTCTAGTGTTCTCTTCAGTTGTCAGCAAAAGCAGCTTACAACAGTAAAACCAGGCAAAAGCAGCTTACAACAACAGTAAAACCAGAGAGTCTTCAGTTCTCTTAGTCTGAGATAAATCCCAACCATACTCAACCTTGGATTCTGAATCTTAGAGATATAGACAAGCAAGGTAGTCAAAGTCGGGGGCCACTTGACTGATAGAAAAGGAAAAGGGGTATAATGGAAAAGAAAGGATAATGGTCTTTCTCTCTTTTCCCTATCATAATGTCATCTAAACAGGGACACAGAAAATCTAACATGGGTTAGGGTCCTCTTGAGTAGAGGAACTGGATTTAAGTATATATTTGATATTTAAAATCTGAACAAAGCAAAAATGGTATAGAGGAAAGGAAGAGTTGCAAAGATAATTAATTCCTTAGGCATATTTATCATTTTCCAAGTGGCCTTCTAAGAATTTGAAGTCATTCATTGACAAGCAGTTTAGCCTAATAGATAATATACTTTCTAGTCAGAAATACCTGGCTATGTGACTTAATTAATTTCTCATTACCCCAAACAATTCTCTCAAACTGAGATTAAAATGTAAAACTAGGAGTTCTCATTGAGTGTTTGCCACATCAGTAAAATCATAGATTAACCACAAAAAAACAAAAAACCAAAAAACTCCATAGGTAGAAAAGATTTTTCTAGGGGGAAAATTAACATAGTGATAGCAAATCATGAATTAATGCCAAGAAGGAATTTGTCAAAGATATGTGGCTTCACTTCTAGCCATAGCATGCTGAGTTTAAAATTAGGCTTGTCTACTTTCTTTTTCCTTTTACTTGAACTCTAACAATGTGCCAAGTCCAGTAATATCAGTAGAGGTAGTTGTGTTTTTTAATTATTTCTAAAGTATTCTTCTTTTTAGCTTCATTTTCACATAAAGAATATCATTTTGTAATTTTAGAAAAGGAGCTGATCAGTAGAATATGAGAAGAGAAAGGTTATCTACTACTAAAGGTTTACTATACATTAACATTTAATGCATTGTGTTTCACATATGTTGTATTATTTGAGCTTCAAAAACACCTTGTTAGACAAGTTAAGTAGATTATCCAAGTATTATTATCTCTATTTCATAGATAAAAAAAAGTGGGACCAGGTTGGGCTAAATTACTTGCCCAAGATTGCATGGAAGTTAATGACAGAGTCAATAGAAGAGCCCCAGAGCCTACATTTTCTGAATCTTCTGCCAGCATGGTTTCCACTATGGCAAACTAACTCACAGTAGTCACTGAATTCGTGAAATTAATTCTTCTACCTTTGCCAGAGAGATTCACCTCTTTCGTTAGAATTTGTCAGATGCTTATGATGGGATGGTTGTGGCTATCTTAGCTCTCATTTGTTTTTCAATGGTTGGATTCAATTTAGTGATCCCTACTTAAATTTATGCAAAATCTTTGGCTCCATCTGGAGATTTCAGTTAGTGAAAAATACCACACCCCAAATTCAAAAGAGAAAATGTGTCACCTGACATTTGCTCTTCAGTTTACCCTGATTATATGTATATGCCTCTGAACTAATTTAAGACATTATACGGTCTGTAAAACATTACAAAATTTAGTTATTATCTGCCTAAAAAAAATCACTTAATCCCACTCAAGAAAAGTGATAATTCTCTAATCTATAATCTAAAAGGAAAAAAGGGGGGAATCAAGATTCTTAAAGATAGGGCATTCTCTTTCCATCCTCAACCAACAAAAGTGCAGTTTATTAACCTACAAGAATAAATAGAGATTCACCTTTTCTCCACAATAGAAAGGAAACAGATTATAATCAAATTTTCTCTTTGAATGCATATAATACAATATATTAAATTATATGTCTTATATGTAACTTTATATATTGTACTGAAAGTTTTAGTTATCATAAAATAAAAATGAATGTAATTTTAAACCTTTTCTCAATGGTGTATGAAACTAATTAACATATCCACATAATTTCCATATATCAAGAAAGCGTTAATGAAACAGTGACTTGTTTCTACACTAGGAAGGTTGATAATTATTTGAAGAAAATACAGGAAGGAGGAGGTCAGGGAGCTCATACCAACATCTAAAATTACATACTTTTCATATAAAGTTTTCAGTGCTAACAAACATGGCTAGCATGCTTTAAAAAAATGTTTTTGGAGCAAATAAAAACATTTTCAGGCAAGTATGGCAAAGTGGAAAGAGCAAGGAATTTTCCATCAAAAGATCTAGAGAACTGAATCCTGACTCTCTTTTCTACTTCAATGATCTTGAACAAGTTACTTCATATGAAGCAATAAAAAGACCACTGGAACTGAACCAGAGATTCTGGATTTGAATTCCAGGTTTGCTATTTATTCTACAGTGAACTTGGTCACCTTCATTTCTCCATTTCTAATATGTAAAATAAGAAGAAGGAATTAGACAAAATGAGAAGTTCTCAATTTTTTTCTGAGTCATCATTCCCTTTAGCATCTGCTGAAGCCTATGGAATCTTCTCAAAATAATGTTTTTAAAATAGAGAAGAAAACTTTGCTTAGGGTCTAGTAGAAACAAAAAATAATAATTTTTCTCATACAAGCTTACAGCCTCCTGCCAAATCAACCCACAGACTTCTTAAGGGTCATAGACCCCAGGTTAACAACCAATGGATTGATTAGGTAATCATTAAGATGACTTTATCTCAGGAAGACCTATAATCAAATCTGTCTGAAAAAATGATTAGCCATGTAAACAAGAAAAAAAAAATCACTTAATTCCTTTTCGCCTCAATTTACTAATCTGTTAAATGGGAATAATAATAGTACCAAATTCATAGGATTGGTGTGAAGACCAAGTAATACAATGTATGTAAAAGTATGTATGTATGTACATGAAAAAAAAAAGCTCATTGCTTATTTAACTGAAAAAAAATGAGGTCATTTGCCCATGATTATCTCTTTACCCCCTTCTAATTTTATATTACTCAAATGCTTCTCCCCCACCACTATCTCTTCCTTTACCCTTCTCTTATATGAAAAGGTCACCTTTCTCCCTGCTAAAGCAAATCCTTCATGTATAAATGATCCCATTCCTCTTTAGATTCTCCAGAAGATCTCCCCATATATCATCCTCACTCTCATTCATATTAAATATCTCTCTGCCTACTGGCTTTTTCCCTATTGCCCACAAACACACTCATGTTTCCTATCTTGATCCTTCTATCACCACAAGCTATCTATCATCCAACATCTCTTCTCCCTGTTATAACTAAACTGCTTGAGAAAAAGGTATAAAATTGGTATCTCAACTTCCTTTTCTCTAACTTTCTTTTGAACTCTGAAGTCTGGCTCCTGATCATACCTCAATTGAAACTGCTCTCTGAAGTTATCTATGAAATCTTATGTGTCATATCTAATGATCTTTTCTTAATCATCATCTTTCTTGACCTTTGTGAAGCCTTTGACACTACCAATCACTCTCTTCTTCACACTCTTGTCATTTTCTTTTACATTTTCTTCATGTTCTCTATATTTTCAAGATACCATTCTCACCTCATTCTCTTCCCATATATCTAAACATTGCTCATACTCTTCCACTGTAACTTTATCCAGCTTGTGATTGCATACTATAGGTGTCCCAGAGTCCTTGTCTTGAGATTTCTTCTCTTCCCCTTCAACATTAATTAGCTTGATAATCATCTATTCAATTGTTATAATCTACAAATGATACAAAGATATATTTACCCATCCCTATCCTATCTCCTAACCTCCAGGCTCTTATTTCTAACTATTTAATGGACATCTTAAACAGGATGCTCTATAGACATCTTAAATTTAACATGTTCAAAACTGAACTAATTATCTTGTCCCCCAAGCCTCACCTTTTCTAATTTGCACTATTACTGTCAAGAGTATAAACATCTTCCCTGTTAATTAGGCTCACAACTGAGGTGTCAACCTTGACTCTTCATTCTCTATCCCACCCCAAATTTAATTACTGTCAAGTCACCCTTCAGGACATCTCTTGTATCTGTCCTCTGACCATATCACTATCCTGGTGCAATCCCTCATTACCTCCTGCCTGAACTAGGGAAATGGTTTGTTTGCTTTCTTTCCTCAAGATTTCCTACTTCAAGGCATCCTTTCACTCAGATATCCAACTGTTCTTTCAGTCTGATCATGTTATCTATCCCCTTAGTCAATAAACTCTTGTAATCCCACCTTAACTCCAGGATCAAAATCCTCTTTTTGACTTTTAAAAGACCTTCATAACTTAGCCCTTACATAATATTTCAATCTTTTTATACATTAATTCCCTTTACTCCATTTACTCTGCAATCCAGTGACACTGATCTCCTTCCTATTCTTCATACATCTTTTGACCCTGAATTCTTTCTTTTACTATCTCGACTTTCTGGCTTCCTTGACTTCCCTCAAATTTCAACTAAAATATCTTCTTTTGTAAGAGGCCTTAACTGGTATCTGTGCCTTCTCTCTGAAATCAATCTCTAACTTACCCTGTATAAATCTTATTCGTATTTAATTGTTTATGTCTTATGTTATGCAGCTGTTTGAAGAAAGAGTGCCCTGCACAAATAATTTAATTTCTGTCAGTTAAATGACCTATTTAGGTTTGATGATTCAAATCAGATTCATTATTCAGACCTCTGCAACTAACCTTGGATAAAGATATCTTGATATATATTTACAAGGTTTTTACACATCAAATACTAACCTTGTTATGGCCCTAACAAGGAAAGTCATTTTTGGAGAAAGTTCACAGAGCTTCAATTATGTTGTCTTAGTTATTTAGTCTCTCCATTACATTGTGATTTCCTTGAAGGTAAAAGAAACTCGTTTTTGTCTTTCTTTGCATCCCCACTGCTTAACTTTGCCAGGAATATATTATGTACCTAATAAATGTTTTTAACTTGACTTGTTGACTAACTTACTTTACATATTTTTAAAGTGTCATATAAATCTGTGATAATAGCAGTGATTATCATAAATCAAGTGTATTGGTCCTAAACCAGTGTTCAAAATGGGGGTAGGAGGGGAAAAAAATAGGAAAATTCTTGGTAGTGGACTTGCAATGAACAAAATATATGTTTTTCTTCACCATCAATATTTATCATTCCATATGGACTTTTTAGATCTGAACTTGTATGATGTGTTGACATTAAAACAGAAATAACTTTGATAATTAAATACACAAACTGATCATTTGACTTCCAAAAGAGTAAAACACTCTCTAAACATGAATTGAATCTGGTCTTTCTTAGTTGGCAAATTACATGGGAGATTAGCCTAGATATATGTAGAGTTATGTACTAGAGAACAATTAAAGGTAAAAAGGTAACAGTATACAGTTTTCAATTAAGTTCACAATATATACTGTAAAATGTCTTGTTGATATCATTAATCCCAAATATGACTATCCTTTAGAAGGACCTTTTATGCCATATTCATTAACAGTGAATGTTATTGCTTTTTATTTAATTTGATTCTATATTAATATGATTTGATTCTGTAACACAAATATTTTGCTTTTCAGTGATATGTCAGTAAATATAATTATTTTTCCATAAGTCTTATCCAGAATTTATTTTAAATGAAGTAAAATTAATAATTCTAAATAAAGGTTTGAAACACATGTATGGATATGTACTTTCCCAAAAGTGAAGGAAAAGTTTCTCCTATTATTTCAGTTTGAGAAGCCTAAACATTTCACAGTAATATCTGAAAGGAAAATCTATGTAAAATTCTTGAGAATATACATTCTTCACTACTCCAAAGGAAAAGATACTCATTTTCTTATGCTTGATGGTTATTCTTTATAAAATACCAAAAGCAACTTCAAAACATTAAACCCTGAGCAAGAAGGAAAAGAATACTTTTCAAAGTCAAATCCAGTTTGCTGTGAACTGAAGCTCTGTGAAGTTTCTCCAAAAAATGACTTCTCTTTCTAGTGCCGTATTAAGGTTAGGTTTTAATGTATAAAACCTTATAAACATATGTCAAGATATCTTTATCCAAGGTTAGTTGCAGTGGTTTGAATAATGAATCTGATTTGAATCAGCAAACCTAAATAGGTCAGTTAACTGACAGAAATTATATTAGTTGTGCAGGGTCCTCTCTCCCCAAACATCTGCATCCTCCATGTCCTTTTTCTCTCCAGGGTCAAACCAGGGATAGGAATGAAGAGCAACACTAACTGAGTTTCTGTCATGCACACATTCATTCCAAAGGATCTATTTTTTGGCATAAATTTCAAAGTTATACCATGTATAAAAGTGCCATTAAAGTTGACAGTAGTTCACGGGAAAAAATGTGGAGAAAATATATTTTTCCCCTATGAGGAAAACAAATATCCTCCTGTAGGGAAGTCACAATTCCCACATCAATGTATTCATGACCATTTCTTGGTACCCTTCCAATACAGGTATTTAGAGTCGTGTGGTATAATCATTCAACTGGGACACTTTTTTATAAAAAGAAATGACTTTCACACAGTTTTAGTTTCAAGGAGATTTGCCATTCTCCTATCAAAAAAGTATTATATAGGATGATATAGAAGAGAATTCAAATACTGACAAGATACTCAGAGGTCCATATGTCAAATTGCCTTGTAAATTCAGAGTCTGAAGTCCTGCTCCCTAGAACACAAAGCTAGACTCTTAGGATAAACTATAAAATCTTGAAACTAACCCCTTTGAAAAAATCAGAAAAATAAAAGAGAATACAAATGAGAAAGCCTAACTATCTGAAATGCATTCATTATTTGGACATTCTAGCAGCCTTTTTGGAATCAGACAACTTTTTCTGATGTATCTTGACAGGAATGGGCCAACAAACTTAGGACAGCAGGGTCAGTGTTTGGAAAAGAAGGGGGTCAAAGTAGAAAGAGGATTCCAAAAGAGGTTGGTCAAAAGGAAGGGAAAGCACGAGAAAGAAACAGTTTTACTTCTAAACTCTTCAAATGACTAAGGCATCGATTTATTATTTATTGGGGGGGGGTAAAAGTCACTCTGATGCTTGGCAATTAATTTTTAAAAAATATTTATTTCACCTATCCAAAGCCTCACTCAAATAAGCAAAACCTTTCCAGGGAATGCAAATGAAATTAGTTTTCTTTGCTTTCTACTTTCTAAATGCACTCCCCACATATATGGAATTAGGAGGGAAAGTAAACTTGAACCTTCTCCCAAGAAGACTTTCTCCTTCTTGGTGGGGATGGCAAGAGAAACGATATTTTGACAGCCAAAAAGCAGGAATCGCAAACTTGACATTGAGAAATCTCCAAAGAACTCTCCATTTGTCACTTAAAAGACTGAGACCACTAGAGAATTTTCAAGTGTCCAAGATAGACCAAGGATTTTTTTTTTTTAACCAGCCTGGGGCAGATGGACGCAAACCAATACTAGCTCTCAGACGCTTCGGTTGCCCTCCAGCAATGACAGACCCATAGACCAGAAAGGTTCCAGGTTTATCAGATAGGCTGATCAAAAAAATTTCAAGACCAAAATCTCCAGGAGACCTTTCCCAAACCTCTTTCTTCACTTTTCCCTATCCCTCACACCCTCAGATCCTCCAGTCTGAGGATTTCAGTGACTCTTCTTTCACCTTTCCAAACGGACTCTTCCCAACAATTGACTAGGAGCTAACCGGTCTCTTCAGGTGGGTTTCCCTCGGACTTCTTCCTATAAGGCGCCCAACGCCGCGGGATGGTTTGCCATCTGATGACTTCTGAGTACTGGCCTTGTCCACTTCTCTTCCCAACCCTTGTCCGATTAAGTTTCTCCATAAAGAGAAACCTCCCCTCACGATCTCCTCTCATCCAATGCCCCCTTCCGGGCTCTGCGCTTCCCTCCCCGGACCACCTCGAGTTCCCTCCCCTCCCGTAGGAGAGAGGGGCGGGCGGGCACTTACCGGAGGTGAGCTGCATCCAGGCACAGATTTTGTAGACGGGTGGCCGTGTTGCAGAAGAAGAAGAGGGTAAAGCAGACGATGCAGGCGATGATGAGCATCATGGAGAGCCCGATGAAGAAGGAAGGGCAGCTTTTGAAGGCGCTGGAGGGGCAGGGTGGAGAAGTCCGTGAAGCTGCCCCGGCAGGTCAGTTCCCTGGAGAAGCCGTTGCCCGATGCAGTAGTGGAAGAGCCCGAAATAGCCCGCTTGAGGAGTGTCCACGCCGTCCCCGATCCAGTAGGGCTGGATGAAGCACACCACGTTGACGATGGCAAAGCAGATGGTGAAGATGGCCCAGAGCACGCCAATGGCCCGGGAGTTCCGTACATAGTTTGGTGTGATAGAAGGCTTAGCAGCCCTCCTGAGCTGGGAGCATAGCGGCGGCGGCGGCGGCTGCTGCTGCTGCTCCTGGCATTCTCCTCCTCCTCCTCCTCCTCCACCGCCACCTCCTCTTCCTCCTCCTCCTCCTCTTCCTCCCCCTCCCCTCACCTCTTTATGCACAGGAGACACACGCGCACACACACGTACACACACATACACACACGGAGCAGCGCTGTACCTCCAATGCTCCAGCCTCAGCCTAGCAGCGCCAGTTTCAGAGTCTGCATCCTCCCTCCCGGAAGGAGACGGGGGGGAGGGCAGAGCATCCCCCCTTTTGCTCGCCCTGATCTTCCTCCTGTCCTCCCGCTTCTCCAGCCCGGATCACCACCACTCCACTCCCCCACCCCCCACCTCGCTTTTCTCCACTCCGCTTTTCTCTGACTCCAGCTGCCCGCGGCGGTTGCTCCCGCAGCTGATGCTGCTGTTGCTGCAGCTGCTGCAGCTGCTGCAGCAGGAGGTGGCAGATCCGCTGCTGGGCAATAAGGCGCTAGGCACGAGTTGCCCAGGAAAGCTGCCGTGCCAGGGCTTGGGTTACGCCGGAGCCGGAGCGGCAGCCCGAGAAAGCGCGCGCCGCGGCCGGCTGCTAGTAACACGAACCCCTCGCGTCCGCGGCAGGCCCGGGGACGCCCCTCACGTGGCAGACAGAAGCGGGCAGGAGAAACTGCTCCCGGAGCAGGGTAGGAAGGGAGGCCGGGCCGGGGCGGCAGCACTGAGGAAAGGAGAGCAGAGGACCGGAGGGAGCGGCACAGCCCCCACTGGAGAGCACCCGGCGTCCCGGGGATTCCCAGAGTTGGTGCCGGGCTCTGGGCCCGACGACCGGCTTATTCCCGGCACATGTCACTACGACGCAGCAAAGTGCTTCAACCTTCCTCAGTCTTCGCGGGGGGGGGGAGGGGGGGTAGTGAGGGAGGGGTCAGCGATAAGTGAGGAAGACAGGGGCGCGAGCAATCCCAGATTGGACCCAGTCCCAGTGCCGTCCCTACTCTACCCCCGGGCCCGGGGAATCCGAACCGGGATCCCGCGCTAGCTGCTCACTTAGTAAAAAGTGGCTGCGGAAAAGAGGAAAAAGTTGAAAGGAGGCTGGCAAAAATTAAGTAAATACTGAACGGTCAGGAAAGCAGCGTCTTTAGCCCCCGCTAGTTGCTGTATTCAAAAATGACGATAATAATTAAAAAGAAACGTGCATCATCTGCTTGTTAAACTTCCTGTGGGAACCTCTCTGAAATGAGGCTGGTCTTCTCAAAGCCTGACCTGCAGCAGAAGACTTTCCAACTGCTTCAGATCCGTCGGAGTTTGAACTCCGCTGGCCTAGCCTATATAACCGCGGGTCACCTTCTGAGGATTGATGAGACTTTCCTGGAGGAAATAATAAATGAATGGAAAAGTCCGATAACTAGGTTTTGAACAGGTGTGCCCAATTCAGTGGTTCCTTCAGTGACCTTACTATATTGTCTCTTCCCATGCGACTTTTATGTTATCTACTCTTTTATAGCACCCGCTTCGTTGCGTCCTGTACAATATAGAAAATCATATGTCATTTGGAACTTCTTGTAAACAAAAAAATGACTTTCCAAAAATTTAGGCTTGATGAGTGATCCCTATTCACACATCAAGAGCAAGTGTAGGGTAATATAGCAGAGAAGTTAAACACTGCCAACAAGATGCAAAGATGTACATTTACAATATAATAACTTTATTGTCCTTTTCTGTACCAAAAAGCTATGATTCTGTGAAACTGGTGTGATAGTGGAAAAGATATCGAGCTTGTAACCAGAAGCCTTAGATTCCATACTACTTTCTTTTGCTTAACCTATGACAGTGGCAGGTAAGGTTCCCTAATGTCTCTGATATTTACTGCCTAAGTGACATTGAGCAAATAAATTCACCTCTTGAGCCCGAGTTTCCTCAACTATAAAATAATAAGGTTGGACTATATGGCTTCTGAGCTTTTGTCCATCTCCTGATCTATTATCCTAAAATACTCTGATTTCTCTCAACCTCAGAGACTCAGTTTACTTATCAATAAAATAAGGTTTCAGTAAATGATCTCTAAGGTACAATCTAGTTCTGATTTGCTGTTGCTGTTGATAAACATTAAGTACCTTCTATGTACTAGGCACTGCTACACCTTGAAGGTGAAAAGAAAACCAAAAGACTGTCCCTTTCCTCAAAGAGCTCATGATATAATTCTATAATTCTAACTGAACTTCTTTCCATCATCTTTCTCCTCTCTCTTCCTCCCTCTCTTCTTCTCCTCTCTACATATTTGTTTATTTATATGTCTTGTTTCCCTTCACCCCATCCATGTTAAAAGATTTTATGCCTTGAATATATTAACAAAGTAAATAAAATTGTAAAGGCTTCTGTTTTATAAATCAGCCCAAGCCCACTTTTCATTAAATTATCTAGAATTTCAAAATGTGTATTTGCTCTGAATTATCCAGGTAATTATTTTTACCTACCATTTCACGTTAGTATTGTATTTTGCTTTCAAGTTGTTTTTCCACAATCTGACCCTTTCTTTTTTTTTCTCTTTTCTCTTCTTTCACAACATGAATTTTCCTTATTCTTTCCAATTTCATTCCCTGTTCCTCCTTTTTACACCACAAGCCTGACAAATGAAATCCTGTAGAGTGAGCAATGGCACTAAACTACTCAATAGTTAAGAGAATGAAATAAAATAAATAAAAACTTTTTATAGATACAGTACAATATTCTTTCTTATGTATAAATCTGATCATGTCACTATTCTTCAGTACCTCCCTATTTCTCCTAAGTTCTAATTCCCCTATGTGGTCCCCCAAAAAAGTAAAAACTCATAACCTGGCCATCATATTCCCTTTTCATCTTCATTACTATATGTTAAATCTCATTACATTTTACTTAACTCTACACTCAATGCTTCAGCCAAATTAGATAACTCTTTATCCTTAAATAGTCACTGTAGGTCATATCTTTATGAATTAATCAACTATTCTTTTACTGTTCATTTTTAAAGTCAGACATATTTCATTTTCAAGATTTTCCTGATCCACCTCGTTCACATCCATAACAACTTTCCCCAAGATTACAAATAGGGCACTTTGCTTCGTAATTCTTGTATGTTTCTGTTGTGTTGGATAACATAATTATTTACATAGGTATCCTTTTTGTTCCTTATTAGACTGTCTGCTACATGAAGACAGACGACATATCATAAGATATGCAAAGTTGACATTCTATTTCAGTTTCTAATCTCCCATACAACTTTTGGAGAAGTCTCATATAAGAAGATAGACAGGTAAGTGCCAGAGTGGATCAAGTGCCAGACCTGGAGTCAGAAAGACTCATATTCCTAAATGCAAATCTGAAATGATCTTTGGCAAGCAACTTAATTCTGTTTGCCTCAGTTTCCTCATCTGTAAAACAAGCTGAAGAAGGAAATGTTAGATCACTCCAAGTGATCTTTGCCAAGAAAAGCCCAATGGGGTCACGAAGAATTGAATATGATTAAAAAAAAACAATTGAACAAACACATATAAGAAAATAGTGACCAATAGTCATACTTCTCCAGTAGAGGGGGGGGAAATTGTTTTAAGTAGTACCAGAATAGAATTTAGTTGCATGCGAGTAATAATTTTGCTATTGATGAAGTCAAGTCCTTTGCCATAGAAAGTTTTAGAATTTTTAGAGTTCCTGAAAATAGGATGGAATATTGTCTAACTGGGAATGTGCAAAATATGATATTTCTGGTCCTTTGATTATATGATTAATGACTCTGCTGGATTATTTTATTATCATCATCAATACTTTTAGTTTCAAGTATGCTGGACTTATGCAGGGTTTTCTTTTTCTGCTTTTCCTAGAGACAATGATAACATAGAAGATTTTGACTGTAGGACAGAGAAGAAGAGGGCATGAGAGGGTAATAGGATTTATAAGACCATCTGGCAAGACCACCTATCACTAGGACAGAAATAGCTTTATAGGAGGTGCTGACATTAATTTCAAGTGACTGTCCCAAGCTCCCAAATCCCCTAGCACCTGGCTGTGTGAAACAGTGGCTCTTTTAAAAATCCATGTCTAATTTGTTCTCTTACCAATGGGGGTATTGAGACAGGCTGGAATAGTGTCTGAGAGTGACAATTTCTGGATTTGAACTTTAGCTCTATAATTAACTTAATATGACCCCGAAAGACTGGTACCTGGCAAGAAGTCAAATGCAGTGATTTCAAAATTGCTATTCAACTCATTACATTTCCATGGTGGATTTGATTCTAGGTAAAGAATGAACCATGAGTAAGAGTGTTGAAAGCATTGTAGGAAAGCAACCATGCTGGTACACTGTTCTTGGAGTTATGAATTGGTCTGGGTATTATAGAAAGCAATTTGAAACCATGCTAAGAAAGTGACTAAAATGTCTTTAATCTTTGACCCTTTAATTCTACTGCTAGACATATTACTCTAAATATATCAAAGATAAAATGTTTCACGTACAGGAAAATGTTTACAGTTAACAAACACTTATTAAGTGCCTATTACATGTCAGGCACTATCCAAGGGTTAGATATACAAATATGAGCAGAAACAAAGTAGTCCCTGTCTGTTTTCAAGGAGGATACATCCTAATGGGAAGGAGGAGAGACATAAACAGAGGTAGAGAAAGTCTGGAGAATCAGGAATGTATCTAACCTTTTAATGAAGACATAGCTGACCTAGGAGCTTTCCTTATACTAGAAGTTCTAGGGGAAAGCAGCCAACCAGAGGGAAGGGTCAAGGGGCAGAATATGTGAGAAGTTCAAGGGCAAAATAAACTTCCAGGATAAGATAGTCTCTGTTCCATGGAAGAAAAAGTCTAGGAAGTGCAGAGGAATATAATGGTATTCTCTTTTCTTTTTCTTTTTTTAAGAAACAAAGAATTTAAAGCAAAGTAGATGCTGACAGATCAGAAAATAACAAAACAAATTGTATTACATAAATAAAATTTTACAAATTAATATTAAAGAAAAATTAAGAATACAGAAAAGCAGAGGGACTAATGAACTGATATAAAGTGATATAAGAAGAATCAATAAAACAATATACATATGTTAAAATACATACATGTATATATGTGTGTAATGATTATGATAATCTAAAAGGAAAGAATAGCAAAAGCAACAAATATAAAAACTGAATTTTATGAAATTTTAATAACCAGGATTGACTTTATGAAAAAGATACAGGAATGCACTTCTCTCCCCACACTGCAGAGATGGGAAGACTATGGTTATATAAACCCCATCTTTCTGTCCAGCAGATCTCTAGGACCAATTTGGACTTCCCCATGTTCAAGAAACTAGGAATTACCTGGGCCTGCTCAATACTTTACAACTACATCCTAGAATTCCAGAAATCATGCTGATTATAAGACTAAATTAAAGTATTTGGATAGAATTAGGCAGCTAGATAAAGTAGTGCATAGAGTGCTGGACCAGAATTCACATATGACCTCTGAACAACTCACTTAACTTCTGTCTGCCCCAGTTTCCTTATCTGTAAATGGGAATAAAAACAACATCCACCTTACAGCATTGTTTTAAGGGTAAAATAACAATTTTAAAATGCTTTGTGAACCTTAAATTATTATGTAAATACTAGGGATTATTATTACTATTATTAGAATTAGATCAACCTCAGAAATGTAGGAAGGCAATTGCCTTCAGTTCCCTGTGATAATTCTGGGAAAGATATGTCTCCTTTCTATTTCTTGCTCTGTTAGAAAGACATAATAAAATTAGTCTGATTCATACTGAGAAGTTGCTAATGATAGAAAAGTATTTTGAAACTATAGCATGATTCATATGTGCTAAACAACCAGGCCTTCGCCTGATCATCAACAGCATAGAATTAGAAACATCGAACATTAAATCTTAAACTTAACCAAGGAAACTATCTCTCTTCAAAAATATTTCTTCTCTTCTGCCACATAGGGTCAGTAATGAGACCAACCCATGATTCAATACAGTTCTACCATATTATGCAGCATGAAATATGAACTGTGTTGCTGGTTCATAGATTCTATCATTTTAGTCTTGAAAGAATATTAGGAATGGGAAAAGAACAAGTAGGCCAAATAGTTCTTCTTACTATTATTTTTTAGATAATCTCTGCAGATCAAATGTTTGGGTCCCAGATTACTCTGACAACAGTATGTGACCCTGGATCAAAGTCTGTCAATAATCATTTAGTAATCACTTATTATACTCAGGCACTGTAAATACAAGTACAAACAAAAAGAAAGATAGTATCAATTCTTAAGGAATTTGCATTTTAATGATAGAAGGCAATATATATTAAAAAAAAAAAAAAAAAAAAAAAGGAAGTAGGAAAATGGAAGAAAAGTCCAACCACATAATGGAAAAGTCCTGAGTGCAGTTTAGTGAGAAATGAAGAAAAGGCTTGCCTGGGTATCACATTTAAATAGAAACATGGAAGAAGCCATTCAATCAGTAGGAAGGACTACAGAGAAGACAGATTATTTCCCAGATGTGCATTCTAGGGTATAAGAGAGCTTTGTGACAAGTACCAACTCAGTAACTAAAAGAAATTAGAATTTCTGAGATGAACCAAGTTATATAGTGAAATAAGAATTTGAAGAAAAAATGAAAATAAAAATTCCTCTCTGATCTATTTCAAGCTTATTAACATGAAGATCCATTACTACCAGACCTGATCTCTACAACAGAAAGACTTTAGTAAATGAAATACTTCTTTCTTTCTCATTAGGTTTTTATTTGTTATTATATCTGGAAATCAAGATTAATTTTACTTTCTTTTAGGATGTGCCAGCAAATTAATACTACCTCATACTGAGAATTTCAAAGAAGATTTCTCTATAAATCAAGCAGGATCCAGTTGATAATAGGATGATGTTTTTACTGTGTCATCATCCCCATCACATTTCGATAGAGACTGGGTACTTAAATGTACAGGGAAAGAAGCAGGTGCTAAATATCTCTTTTCTTTGAATGGTTCCTATTGGATCAAAGTTTGTATAGAAATACATTTTTGAATTTTTATTAATTTTCATTTTTTTCATATTAATTTTCACTTCCTAAAAATCTGTATACTTCAGTAATTGAATATATCTATAATTTTGTTAATTCTAGATTGTTTCACAGATGAAGATTCTCATCCAATAAAGCCCAGCCTGTATAATTCTTGTGAATATTCTTCTCTAAACTCTCTCTTCATTTCAAATCTATCCATCTAATATGGTGTGCTTATCAGTGTAGTATTAAGGCTGTCCATTTGTTATACATCATTCTTGCAATATCATTAGCCCACTGCCTTTTCAGAGCCTATAATTTCTAGATATCTATCTTATGCCAAGCTTTTTACATAAATAACCATTAATAATATGCTATTATATCTTCCATCCTAAAATCAGATTTCCCTTTGAGTCACTTATAAATTTGATTCATCAAAGATTGATATTTTATGTTTTGAAGATGTATAGCATACACATAGCAAGAAATAGTGTTTAAAAAAAGATACTTTGTGTATATTTTGGAAAGTAAGTCAAAATCATTGTAAACACTGCAAATTTCCTAAATTAAATCCAGACTGCTATTCTCCTATTCAATTTAGAGTTCAAGATATTGTGCCTTTGTAATGTTTGTCCAAGACAGAGGCAATAATAGGCTAACTCAATGGACTGCCCATCTAAATACATTATGATGTTGGCAATAGAATAATCTTAGATACTCTTCAACCAATTGATTTTTCTATTTCCTGCTCATCTCTTTTTTTTTTGAACAATTGTGATTTCATTGAAAAATGTCTATAATGTTCGAGGTCTTTTTAAAATTAATACAATGTCATCTGAATAGAGAACTATAGAGTAGATCTTGCCAGTTATGTGAAAAATTTCTTTTATTTGAACTCTGAATGGATCTTTCATGACATTGGTAAATACAAGCATAGCATCCTTTACGTTATGTCAAGTTAAGAACTCCTTAACTTTACAATAATACTCGGAATATTGCTGAATAATTTATCTATCAAGAGGCCCTGCGGTAGTGAAAAGAACATTAAATATTGACCACTAAACTTTGATTGTAGGACCAAAGGATCATAGATTTAGAGCTGATTACAAATGGAGACTAAACCTATGATTCACAAGTTTATGGAATTCCTAAGTAACTCCCTATACTAGTGCATGTTGTCATCTTCTCTGCAATTTGTCTTAGACAATTGCCTAAGGTACTGAGAAGTTAACTATTTGCAGAAGGTTATATATTATGAGAAATAGGACATGAACCTGGGTAAGTCATTCGCTTAATCTGTAACCATTGACTAAGTGCCTACTATGTGGCAGATACTGTGCTAAGTTACATCTGGGACACAAAGAGAAACAAAACACAGTAGGTTGTTGTGGCTTCAATACCAATTCTCTGTCCACCACATTGCCTCTAGAGTTGAAGACAACCTGAAATCATTGATGGTATTATTACAGAGAAATAAAATGTAGTCAAAAATACCAGAAATTACTGACTTATACAGGTGTTTTCTCATCTCTATAAAATCATTGTGAAAATTACCGAAACATATACTGGAGATAGCCGTAATAAAATTGTAAGAAAGGAAAATGCAAGCTGTTACAGATGGTTTCCTATGCCAGACACCTTCACAGTCATACATTTGACTAAGAAGTATAGAAAATAGTTGATGCTGCTGTGTTTTTGGTTGGTTAATACAAAATTATTGACTCAGTGGAGTAAAATTAAGCCTCTTCCATAAATGCCAAGATAATGATAGAGCCATAGGAATATAGATATAAGACCAAATGAGACTTTAAAATTACCTAGTTTAGTTCCTTTATTTTACAGATGAGGAAACTGAGGTTGATATTGATTAAATGACTTGCCCAGGATCATAATTTTATATATGTAAGTGCATGAGGAAGGATTTTAATCAAGGTTTTCTTGGACTCTAACTCAGTGTTCTATCCTGAGTCATACTTCCTCTCTAATGAGTCCTGGGACATGAGTACAAATGGTAACTGCCATATATTATCTGCATCACCTTGTGAGAAAGTCAGTTCTCCTCTCTGAACCTCACTTTTCTCACTTTATGACCTCTAAATTCCCTTTCAGCTCTATATCTATGGAACTATAACTGTATGTCCATATGATCCTTTTTGTTTTTTGTTTATTTACTTAATATCTTCCCCATTACATATGAAAACAAAAAACAATATTTTTTACATTTTTTGTTTTGTTTTGTTTTTGCTGAGGCAATTGGGGTTAAGTGACTTGCCCAGGGTCACACAGCTAGAAAGTGTTAAGTGTCTGAGGTCACATTTGAACTTGGGTCTTCAGGGCTGGTGCTCTATCCTATGTGTCACCTACCTGCCCCTTTACATTTGTCTTAAAAAAAATTTTCAGTACTAGGTTCCCTCAACTACATGTGAAGTTGTGCAAAACATTTCCATAAAAGTCAAGTTGTGAAGGAAAGCATAGATTTCCTACCCTCCTGAAAATAAACACCCTCAAGAAAAAATAAGCTAAAAAAAGAGAGAGTGCTTCAATCTATATTCAGACACAACCAGTTCCTTCTCTCAGTATAGTTTGGATTATTCATCATAAGTCCTTCAGAGGAGTTGTAGATGATTGTACTTGAGAATAGTAAAGCCATTTACAGTTGGTCATCCTAGAACATTTCTACTATTTTGTATACAGTACATTTTCACTTTGCTTGAGTTCATGGAGGACTTTCCAGGGTTGTTTGTTTGTTATGTTTGTTTGTTTTTCCTGAGAGCATCCTGGCATATGATCTTTTCCCCACGACTTAATGACATTTTCCCCCAATTACATGTAAAAATAGCATTCAGTATTCACTTTTACAAGATTTTTATTTCCAATTTTTTCTCCATCCCCAAGATAGTAAGGAGTCTGATAAATTCTATTAAACATTTCCACATTAGTCATGTGAAAGAATAAGAACAAAAAAAGAGAAAGAAAAAACAAAAAGAGTGGAAATAGTATTCATTCAGACTCCACAGGTCTTTCTTTGGACATGGGTAGCATCTTCCATCATTTTAGAATTGTCTTCAATCATTGCATTGCTGAGAAGAGCCAAGTCTATCTGATGATCACATAATCTTGTTATTACTATGTACAATGTTTTCCTGATTCTGCTCACTTCACTCAGCATCTATTTATATAAGTCTTTCCAGGCTTTTCTGAAATCAGCCTGCTCATTTCTTATAGAACAGTAGTATTCTATTATATTAACATACATAATTTATTCAGCCATTTCCAATTGATGGGCATCCATCCACTCAATTCTCAGTTCCTTGGCCAAGTCACAGAGAGAGAGAGAGAGAGAAAGAGAGAGAGAGGGATAGCCTCTCTCAACCTTGATTTTGCATCTATAAAATGAATATAATATTAGCACCTACTTCATAGGGTCATTGAGAAAATCGAATAAGATAATTTCTATAAAGTGGTTTGCAAACTTAAAGCACTGTCTAAATATTAACTATTATATCTACTAGATATAGAGCAGTGATTATGCCAAAGAATACATTGCCTTGTAGCCAACTTACTAGTGATATGCCTCTATGGCAATCCAGGGGACATCATTAACCTAAATATAAATGCTTAATGCAATTTATTGAGGAAAATATCTTTGGTTTATGGCTTTGAATGATTGTGTGCTTCATATACATTATATCTTCTATGCTTCACAATATTATTGTTAGATTATATGATTCCCCTGCTGTGATCAGTCAAAATGTGCAGTTCACCTATGCTGTAATTCTCTTTCCCTTCGGAGCTATTTCAAAGTATTAAATTAACTAATTCATGGTACTTGTTTGGTAAAATTCTTGTACTAGTTATCATTCTTCAGGTTGCCCCCCAGCTTAAGACTATGAGGGATAAATAATAGCTAGACATTTTTTGTTTTGTAGAAGCTATCCAAAATGCTACATATCCCAGATCCTGGTAATGTTTCGCATGGTCCTTTGAAATGAAGAAAGAAAATACACTTTTATTTAGCATCTACTATATGTCAAGTGGTATACTGTTTTATAAATGTTATCTATTTAAGTCTCAACAACTCTGGGATGAAGAGACATTATCATCACCATTTTACAGGTGAGGAAATTGAGTTAAGTGACTTGCTCAGGGTCACACAGTAAGTGTCTGAGACCAGATTTGAAATCAGGTCTTTTTGATTTGCACGCCCAGGATTCTATCAATTGTGCAACCTAATTGAGTAAAAGACCTTGTAGGAAAGAAATGGAACAACTGTTCCTCTATATATAATTTGCCTAATAAAAAACTGATCTTCCCATTAGCAAGTGAGTCTTACAAGCCATAACTCATCTTGAGATGTATACTTGAGAGTCCCAAACCCAGAACTCCCGAGATCTGAGATGTATAGTAGGTCAGAAAGAGACTGAGCTTCTATTCAATAGCTTTAATTACTATTGACTAATATTTCAACATGTAGCTGACATGGATAGACTAATACAGACTCTTTTTAGTCTGTAGTGGTTCTTGGACAATATATACATACATATATATGCATATATATATGTATGTATATATTGTCTGTTGCTTGGACTTTTCCAGTCTAATAAGATTACCAAAAATGGTTACTTAGATATTGGTATCAGGGAACATAGATTTGAATCCTGACTTGGCGCTTTACAACCTATGTAGCCTTGGGCTAAACATTTAATCTTTCTGAGTCTCCATTTCCTTATCTATAAAACAAGGGGGTTGGATTACATGACTTCTAATATTCCATCACCCCCCCCTTCCATTATCCACAATCCTGGCTAGACATAACATTTTAGTCTGGGATTATTTGAATATAATCAAACATGGAAATAATGAATTAACAACATTTACTGGATATAAAGGGGAAACATTATTGTTCCCTAGATTTTATTGGAAGTCTTTTACAGAAAATTATAGTATAATTCAGCATAGAGTCCTTCAATTTAGCATTCATTATGCTCAACTTTTGTCTATGTTTTATGGTCTTATGAAGGCATATTGCCTATGTTTTTTCCACTCCAGCTTCTATTCCCATTAATTTTACCCCAGGTAAAACTTTGTATGACTCCTTTAATAACCATGTGCTTAAGATACTGAATTCAGTGGAAACAAGATTTGCAAATTGTTCGAATTTGAGGAAAACTTCACCAAACTCATTCTTTTCTTAATTGTATCTGGTTTTGTGTCTTATATTTCATAGCTAGAAAGATTCATATGCTGATAAAACAGTATGTGAGAAGATGAATTAATAATGAAATTCTTCATTAGACAACATACAAACACGATATATAATCCTGCCTCAGAAGTAGTATATTATCAGAAATATCAACTACTTAGTCAACAAATTAGGTGGGGGTGGGGAAGTGGGAAGAAGTCACCTGGCTTTTCTTTTTCATGAAGAGCCTAAGTCATTATTTAGTTCACATGAATCTCCATTTTCTCTCTCTGTTCTTCATGTTTTTTAATTCATAACCTTTTAAATTCCACCCCCCCCAAAAATGGCAGGTGTGTATGCATGTGTGTGAGAAAGAGACAGAGAAGGAGGAAGAAAGAAAGAAGGGAGGAAGAAAGGTAGAAGGAAGAAAGGGAAGAAGGAAGGGAGGAAGAAGAGAGAGAGAAAGAGAAAGAAAAAAGAGAAGAGGGAAGGAGGGAAAGAGGAAAGAAGGGAGGGAGGAAGGGAGAGAGAGGGAAACAAGAAGGAAGGGAAGAAAAGGAAGAAACATTTATAGAGGGTTCACTATGTGCCAGGAATTATGTTAAGTGTTATAGATACAAGGGCAAGCAAAGGAGTCTTTTCTTTCTGGTTGGGGAGCTTTACATTCATAAAGGGGATCTGGGTGGGGAGTGAAGGGAGAAAACACAAACAGCATTATTGTTTAAATTGCCTTTAGAAAAGTTATATTTAGGATACGTTACTCAAATAGTTTATTTTGGGGGAACCTTATAATTTTCAACTTTTTAAATCAGTATTTTAAGATTCTAGAGGTACTCTCATGTCTGTTACACTCTTATTTATAATGGATTTTATAGTTAACTAGTTTCCATTGACTTCTTTGAATGAATGATTTGCACTTTTTGGGGTGATATGGAATTTAGGTTCACTAACTCATTCTTTGTGATCAAATCAACCATTTACAAGTTTATTTGTTCAGCAATTGATTTTATTCCAGATGCTTCGATTCATTAAATATTTGTTAAGACCTCCTGTTTTCAAGGCGGTGTGATAGGATATGGGAATCTAACACAAAAATGAAACGCCTATCAATCAGTGGAAAGTAATTTCAAGAGGGAGGGAATGTTAATATCTAGTTAAATAGCTGAGTTTGGTTTGGATCATTAAGATGACCAGACTGAATCGAATATTTGACCTTTGAAAAAAAGAGTGCCGGTTGGCATAACAGATTGAATACAGGATTTAAATCACAACTCTATCCCTTGCCACTTCTATGATCTTTGACAGTCACTTCCATTCTTGTTTTTTTTTTCTATTACCTCTTAAAAATGGAAGAATTAGATTAGATGATCTCTAAATTACCTTCCAACTCTAAATGTATTACTATTATTTTGCATAATTGGTATTAATTAGTTGTTGTTAAGCAATCTACCACTATAACAGATGAAAACACAGAACTCTTAATAGTAATCTATGTGATTACCCACAAGGATATTAACTTGCCTAAAAGAATTCTGTCTCTTTTCACTCTAGCTAAAATGTAGGTTTCCTTTTTCTTTCAATTGGACATGTCAGATTCAGTATTTTATGATTCTTCTTCTTGTCTTTATATTTTTTCTCAATTTTTACAAGTCTCTCTTACTCTCAAATAATTTTGTTTCCTTGCAACCTCCCATACTCCTTTTTTAGAACTTCGCAGAGAACCAGCAGTTATAGGTGCTTAATAATCTCCTGATAATGGAAATAGGACAAACCAGATAGCAAGTGTGGCAGGAATAGCAAATCCAAAGAATTTCTGTGAAATCACATGAATGCTTTAGACAGAACTTAATATAATATAATTCTATTTTTTAAAGACACCAGGCATTATTATTGCCTTCTATGTTTTTGCTATAACTAGTTGTGTATCTCAGAAGATGAAGTCTACCCTTCCTATCATAAGTACCCCAAGATCAAATGCCCCATTAGTTCTATAGTCCTTATGGACTATACAAATATCTCTAATCATGTCCTTTATCTCTCTTTTTATCTGTTTTCTGATCCATGGCTTCTTGCTTACTACAGTTTCATTCTAGGTTTCTTAGAACAATCTCTGAAGAAGATAGTGAATATAGAAACAATAACAGTAACATTGAAAATGATGAATGAATTTAAAATTTTATTTCTAAAGTAAATTTCCTTTGCTTCCCATAAGAACAAGCTATTCATCTTTCTTGTTATATATGTTTTTGTGTTTTATTTCATTTCAATGATAGGCTTATAAGGCAAAGAAATTATCTACTTCACTGTTCCATAGTATTCAGTGGACCAGAGCATTATTTAGTGATTTGTGGATTCATTATATTAAATGGTATCCTTGTCTTCAATTCAATAATATTAGCATATAGAATATGTCAAGCACTGTGCTAAGCACTTGAGATGCAATGACAAAAATGAAAATACATCCTATCATGAAGGAATTTATTTCTACTCAGGAGAGATAGTATATAAGCAGATAAATATTTAGATAATAGCTTTTTATTTCTGAAATATATATGCAAAGACAGTTTTCAACATTCACCTTGTAAAACCTCGTGTTCCAAATTTTTCTTCCTCTCTTCTCCCCATCCCCTTCCTCTAGACAGCAAGTAATCCAATATAGGTTAAACATGTTGTAAGCAGATAAACAAATACGAAATCTATACAATGTGATTTGTAGGGGAGAGTTAAAAATTAGGGGATCAGGAAAAGGCATTATGAAAGATGTGGTAGTTGATCTAAATTTGGTATCTTATACAAGCTCCTATAGTTTCAAAGTTATCTAATTTGCTTCCAAGGAACAATCAATAGGTTTAGTGAAGAATAAGAAGAATAGATGAATCCATGTTTAACTCTGATCATTATAATGATTTACCAAAAGATCATAAAAAATTATACTTTCTTTTCCTAAAGTCATATCTAGAAAATATAACCAAAAGAACAAAGGCATAGTCAATTTGTCCTGACTATAAGTATAGGGATGGCTGAATGGGTACAATTGATCAGATTAAACAAAAATTCTAAATTGTCTTTTAAAACAGCTGAAAATGCAAAATCAAAATCAACTATTCTGTGGTCTGGTGTTTTTCAGTTATTTAGTCAAAACTCAAATTCTCTTCAATTCTGGCTGACTAAGACTTTGGAATAGGAAATAATGTCAGAAAAGCAATGTTAACTGGGTGCTTTGAGCTACTGAAATTGACAGAACCCAATCAATCAGTTTACATTCCTTGGCATTTTTCTTTCTAGGTTTGTTTCATAAAATTTCCTGGGACAATTTGTTATGTTTAGAGATTGACTGTGAATGGTAATATGTAAGTAATTGCTAGCTTTAAAAGTACCAAATGTTCCAATGAGGTCTAGCCAATTTGGAATGAAGCTAAATGCTTAGATTAGCACCTATTATGGAGAATAATAAGGAATAAGTGAGGTATAAACTTCCCAAGTGTTTGGGATCGGTCACAAATATTACCGGGCATAAGTACACACGACTCTATGAACAAAATAAGTATTGTAAATTGAGAAAACTCATTTGTCTCAATACTCTATTGTTTTCCCTTAGACAGAACTACCCAACCTCAACCTAAGAACTCCTCTTTTCCATAAATCTTGTTGTAATATAGATTTTTACTTGGCTCACAATTCAGACCTGACTTCTTATCTCTGGTACTTTCAGATATTTGATCCATATTCCCAGTTTTTGATATTGACTTGTCAAACTATGATCCTCTCCTCTACTTCCTACTCCCTAAAACTCTCCTCCCTCAAAACACAAAGGCTTTCTTCATCACCACAGAACTCACTCAACTGAAATCTATGAAAAATATCTGTGTAGCATAATGGCAATTTAGGCAAGTGACTATATGGTGTGATGTTAGAGTTCTAGAGAGGCCCTGCTACGCCCATGTATCTCCCCTTACCCATGGTTGCTTTTTAAAGTTCCACTATCAGAGCTTCACTCTTTAACTTTTAATTGACAATACTAAAATATACGTAGAAAGCAGAAGACATTAAGTGTTTTCCAGCGATTTATACCATAGGGTGAATGAAGGACCTAAGAAAAAATTTTGGTTGAAAAGAAGCAATTAGAGACTACCAGTTATAAAGAGAAGGGATACAATCAAGGGATCAAAGGTCCAGAGAAGATATTCAGAAGGTATTCCAGGTCTGCCTCACAAATAGTGACTACTTTACAATTTTGCTTTGGCTAACTATAACTCAATAGTCCCCTCTCTGGGGTTCTCCTCTAAGTTGGGGTACCACCTTTAAGTACTATATTTTAGCAAAAAAAAAAAAACTTTCTTGTTTAATCCTAAAGATTTAGTATTCCTGAAAGTCTGTAATCATCTCTTCAATGAGGCAACATGATATGTTCGGAGACAATCTGTGTTCATATTCTCACAACCTGGCTCAAATTCAAATTTGTGTTACATTAGGAAAGTGAATTAACCAATTCATCCCTCATATTTATGATCTGTAAAATGAAGGCATTAGAATATGACCTGTAAGTTTCCTTCTAGTCCATTATCTATCCTGTTTTTATAAATGTAGAAAAGATCTTTTATTTTTTAGGAAGAATGTATATATGGTACTAAACATGTATGGGAAAACTGAAAAAAAAATTAAAAACAAGCATGCCATATGGTTTCTTACTAAATTCTTGAGTTTTCACATGGAATTTTTGTTTTTATGTACATTTGCCTGTATATTCAGTAGAACTCTTACTTGCAATTTATGGATAGACATAAAGTCACACATAAATGGGTTGAGATTTTCCTCACTTGGAGGCAACTCCAAATTGATAAGATCACAGATCTACTGGAGTATTTAAGTATATACAACTTTAGTATTTTCTTAGTCAGTCAGTAATAAGCATTTATTAAGGGCCTGGTATATTCCTGGCATTGTCTTCAGCATTGGGGTATTACAAAGGCAAAAGATAGTCACTACTCTTAAGAAGCTCACAGTCAAAGGAAGGAGACAACATGTAAACAACTATATACAAACATGCTAGCTGTGGAACAAATTAGAAATACTCCTCTGAGCATTTGAAATCTCTGAGGTGCTATATTTTTGGTTGCTTTTCTAAAAATTCTATTCCCTCAATGGGCAGCTTGAGAATTTTTATATGCTATTAACTCCTTACAGTCTAGGAGAGAGCATAATCGTCCTTTCTTTAGCTCACTTTATCCTTGCAAACAATTGTGAAAACAATGATTTAAATGACACTTGTTTCTCAGAAAGTTGGCTTACTATTTTTATTCATGACCTGTTGATGTAATAGCTATTATAATGTGAAGAATAGGAATATTCATCTTCTTAGGGAGAAAAGATGAAAGAGTAACATAAGTAGAGCTTAAAAAGGAGCAAAGTAGAAAGACTAGTCAATGGATTTGAAGTCAGAAGATTTGAATTTAAGTTGTGGCATCACACTTTCCTCCGTCTGTGTCTATGGTTAAGTTACAGAATATTAGGGTCAAAATGGAACTGGTTCAAACTATTCATTTTCCCAGTGGAAAAAAAAAATCGGGTTGAGTAGAGTTGCAACTTATATAAAAATCAGGCTGATTAAAGTTTCAACTTGTATAAAAGTTCACAGTGGTTAATAATAGAGCCAGGACTACAGCTCAAATCTCCTGACTTCTACTACATGCATTTTTTTCATACACATTCTCATGAATTTCACTTAGAAAATCTCAGAATTCCAGCATTAGAAAACATACCAGACACCATCTAAACCAATCCATACTTGAAAGAGAATTCCCTTTGTAACTTACTAAACAATAAGCCATCTATTATTTTTTTCAGAGACCTTCATATCCTCATCTGTAAAATTAGGATAATAATAATAATAATAATAATAATAATAATAATAATAAATCCCCTATATCTCACAAGGTTGTTTTAAGGAGCACAGACTCTAAGATTTAGAAGGTATCTCAGTTCATCCAAGTCTACTTCTGGTAGACACAAAACTCTATATCTTCTCTGACAATGGATCATTCAACTTTTGCTTAAAGACCAGCAAAAACAGAAAACTCACTTTTTTCTCAACTAATAAATAGATTTGAAATCTACTTGCCTATTGCTTCCACACAATTTCTTACTTCTAATCTCCAGGGGAAAAAAAACACGTGAAATCTAATCCTTCTTCATGGCAACTCATTAGACATTGGAGATAGCTATCATATTCCCCTAACTATTCCCTGCTTTAGTTTAAGCATTCTAAGTTTCTTTAATAGTTCTACTTTGTCTTAGGATTTTATTCAAGTTATTCCCCACCTTGATAAAATGTAAAAGATCCCTCCTAATCATAAAACACTCTAAAATGTAAATTGTTGCTAGAATAAAAGAGAGATGTCATTGCCCATCCCTTACCTCAAATCACTCTTCCTAGACTACTGTCTTGTCATGATAGAAGATTAAGATGGCTCAATGAAACTATGATCTATGCCATGCAGGTTTACCTAACATGGACAGCTTATAATTCTGACAAAAGGTGGCAAACCACTCCAATATATTTTTAAAAAAAGAAAAAGAAAAAAATTTCCATTTCAGTCATGTTATGAAAGAACAATCAAAACAACAGGGAAAAACCATGAGAAAGAAAAAGCAATCCCCCCAAAAAGATGAAGATAGTTTCTTCAATCCACATTCAGTCTCCATAGTTCTTTCTCTGGATGCAAATGGCATTTTCCATCCCAAATATATTGGAATTGTCTTGGATCAACTCTGATATCTTAACTAAAAATCCCTATGGAAGTAATAAAATGATAAAAAAAAATGACACCAGAAGATGAGCCTCTCAGGCCAGAAGGTGTCCAAGATGCTATTGGGAGAAAAATAGCAAAGGACAGTTACAACTAGCTCCAGTAGTAATAAAGCAAATGGACCAAAGCTGAAAGGAAGCTCAGCTGCATATGTATATGATAATGAAAGGAAAATCTAATGCTTTAAAGGTCAATATTTCATAGGAATCTAGAATATAGGCTCTATGAACTAAGGTAACATGGATGGAAAGATTAAAAATCAACATTTTGAGTGAATAGGTATGAATGAATTTAATTTGAGTGATACAATACATGTGGACAGGAATCCCTTAGAAAAAAATTAGGTAGCCCTCATAGCCAGTAAAAGGGTGTGAAAAGCATAATTGAGATAAAATCTCAAAAAGTGACATTGATATCTATTTGAATCCAAGGCAAACTGTTCAGTATTACAGTAACAAAAGTCTATGTCCTAATTACTGATATTGAATAGGCAAAAATTTATCAATTCTGTGAAAACTTACAATATCTTCTAGAAATAACACCCCCCAAAATCCCAAACATACACATTCATTATAGGGGATTGGAATGCTAATGTGGGAAATCAAAAGATAATTGGAAATTTAAAAAAGATAATTGGAATAATAGACAAATTTGGCATTGGAGTAGAAAATGAAACAGGATAGAGACTAAAAATCTTTTGTCAAGGTCACAGCAAACATTCTTTTTCAACAACCCAAAAAGTGACTCTACACATGAATATCACCAGATGGTCCATATGAAATCAGATAGATTATATACTCTGCAGCCAAATGTAGAAAAGCCAACCTGGCATTAGGTCTCAGATCATGAGCTTCTTACTGCAAAATTCAAACTTAAATTGAAGAAAGTAGGGAAAACCATCAGACCATATAAGTATGATATAAATAACATCCCTTGTGAATATAAAGTAGAAGTGATGAATAGATTTAAGGAATCAGATATTGTAATGTCCAGGCTAGCTCTCTGAAGGGATCAGTCAGAGTCAGAATCAGTCAAAGTCCTTGGTCTTCAGGGGGAGAAGTGAAGGAGGCAGACAAGCTGCCAGGCGGCTTGCCAAAGATGATCCTGGACTCTGGAGTCCAGAGCCTGAAATATCTCTCCTCATCCTTCATCAGAGTAACTCTGACTCTCTCCTTCAGCCCTCCAATTCTTGGCTATGATTACCTCACCACCACACATTCAGCAAGCACCAATGTGAGGAGAGCCATCATATCACTATTTCATCTAAATAGATGTATATACAACCATTATCTCACATGAAATAGATAATTAGCCTTAAGGCTCTGCTGTCTGATTCAAGTACACTTTTTCAGAGTTTCAGCCCTCTACAAGATAGATGCCTGAAGAACTATGGATAGAGGTTTATATAGAAAAATTTCCAAAAGTTCCAAAGAAAAAGAAGTATAAGAATGTAAAATCGTTATCAGATGAATCTTTGCAAGTAGCTGAAGAAAGAAGGAAAGTGATAATAAATAAAGGAGAAAGGGGCAGATATGTCCAAATGAATATAGAACTCCAGAGGAAGAACTAAGAAGGAAAAGATTAAGAAGTAAGGAAGAGATTAGAAGATTATCTTAAATGAGCAATTCAAAAACAGAAGAAAACAATAGAATGGGAAAGATAAGATCTCTTCAAGAAATTTAGAGATATCAAGGGAACATTTCATGCAAAAATGGGCATTTTAAAAAACAAAAAATGGTAGGAACTTGGTAGAAGCAGAAAACATTAATAAGAGGTGGCAAAATTCCAATAGAGCCATCTATATCCAGAAAGAAGATATGCGAATTGAATATGGATCATAACAGTGTTTTCACCTTTTTTTGTTGTTGTCTGTTTGCTTTTTTTTTCCTTTTTAATCTGATTTTTATTGTGCCATATATAAAATATAGAGATGTGTTTAGAAGAATTGCACATGTTTAACCTATATTAGATTTCTTTCTGTATAGGGGAGAGGGATGGGGGAAGGGAGGGAGAAAAATTTGGAATACAGAGTTTTGCGAAGGTGAGTGTTGAAAACTATCTTTGCATCTATTCTGAAAATTAAAAATCTATTATTAAAAATAAAGTTTATTGTCAAATTTAAAAAGAGGTGGCAAAAATATACAGAACTATACAAAAAAGAGATCTTAATATCACCAGTAATCATGATGGTGTGGTTACTAATCTAGAATCATACATTCTAGAGAATGAAATCAAATAAGCCTTAGGAAGCATTGCTGACAATAAGGCTAGGGGAAGTAATGGAAGTCCATTTGAGATATTTAAAATCATAAAAAGTGATGCTGTTCTCAATATGCCAGTAAATTTGGAAAATTCAACACTAATCAATGGATTGGAAAAGATCAATTTTCATCTTAATCTTTAAAAGGGCAATGCCAAGGAATGTTCAGATTACTGAACAATTGTACTCATTTCATATATCAGGAGGGTTATTCTTAAGATTCTACATACAAACCTACAATTACTTTAAGAGCCAGCAGGTTTTTGAAGAAGTAGAAGAACTAGAAACCAAATTGCCAACTTCATTGAATTATGGAGAAAGTGAGGGAATTTCAGAAAAAAAAGAAAAAAAAATCTATTTCTGCTTCACTGACTATACTAAAGCATTTGACTGTGTGGATTATAGCAAGTCTTCAAAGAGATGGGAGTATTAGATCATCTTACTTGTCTCCCGAGGAACCTTTATATGAATCAACAGTTAGAACTAAACATGAGACAGCTGGTTGGTTTAAGATTGAAAAAAAGAAAACAACAAAGTTGTTTATTTGTCAGTTTATTTATTTGACTTATATGAAGAATACATCTTGCAAAATACCAGGCTGGACAAATCAAAAAGTGGAATTAAGATTGTTGGGAGAAATAACAATCTGACAATACTACTCTAGTGACAGAAAGTAAAGAAGTCTTTTAAAGGTGAAAGATGAGAAAAAATAAGATCATTACAAATAGTCCCATCATTTTCCTGCAAATTCATGGAGAAGAAATGGAAGTATTGTCAGATTTTGTCAGATTTTATATTCTTGGGTTTAAATATTACTTCAAACCATGACTACAATCATGAAATTGAAAGGAAAGCTATGGCAAATCTGGACAGCATTTTAAAAAGCAGAGACATCATCTTGCTAACAAAGGTCAGTATTGTCAAAACTTTGGATTTTCCAATAGCAATATATAGCTATGAGAGTCAGACTATAATGAAATCTGAGTGCCATTGAATCAACACATTCAATTTGTGGTGCTGGAGAAGACTTTGGAGAATCCGTTGGAAAGAAAGAATATCAAATCAGTCAATGCTAATAAAGATATGAATTCATACTATTCAAGTGTAAGATCAAATATTGAAGCTGAAGCTTAAGTCCTCTGGCCATATAATGAGAGGATAGGATTCATTGGAAAGAGACCCTGATGTTGAGAAAGAGTAAAAGAAAAAAGAAAATGGAATGACAGAAGATAAAAAGGAGGGATAATGTCATGGAAGCAATAAACATGAGCTTGGACATAATGCAGGATACAGTGAAGGATAAAAGGACCTCATGGTTCATGGGATCATGAAGAGTTGGACACAACTGAACCACTAAACAAAAATCCCAATTCAAAGTTTTGTGAATAAGAAATGAGTGAGCTAATACTCAGTAATTATATATTGGCTGAAAAGAATGTATGTAATGCCTCCAAGAATAGGCAATGCACAGTATCTTTCAGATAATCAAGGAAATATGAGGTGGGTGACAAAGCAGTTGACTTGGAGTCAGAAAGATCTGATTTATATTCCATCTTGAACATTAGTCAAATCATTGAAATTCTCTGAGCCTCAGTTTCCTCATCTGTAAAATGAAGATAGTAATATCAATGTGAGAATACAAAAAAGTAATTTGTGCAGATAGTTTTGCAAACCTTAAATGAGCTGCATATAAATATGAGATATTATCATTAAGAAATATTTGTCATTTGATTGATGGATTAAGATAAAGGTAGTTATGTACAATGTCTTACAGATAGAGCAGAAAGAAGAACTCAAAACTACCACTAAGAAGACATCAGTGATCCCAGCCACAATCTATTTGGTTGGCTTTTCACTGGGGCTGAACACATTGTGCCCTAGTTACAGGAGTTGTTGCCTTGTGAATAGACTGTGACATGGCATTTCTTTCAAATTTTGTGAATGTCATTTGTGTTGCCAGAGACTAACTTGTAAACAATATGGTAAGAGCTTTACAAACCTCTGGGAGTGCTCTAGACTACCAAAAGGCAGAGGGGACTAGAAGAGAAAGAAAAAATTGAGAGAGAGGCCACAGGCTCAGTTTGCAGCATTACAGTTACCATGGCGACCCACTGGCTTTTCTGTGATGAGCTGTTGTTATCATTCAGAAAAAAAAAAAGACATAACTTTTGCATTTTTTTTCTTCATGATTATTTCTGTGGACTTTTCCTTCTTGTACCATCACTATTTAAATGACAAAGCATAAAAGGTTCCATTAGTTGCTTTTAGATCATGTTATTTGGCTTATATAATTTAGGTTTTTAAACGGCATGAAAAAGAGAATTCTTTTGCATTTCAGTTTAGTGTGGCTTGTGGCTGGTCTGGGTACAGCATAATATGGGTCTTAGAGAAAGATGGGGAATTTAATTCTAGTCAATTCAACAAGTACTTATGAGGTCATTGGGAAGGTGCTGGGGATACAAAGACAAAAGTGAAACAGTTCCAGGCCTCAGGGAATTTACAGTCAGCTGAGAGAAAAAGGACACATAGAAAATAAAATATAAAATATATTTAGGTAAACATATTTTGAATAAAATTAAATACAAAATTATTTCTGTGGGAGAATTTTATATTAGGGAAATCAATACATAAATAGAAGAATCAGATCTACAATACATAATAAAATAATTTCTAGTTCAAAGACTAATATGAAGGGAAATTTATTCATAAAGAATGGAGGTTCTAGAGACTATAGAGGATAGTTATTCCAGGTAAGAGGCAAGATGTAATGCCTCATTTTCCCTGCTTCAATTTCCCTGAATCATTATGCTTCAGTTTCCCTGAATTATTATGCCCTGAGTGGAATTGGTGTGGCCAGTCCCCTTCCTTGCTCCATTGGGACTGAAAGAACTGGGGCCTCAAAGCTCTGACCACTCTCACATTCTAGTGAGAGTCGTAAAACTCCAGATGGCTTATCTCAAATGCCTGCTGGGATTTGCCCCTCAGACTCCTGTCTCCTGCTCCTGACCTTCTTGAGCCCCAATATGTCAGAACTAAATTATAATCCTTTCTTGAAATTATGACTTGTCCACTCACCCAGTGTTCTGCCCTTCCCCCCTTGCCTTTGTTTCCCTGATAGCTGGAACCCTATAAAAGTTTCTGGAATTAATTGCTGGAGGCTGGGTGCTTTGAGGCAAAAGTCCCATTCAGCTGGCTAGGGGTCGAACATCTTTTGGACATGAATCCTGTTTGACCGCTAGTCCAAATTCTCCCCTATTAAAATATTAAAAACCTAATATCTGTCTTGCCTCAGTTTCTCCAGCATTACAATGAGAAAGGTGAGCCTAACTTGCATGGATTTGAGAGAATGATCATTTAAGAAGGGAACAGAATCCAAATATATTTTCACCACTATTTAAAACAGTACCTAAATTTCTAGTATTAAAGATTCATCTCTTTTTGTAAAGTCTTCAAGAATAAGAATCCTCTTAAAATTAAAATACCACTAGAAAGAAAAAAAAAATCCTTAAACCTTCATTTTCATTCCTGTGCATTTAATGGATCCATGGTTTTCATTAATTTAACTACTCCTTAAAATGGCATTCATACTTTCTGATCCTTTATGATTCTTACCTGTATTCTTCCATTTCAGATTCTGCCCACTGTGCTAGAGGCTTTTGGCTTGGTTTCTTATTTATTTGTTATTTTTAACATTCTGTGGGCACTAAACACTGAAGCACTCAGCCTGTCCACCTCTTATTCCTCAGTCTTTATAACTTGATTACCTCCTTTTACAATGATACATGTTCTGGGTAATGTCTTTTACACTATTTCTCCCACACAAGTCATTATTGGTAACACACTGTAACCCATCTATATTTCCCATGCATGTCTTTATTGCCTCTTGTGTAATACACCCTTGATTATTTGAAGATTATGGTGTTCCACAACTTATAGTTGTGTCACATCATCAGGAAAATATTGATATTAAAGAAATGGGCTTTTGCAATAGGAAGTAGCTGAGTATTCTTGGCTATTTCCTGATAATAAACTAGTCTTCTATTATCCCACTCAATTCAGATATCAGCACATAATAAATCTGCAGCGACTTTCCAAAGAATATGTAAGCTCCACCTTATGAATTAGTAAATTTTATAAAGTCTAGGAACTTTTCTTACATTAACATTTTTAATACATAAAATAAAAGATACAAGACCACAAAAATATCAAATATATTGAAGTATAATTATTAAAAAAAATTTAATAGTGATACAATAATACATCTGAATGTATGTCTAATAACTACCATAATTTTAAAGTAGTAATAAGAATAAACAGCATTTTGATATATCTCCAATAATTATAATATGGTATGAAAATATTTGTGATATCTATTGATGAAAGTTACAGTGTGGTGTGTTGCCTACAAATTTCTTATCTTCAAGTATAATTGAAGGAAATGTTAAAATTCAGCTAGAGATTAATGAAAATAAAAATGTAATTTTCCCTGATTTAAATTCATAGTCAATGTATATTAGGTTAATAACTCAGTCTTAAATCAATCTTCGCTAATATTCTCAATTATTAAAAGCTTCCCCTGTTTATCTTGTTTGTATTTTTATTCATTTTGTATGTACCTATATTAAAATATATTATCTTTCCCAGAAAGATCATGACTAGAATATAAGGTCCTCAAGGTCAGGGAATTTTTAATTTTAATTTTGTATCCCCCTAGCCTGGCACATATCCAACATTTAATAAATGCTTGTTGTATGGTGGATTCACTGATTAGTATAGATTAATAGTGGAAGTCCTATTAAATTATATGCTATAATCTATATGATATAGCACTTAATTTTTCTTGTATGGATAAGTAGGCCAATTTCTTTTGAGAATCTGATTATCCCTAAAAAGGGAGACATGTAGTATTTTGGCATCTGTTGGTATCATAATGTTGTCACTCATAGACAGGAACATATGGAAGATCTTGCCATGTATATCAATACCGACTTATTTTTAGATCCTGTGCAGGACCTCTTCCATGATGACAATGGTGATGTCAGACAGTTTTCCCCATTTTATACATCTTTTGATATCAATAATCAGAAAACAAGTTTATGTTTGTATCTATCAAGAATGTTTATGTTCTTAAAAAAAAAAACTCATGGAAGACTTGGTTTTTGTGGTTCTGTTTTTGTTTTTTTGTTTGTTTTGTTTTTTGCTGCCTTAGGCAGTGTTTTGCTGTAATGAATAAAATGCTTCTTTGTAATTATCCAAAGACTCTGTTTTATGTTCTATTCTTTCTTCCTATACATTCTATAAATTTAGTCTCTCAATAAGTTAATTATCTTTCAAGGGTTTAATTATCATCTCTATGCAGATGATGGTGAAATCATATTTCCTGCTCTGAAATCAAGTGTCTGAATAACCAACTATCTGAAGAATATCTTATAACTGGGTATATAAGCATCTTAAGCTTAACAAACCAAAAATGGAATTCATATTCCTCCCCAACCTTTCTCTGCTCTAATTTCTCCAGATAGTACAGTCTTCCTTCTATTCATTCAAATTTGCAAACTTTGATTCTCCCTCAAGATTCCTATCTAATCAGTTCTCCAGTTTTGTCCAATCTACTTTCAAAACATCTCTCACATCCATCTCTCCATTTACAGCCTCTAATCTTCAGTGACTTCTGTTGACTCTAGAATGAAATATGAAATCTGCCATTTAATGTCTTCCCTCCACAATCTAGCCCCTTCCTATCTTTCTATTATATTTCACAATATTGCCTTTCATATACTATATTTGCAGTGATTGCTACTGCTGCTGCTCAGTCATTTTCAACTCCTCATGACCCCATTTAAGGTTTTCATAGAAAAGATACTGGAGTGATTTGCCATTTCCTTCTCCAGTTTATTTTACAAATGAGGAATTAAAAGCAAACAACATTAAGTAACTTGCTCATAGTCACAAAGCTGCAAAGTGTTTGAGGTCAGATTTTAACTCATGAAAATAAATCTTCCTGATTCCAAGGCCAAAGCTTTATTCGCTGTGCCACCTAGTTGCCCACTCTCTTTTTTTTCTAATCCAAATGGTAAAGTAATTATTCTCCATTCCCCATAAATGACATTCCAACTTATACTTCCAAACTTTTGCACACATAGTATACTATGTTTGATATTCTCTCCTATTATCTGCTTTGGGGAAATCATCAGCTTTCTTCAGAGCTTAGCTCCTGTCCAGTTATTTTTCCTGATTTCTCTCAGACATTAATGCTCTTTCTCTCTAAAAATTATATTGTATTACTTGATATATATTGTGCTTGCTAATTTCAGTACATGTTATATGGCCATCTCCTCCAACTAGTATCATGTCAGTATGGAATAATTTGTTTTTGTCTTTGAAACCCTGTAATAGTCATTTAATAAGAGAACATTCTACAATTGTGGGACTATGTGTTGTACCACAGTTTCCATTTCATTCTCCTACCTCAGTTTCTCTAATTGTTCTAACTCAGTTCCTTAAATTGTTCTGTCTCAGTCCCCCTGGTTGCAACCACCCTCCCTTCCTGACTATTAGGACTGATATAACTTAGGGCAAGCTACTCTAGGGTCGTAAACTGTAAATGTTTAATCTCAGACAAGGGGGAATTCAGACATCCTGGCTCCTAAGTTCTCCTAAGTTATCAGAATTTATGGTCCTGCCCCCAACCTGTCAAAGCTGAATTGATGGTCCCTGCCTGGAAATTCCAGCGTTCCCCAGTGTTTGGACTCCATCCCTTGCCTTTGTCTCTCCTGAGCCATATAAAATCATTGGAATCTCACATTTGCTGCTGAATTCTTTGAGCTGAAAGTACAATTTAGTCTTGGGTGACAAATGGATTTTGATCTGCCCTCCAGAAAATCTCTCCCTCTCAGAAACTCAAATAAAATATTAAAAACTCTATAATCTCTATCTTGCCTTAGTTTCTCCAGAATTACAATGAAGATATAGTCTTTTGATAAAAGTCATCTGAAAAAAGCCTATCCTTCCCTTCTCATATTTTAATCAAAGGATATTCTTGATATATCATATGCAAAGAGTATTTTCATCAATATTTTACAGAAAAAATTAAGTATATGGGTTGGTAAATGGTTGTATCTTTCTAGTCACTTTTTTTTTCCCTGAGGCTGGAGTTAAGTGACTTGCCCAGGGTCATACAGCTAGGAAGTGTTAAGTGTCTGAGACCAGATTTGAACTCGGGTCCTCCTGAATTCAAGGCTGCTGCTCTGTCCACTGGCCACCTAGCTTCCCTCTCTAGTCACTTTTTTATAGCAATACAATATGTGATTGTATTCATTCTTTTGAATCTTCCCTTCTTAGTATGGTACTTGAATAGTAGTTACTTAATACATGCTTATTGTCTTGTTGATTTGAAAACTAATCACCTGATATTTTTTAAATTGTGTAACTTAAAGCAGAGGTGTCAACACATTAGTGTTAGCTAAACCAGATAAAAGTTGTAATAGTCAACAAAATTAATGAAAATACAATAGAATATGAATGATGTTATGTGTAGTTTTCTAAATCAAAGTAAGGATCCTTAATACAGGTTTAATGGCTTCTGGTCATATTTCAGTTTGAGACTATTGACCTAAAACATGGATTTCTTCTATGTGTATTTGATCAAGTTGAACCTTTTTCCCAATTTCATGTTCTTAAATAACATATTTTCTTCATTTCCTTTAAAAATATATCAATTATGGTAGCAGAATTAGAAGGAGGAGA